>NC_090922.1:423208014-423511044 GCF_040938575.1 Ambystoma mexicanum
CGATTCCCACGCCGAATTACAAATTCTGCTGGCTGGCTGGCATCAGCAGGCTGGCAACACCTCTGTGTCGTCAAGTGGCAACAGGGGGCCCTGGGTGGTGAGTGGTGGCTCTGGGTCAGGTTGCACCACTGCTGCTGCTAGGCTGTGTGGGATGGCTTTTAAAAGCTTTTCTCCTTTCCTTCCAAATCCAAGCTCAGTCCCCCCTCCGTGGTGTGGATTGAGGAAAATTGATTAAAGGGCTCTTTCTGGCCTGTATTTTTATACGGCAACATTTGCCTGAGGGCAAATGCACACACAGCCTGTCCCCCTTTGTCCTTTTGTCCGTTGCTTTTGATTCTGGGACCTGTGACACTGACCCACCTTTTGTCATGTTTGTACACCACCTGACACTACGTGTCATCTTCTCCTTCCTGTTCCCCCCCCCACCTGGTCTGGCACCTGGGAAGTCTGCAGTTGGTGGCAGTCTGCTAGACTAGGGCCAGCTGAAACTAACTGGCACTAAGGTGTTAGTTAGCAGGGGATGGGGAGGGCACCTAGGCCGCCTGCCCTCATATGAGACCCCCCACCTCTTTTGCATGCCACACCATTTTAGCCAGCCCCCCGCCCAGATCTTTACCCAGGGCCTGCAGCCAGCTATAGGTGAGTGCCATGGGGTGGCTCTCTGAAATGTGCCCCCTTGCCTGCCTGCTTGTGTCCATCCACCATGTCCTGGAGGAGATGAAGGAAATGCATCTTTGTGCAACATGCCCCGCCCATCCCCGGGCCCACCTTGTTGCTGCTTTGATGTTGTCAGGGTAACTGAGGTGGCAGGCTCTGGGGCGGGCTCGGGGAAGTCTGCAAGTTTTACACAAAGTGCGATTTTCAGTACCAAATGTAACTGTAACTCTAAACAAACGAATCATCCCCGGCCCGGGCCGAGGGCAGGCAAGGGCTGCAGCAGTGTCATGCCACAGCACACGTGTGGCAAGCTGTTTTTTTTTTAATGGATTTGCATTTTGCAAATTCCTGTCGGACCGACGCTCACCGGCCATCCCTGCGCGAGCCGGCCCCAACGGGGGATGTATCGGGCACCAGGGTTGGAGCCAGCAGGGGCACCTGACCCCTTTGCCGTCCCCTGGCTCTGCCAATGGACTGACCCTGGACTTCTTTGCTTTGCAACCTATGTTTCAAAGCCATTGGCCTCCTACTTTATTCTGAACTCTATTTTTCCTCTTAAAGTGGCATGTGTTGTACCCGCTCAGGCAAGGAGGTATGTATGATCTTCGTTATTTTGCAATCTGAAAAGTAGGCTTATCTAACACTTGATTTTCTATAAATAGGGTACAGTTCTGTTTTTCTGTGCATTAGGAAGCGCACAGTTTTACTTGACAGGTGCATTAAAGCAATTTCTATAAGATAGCATTTATATATAAAAAAAAAGGTGACACAATGGATATGCTTGTGCAAAGAACACTTCTTAAATTGACTATTGCCTTACACATATCCTTTTCGATCTGCATATTCTAGAGGTGAAAAGCAATGCAAGTTTTCCGTTATTTTGTCGCAACATGGCGGCTGTACAGAATCAACAGGTTTCCCCCTAACATCTGCCTCCCTGTAACCTTTGGGGGAGTTTTACAGGATAGCCATGAACAAGTCAAACACAAATGTGTTTGGTTCAACAAATTGGGTTCCAGGTACATTAAATATTCCCTACAACAGGTTCTGAGAGGTCATCCTGGACATTCAAAGGAGAGGGGTAAAAAGCACAGCTTTGGGAAATTGGGAAACAGATGGTAGGATTGGAAATCCATGCTCATTGGTGTGGACAGTTTCGGCAGTGGTTTATCAGTGCCAAGCCCAGATAATAAACACATGCATTAAGACATCATGAATATTGTATTTTAATGCACATTGCATAGGAACATGCTTTCATTATAATTTTGTTTGCAAGTATAACATTAACATAGTTTGCTTATTCATTTGCCAGACTGTAGTACTCTGGATGAAATGTATCAGTAAGGTCAGTGATGAACTTAAAACATGGCGAAACAAATCGATGACCAATTGCCATTTGTAAGAGATCTAGTATTAATGACAAGATAGAGTACATCGCAAACTGAATTGGCTCTGATTGCTCATAAAATAGGTTTCATTGTTAGTCAATTTGATGGTCTTCGGTTTTTGAACTGGAGAGGATGAAAGGCTGAGTCAGGCTATGATCAGCCCACTGAGCTACTTTACCAGATACTATTACGTTTTTCGCAGGCAATGACACATTGAAAGTTGCTCTGCCGACTGTGACAGCAATCTGCAAAACATTCCTTTTTTCTTTATTTGAGTGCATACAGTTGTGAATAACTTTTTACAATACAGTATTAAAAAAAGAAGTAGATTATTGTACAGTTTAAAATGAGAACCCAGTGAAGAAAAAAGAAAAAGGCAATTTTAAAAGAAACCAATTTGCAAAAAAAGGAAAATCAAATGGAAAACATATATAAGAAGAAAACTGAAGAATATTATTATAACATTTTAAGAAAATCTGACCTTACTGGTCACCCATTCATTTCATCAGCACAGGCATGATTAATACAAATAGTTCTCTTATTGCAACAGGTGAGAGACAGCAGCCACCTTTTTACCTCCAATATGGGGTGTACCCTTAGCCACAGGTGATAAGTGGCAGAGACAGCCACATATGACTCGGCCACAAAGAGCAGACTCCAGAATTGATCACTTTCATAGAGTCTAAAGTGTGCATCCGCTTTGGTGTAGTACATGCTCAGACTGGGGCAACATGTTCAGACGTTCTACCGTTTCAATGTGACCACCACGCAGCCGGCAGAGACCTTCTTCAACTGAGATAACCTGCCAGGCACCCCAAACTGCCCAGACTGGCGGAATACCCAAAAGCACCAATAGGACAAATCTTATAAATGCCGGAAACTGCCACGTTATTAGGTACTGCCTCGGGCCTTGGGAAAAAAAAAACCTGTTGCGTGAACTGCATGTATTTACGCCTTCCTTCTTGGTGTGCAATGGTCAGTGATCTGTCATACTTCCTACTCCCAACATCAGTTTATTTTTCCCAGAAAGATAGGGACTTCTTGTTCACAGGAGCACGTTAAGGCTATAGCTTGACAATGAGCGAGCAGCGTGCTCTCCAATTCTCTGAACCAGACACTGCGAGAATATCGTTCTACATGGGCCATACTTGCATGTATAGCAACCCACAATTTGCAAGCATCAACAATCCAGCTAGACATAAGAGACTGTAGGCCCAATTCCAGTCTTACCACCTCAACTGGTGTTGAGCCCGCTAGGCCCAGCAGTGGTCTCAGGATTTTTCCCTCCAATTTTGGCAACCAAATGATTGCCCTCCTAGGGAAGATCTTCAAAACATAAAGAATCCTTGGAATTAATGCAGTTTTGTAGGTGATCAGTTTTGCCTCCAGTGATCGTCCACCCCACTTGTCAATCACTTTCTTCAAGACCGGCCACTTGGACCAAATTTTAGGCTTTACTGAGTCATACAGGTGGGTGAAGGAGGAAGTGGCTGTTACCTCAATCACCAGATACCTATCAGAATTAGTTTGTTCCAGTGTGTTTGCCCCCAGTGTCCAGTTGAATTTATTTCCCACCTGAGATATTTTACCAAACACCATTATTTTAGTTTTTTGCATATTTATCCTTAGGCCGTTCTCCTCTGGATAAATGAATAGTGCATTCAGGGAGCGTTGTAGGCCCATTGGTGTTCTGTCCAGGATAACAATGTCATCAGCATATGTAAGGGTGTTTACTGCTTCACATCCATATTGGGTTGATGGTTGTAAGTGGCCAGCAGTGCCATATCCAGGTTGGACATATACAGGTTGTACAGTAATGGCACCAAGACACAGCCTTGCTTCAGGCCCACATTTGTCTCAATGGACAGCGTCAGGGCACCATCCCGGGACAACCGAACGTGCACCGTTGTTTTAGTGTGTAGTTGTCTGATAAAATAAAGGAGTGAAGAGTCAATGCCTGACCCATTCAGCTTACCCCCAGTTTTGTTCAAATAACTCAAATCTACAAAGCAGACATATAACAGAGTTAATGGGTACCTATAAGCACCTGAGATGACATTCATAAGGACCCACAGGGCATGCTTTGTTCCAAAGCCCTTTCTGAAAATTAAATGATGTTTTGCGAGAAGGTGATTTTCATCCGACCACCGGGTGGGAATGTCGAGCAGAATGCCTGCAAAGATTTTAGGGCTGCAATCCTGCAATGCCAGCAGTCTATAACAGGCGGGGTCAGTCCTAAGACCCTGCTTATAAACCAGGATCAGAATTGAATCTCGCCATGAGCTCGGGCCAATTCCCGTTTGGCAAATGCGAATGAATAGCATTTTCAGGATCTCGCCCCAGATGTATGGTCTTGCTTTAGCACTATATTTTAGAGCCCGTAGACCGCTTGACTTTCCAGATTAGATTGCCATAATCGGAAGCCTGCACTTGGTATCAAACAGAGGTACCCACCATCGGACAATCCTTGAGGCTAGGCAAGTTGGCTTCCCATGACCAGTAGCCTTTCTTTACGTGAACAGCCCATTCCTCAGTGGAAATAGGACTGTCCTCTAGGGCCAGTTGTCCGCGTCTAAGTGAGCGAACCATGTGCCAAAATCTCTTTGAATCGTAAATTCGAATGATCCTATTTAGATACTTCCATTTTGCATTTGTGTCTTCATAGCGGTATTCACTAAGTCACCGCCTGTAGGCCTGCTTTATTGCAGAGAGTCTGCTCTTCAGGTCTACTGTGGTCATTGTGTGACACCTCCTCACTTTTCGGCACTCCCTATTGGTCATACGCTTTTTGTCTGCGATTGCAGCATCAAAAGGAACCCACGGTTTGTGGCCCTTCAATTTGACTGTCCAATTTTGCTTAACATTCACTCTGATCATTGTTGCCATAGATTTTAAATCCCATTCGTACTTCATGAGAAGCGCATCCCATTATTTCTACAGCTTTTTATTTCCTCATTTACGTTTTTTATATTCAGGTGGGACCAACAGAGGCGATTTCCTTGTAGATTCACAGTAGGGTTAGATTTCAATTTCTTCCTGGGCATACCTTCTGAGATTTTTAGGGTAATTTTGAGTGCAACGTGGTCGCTCATCGGCACTGCTTTGGTCTGTACGGCGGGGCCCAGATCACTGATTACGCCATTTACAAATATAAAATCGATCAGAGAGGAAAAAATACCATTTGACCAGGTGTAGTTAGTCCCCGCCGCCACCATGGGAAGCACAGCCAGATCAAACTCGGCCAAAATAGTACGCCAGTCTGTATCACATCCCATACCGGTTTTGCTCTTTCCCCCATCAGTGTAGGGAGAGAAGCCCTGCAAACTGTTTTTGTTAAAGTCCCCAGCCAATAGGATACTGCCCCTTTTATTTTGTACCACCCATGAGTGCAACATGTCAAGGACAGCCTCAATGAGGTCACAAGTGGATTTTCTCCCCGGAGGATCATATAAGCCCAGAACTAGGGTATCTATTAGGATGCACGGGAATCCCACCAGAACCGCTGCTATTAGGTTTTTGTGTTCCCTCGTTTTCTGATACTGTCTGAGCATGTACTTTTTTGCTCCTATGCAAAGTCCCCCTTTGGGACGTTCCTTAATTACACGCTGAGATAGCTGAAGAATTGTAGAGAATCCATCCATGTAAAAAGGAGTTGTTATCCACGTTTCCTGTAGGACAAAAAAGTCAGACATTTGTAGTTCAGGACAACCTGCAAGATTTACCAGAAAGGAGCAGCGACTCCATGCATTCCAGGATAGCATAGTAAAAGACACCACCTTGTTGACCCTAAGTCATTCCTCCTCATTTTATGCTTTCAGACATCTGCCCTGTATTCTACAGGCTTTTGCATAGTGTTCAGTCTCAAGCAGTGAGCGGGCACTATAGGGAGCATTTGTAGCATGTACACCACCTCTTTTTGCACATTCCCACCACTACATAGCTCCTTCTTATCCCTCCAAGAGTCAACAGATTCAAACATAAAAACTTCCAGACCTAGTTCGTTAAGTAACTTCACATTCAAGCACAACCGTTCCGTTATCATTGGTGAAATTAAAGTTACCAGACCCCAGTTTGTCGCAGTGTTGTATTTTGGGAGCTCTATGAATTCAATGGGCCTCATTACGACCCTGGCGTTAACTATGGCGCTACTAGCGCCATGGTTAACGCCAGTAACTTACCGAATCCGCCATGGTGAAATGGGGAATTACCACCCCATTCCAAGGTTGGTGGGGCGGTAATTCCCCATTTACCATTGGCCCTTGCCCATTCCTATTTTTGACCCGTAGGGCTCAATGGGAATGGGGAAGGCGGTAATTACGGTACCGCAAATTGCGGTACCGTAATTACCTTCAAGATCCCTTTGCGGGTCCCTACCTTAACGGCTGGTACAGACCCGCCGTTAAGGCCGGGAGCCGCAAAAGGACCTCGTAGTAGGGCGTTAAGGGGTTAACGGCGCCGCAACCTTTTACGGTAGCCATTAACCCCTTAACGCCTGGGTCGTAATGAGGCCCAATGTCTTCAATCGTAATTGAGGCCAGGCCCGATATTATGTGTAATAGATTCAATAACCACAACCTATTAAAGAAGGGGCTAGAAACGAAGGGTGCAGATTCAACAATTTTGAGATGTTTCGATGGGAGCCTTTTGAGGTTCCTGGTTAATAATGTGGGGAGCTGTTTTACTGCTAGGGTGCACCATTCATTTGCAGCCCCAGTGTCTGGCCAACACGGCCCAACTTGTTCACTTTTACTTTTTGCCCGTACCTGAGGACCAGTGTGGCAGATTGCATTTTCTTCTGTGATTTGTTTGTCTTTAGGTGGACCTGCCACTTTTTATGAGTAAGCATTGTTCACTGTCATGTTTTGGTCAATAGGCTCCAAGATGACCCGCGCACTATATGGCACCTGAGGAGCGTCTCAGTACTGGTGTATGGACCAAGTTATCTAACGGGCCCTGCAGTGAAACTTCTCTTATGGAGCCATCTGCTAGTTCATTGTCTACAATGAATTTCACATTCCCACAGGTCGTGCGGCTGAAAATCGTGGGGGGATGCCGATTGGTGCCTTTGCGGTTAGTATTTAAGTTTGGAACTAAGTCTTTAGCCCTCCAGAGGGATCGATGGCTGGTTGACGTGTTTGTTGTACATTTGCCTGCCAGATTCAATTGGGGCCTTTAATAGGCCTTGCTCCATGGCAATGATCTCAAGCGCCTGCTTCCTAGAATTAGCTGTGGCACTGACAATTTTGCGGGGGTCTGACTGAGTGACCAAATCCACAACCTTGGCTACGTCCTGGGTAGAGATTGTCACCCTCTTCCTTTCAGTTGTTTGCTCGCTCCTCTTTGTGAGATTTTTTGCTTAAGGTCTATGGCCTCTGTCCCTGTCACGATTGACAATGCTCACACAGTTTATATTTGCGGCAATGGCGATGTCAGCCACAAGGCGCAGCATTTTGTTTGTTTCCCGCTGACCCTCTGCCAAGTCGGTACATAGTCGGTACAGAGCATCAAGTTTGTCAGCCAGAAAACTTGGAGACTGTGGTCGATTTTCAGTGCTAGCTGGGCGGCTTTGTTCCTGATTCATCGCCAGAGAGCGTGTCACCTGGTCCTTTTCATAAACAGAGAAATCAGTGTCGATATCCTGTGTCTGAGGTGCCTTCCATCATTGTGGTCAGTTTCTCTAAGTCAGGACTGGCAGACAGATCCTCTTCGGAATCTGTACCAAGCTTATCACTCCCTGCTGGTAACGAGTTCCGTTTTAAGCACTTTAATAGACTCAGCAAGGACCCATTGTTGTCAATCGGACAGGGGCTGCCTGAGTCCACCACCATTGCAGCAGAATTAGAGGTGTTATCTGGGTTAGGAGGCAGCAGTGGTAGTGTGGGTTCGTTTTCGTGTCTACCTGAGCCCAGTGCAGGGTCTTCAGCAGGCAATATAATCAAGTCCTTATTTGGCACAACAGGGGACCGGGCTTTATTTTGAAAGAAGGCAGAGATATCCTTCTGGTTCAGCGTTCTGTTTTTCTTTAGGTCATTGTTCCCCTATTTTTACAAGGGGGCATATTTGTGCCTTTTTTGTCCATAGCAGAACTACAGGCAAATTTACCAGCACTGACCCCTGCACTGCGTAAACCCTGTCTGGTGGCCTTGCTTTTTGGCATTGTACTCGATGGCCGTGTAGTAAAAATCAGTGGGGCCAATTAGATGATAAAGTTTGACAAAATGAGAACTAGCAACAGTGCATATATGACTTTAGGCACGATAGCCATGACCTAGCTCCCATTATTTCTGTCGGTAAGAGACTCTTGTTGCACACTGCGATGAGTCTGCTAGGAGTTAGCAGCGGAAGTTTGTTTGCCTCACCGTAAATTCGACCGGGGGAGGGCCTGACAAGAGAGCTGAGAGAGTCTCTATCAAGCAGCAGGGGAGATCGTGTGGCATGTGATAGATGTTAAAACCTGAGGGGGTAGAGGACACATACTGACAACCATCCCCACCGCGCACCACAGCAGACCACCTCTACTCCACCTCTGCTCCATGTTCCACCGAGTTGTGGAGCTGAAGAGTCCTTGAGAAGGAATCAATGTCAGGCCACACCTCCAGAATGAACAAACACAGTAGAAACACTCTGGGCTCTCCCCGGCACAGCACCAACAGCAGACCACCTCTGCTCCAACTCTGCTCCACGTTCCATGGAGTTGTGGAGCTTAAGAGACCCATGATTGAGGAATCGATGGCAGGCCACAGCTCCGGAACGAACAAACACAGTAGAAACACTCTGGGCTCTCCCCAGCACAGCACCAACAGCAGACCACCTCTGCTCCACCTCCGTTCCGCGTTTCGCGGAGTTGTGGAGCTTGAGAGTCCTTAAGTGAGTGATCAATGGTAGGCCACACCTCCAGAATGAACAAACACAGTAGAAATACTCTGGGCTCTCCCCAGCACAGCACCAACAGCAGACCACCTCTGCTAAAACTCTGCTCCACGTTCCGTGGAGTTGTGGAGCTTAAGAGCCCATGATTGAGGAATCGATGGCAGGCCACAGCTCCGGAATGAACAAACACAGTAGAAACATTCCGGGCTCTCCCCAGCACAGCACCAACAGCAGACCACCTCTGCCCCACCTCTGCTCCGCGTTTCGCAGAATTGTGGAGCTTGACAGTCCTTGAGTGAGTAATCAATGGCAGGCCACACCTCCAGAACGAACAAACACAGTAGAAACAATCCGGGCTCTCCCCAGCACAGCACCAACAATAGACCACATCTGCTCCACCTCTGTGAAACATTGCATACCCACAGGTTTGACTTGTTCCTTGATTATGAGATGAAATCTTCTAATAAAAGAACAACTTGGTGATTTTCAGTAGTGCTTCATGACAGAGTCCACCCTCTTCCAAGCGCGGTAAAAATGATTGTCACTATTATTACCCAGGTGCAGTAATCAATATATTGACCTTGGGATGAACTGGCCCAACCGGGTTATCAGCATCCTCCTGTTTAGGCTGTGCCAGTGCTATCTGCCAAGCGAGTAAAGGGAAGCATGTCGGTGAGTGAATAGATTATGGCGTGGAAAGTTATGTTGCCACTGCCTATACTATGGGGCTTACCCTTTCTGGATATTTGTCTTATCAGAAACATTTCTGCGTATACAGACCCACCCCACTCTCATTTACCGGTTCCATGTGAAACAGTCTTTTCTCTAAAAAAATAAATAAAAAAACAGTTTATCAATATAGTGAAACGAGTTTGACTGTTTTTGACTAGGTCATGTTTTTGGTTCTCCCTTATGGGAGATGGTGTGGGGGTCGGGGGGTAATACTGATACCCCTTTGCCCCCAACCTCCAGCTTTCACCCTCGTACCATTTTAACTTCCCTAATTGTTTTTTTAATCCCTTTAACCTTTCCTGCTGTGCTCACTATTTTTAGGTTCGATCCTATTCAGGTCGACTTCAATGATAAATGCATTTTTCCACCGTTGTTTTAGCATGTTATGCCGTAAGCCTCATCACTCTTGGAGCTGCCAACTACGTGGCACCCATCATCCCCAAACATAGGAAAACATGTCGAGAATTGTTCATTACCTTGAGAGGTAGCTTATCTCTCCGAATAACAAAGTTCATCGTAAATTCGGTCGTTATACTGAGACTTTGCTTAGAACACTTGAGCTGAAAAGTGGTGGGCGTTCTACTTTGGCACACCGATGCATGCGAGTGATGTCTGCCATATCTGACTAGGTGCCCGAGGAAAGCTCCGAGGCCTGCATTTGTCAGCCCCTACACTGGCACATCTTCCAGAATGGGCATGAGTAGGAAGCAGCGAACGAGGAATCGGGCAAGAAGTTGTGTAGTATTAGACCAATCACTTTAGTTCCCTGTGCCTCTGTTCACTGGAGATTTAGAAGCAGGCTGAAGACCAGCATAAGGCCCCGTATGAAACTCCTCACCTGTGACAAATCAACTTCCAGGGCACCAATGGTCTAGGGATGAATATCGGTTTCCAAACCATCAATCAGCCCCACACTTCTAGTACACCAGAAAGGATCCGAACAGATTGGAACACAAGTCAATTATAAACCTCCTTGTCCAGTTTTGGTAACGTGGACGGAAACAGCAGGCTTATCTCTGCAAGTCATAGATCTCTGGTTAGTTGCAACACAGCAAAAATACAATTGTTACCCAATGATAAAAAGGACTGTCCAGTCAAGGTTGGATAAAAATATATACTGTATTATTATTACAACAGACAATTCAAGCACACTACAAAATACAACCCACCCTGTAAAGGAACACAGAGGACAGACAGTTTCACCAAGGAGAGGGATGCACTCTGGAAACTGACAGCAGTGTAGTTGTTAAAGCAATCAGTCTTAACTGTTCAAGGTTATTTGGTTCAGCATCAAGGGAGCAAGGAGTCGTAAGTGTCACTAGGGGCCTTGGAGAAGGACCAGGGGGACAGAAACACAATGTACCTGGTGCTTGTGATGATCTTGGTGCTCAACAGCATCAAATCGGTTCCAGGACGCTTTGCGGGAGACAGCTGCTGGTATCAGGCGGCAGGTAGTTCGGCAAGCGAGGCTGGATGGACAGCTGCAGGCTGGCCTAAATAGTGGCTCGCGGTCAAGAATTGTTGTCTCTGTTCTAGTAGGTGGATCTGGAACGCTGGTCGATGTGTCTCGGACGGCTTTAGTGACTGCAGCGTGACAACAGTCAGTGGTGCAGCCGGTCGCGGTTTGCGGGCTCAACTGCCTAGAAAATGTCCTTAAAAGATGGACGCTGGTTGATGCTTGTGTGGCACTCCTCCTAGCTTCTTTGCAGGGCTTGTGGCATCCTTTCAAGCCAGACGGGCCAAAGCTGATGAGAGTGTTTACAGGCAACAGCCTTGTCCTTTGTTCAGGGTGAACTGAGCCGTATGTGGCTCTTGATCAAAGCGCAAGTCTCCCTTGAAGATTTTTGTCTCCCTCAAATCACATACTTCGTCCCTCTGAAAAGGAGCTTGCCTCCTGTAAACAGTTGTCCGGGACATGACATGCAAAGCCCTCCGTAGAGAGGGGTAGGAGCTAGGTTCAAGGTGACACATTGCATATCCAAGAGATGTTAGTTTTCCTACCCATTGTTAAGTTCTGTGACCAGGCCTATTCGCAGGCCTGCTTCAATTAACTCTCATCTGTAGGCACCACCACCACAAGGAACTTAGAAAATAGAACTGGGCGGATCCGTGGAGCCTTTGATATTTAATTAGGCTGGCCATTGGAGGAGGAAGGTGTTGCCCTTCCCCTCTGGATGTTTTCGTGCACCCTTTGCTATCACCTGTCAAATAAATGTGACAGGGAGGACTGTCCCCCAGAGTACACTGGACTATGTGTTTGTTGTGCGGTGAGCATTAGAAAATGTGTGTGGATTAGCCCCACACATTTTCGGAGGTTGATCTCCCATCATTCCATTTTCTAAAAAATCATTAAAAAAAAACCCAGGCGAGTGCACACTCCCCGTGCGGATGGTGGAATCCCACATTTCACCCTTGAAGTATGCACGGCTCATAATCATCTGAGAAGAGCTGGGTAGGTATGTTGTCCTACCCACTTCCACTAACACAAAAACTAACCAGATGAGAACTTTCTCTGGAAACTTTAAATACCACACTTTTCAATCTGAGTCCTAAAATAAGAAAAAAAGACAGGGCAAGGCCTGCCTTACATGGGCTCCGACATGCACCTTCTACTCAATTTGCCAAACACTGTGTCTATTTCTCTTGGCCAAGCAGTGAGCCAAACTATGGTCAAAAAGTGCTTAAACTCGTGACTCTGAAAGGAGGATGCACATGATGCCATTCCAAGCTCACTACCATGCGCCACCATCTCTCTCCTGGCTGTCAGCCCTTCTGGGAAGAGTGCTGGGTGTCCAAACCCTACATTTCATCATCACAATAAATCTCCCAATTCCCTGCCAATCAGGGCCCACACGAAGTCTTGGAGGCCACAACGGTGGCAGTGTGGAGCCATGATCTTACAACAGAAGAGCTATTTGCACACCAACTGGTCCCGTCCACCTGCACACCACTTTCTGCATTTTCGGCAATTTGTGAGGTGGGGGGAGGATTCTGTGTCCTTCTCACATGGCTGGGAACCATTGCGACTTTTGACAAAAACACACAATATTTTTTTCTCCGACAAAATGTGAGGTAGAGAGTTGTCACTGTCATGACTTGAACCTCCAATTTATAGATTACACTAACCCTGGTAGTCAACGGTCTGTCATGTGCCAAACCATGCAGGCCTCCCCAATTTCCTCTTAATATTTTCAATGTTTCCTTTCTCTGGACTTTGTATGCCGCTATGGCATCCTGAGCCCCACACACTATTCCCCAATTATGTGTTCCTATTGTATCTAAAGACAAGCTTTTTGACCTCCCTTAGAAGCAGTGCACATTGTTGGTGAGCAGCAATGGCATAATGGATACTTCTGTGAATACACTGCGCTATGTGTGTGTGTTTAACAACTGATTGGACTCAAAAAGATGTAATAATGATGGCTAACATTAGCATGTCCATGTCAAAATTAAAAGGACTAATGTGGAACAAAGCAAATTGAAAGTAAAATGCAGTGTTTATACATTTTTGTGCTATTTCAGTATGGATAGAATAGGGGCAACTGACATGTCTATATGTTAAGCAGTTCCATTTAATAGCCCTACACAGTCCCTGTGACTGTTTAGCTCTCACTCCCTGTGTAGAGGAGCAGCTGCATACCTCTGAAGGAGAACCCCGCCCCCCTTCCTGCCATATATTGGAGGCATGAGACTGTGCCATGTTTGACACCAGCTGTTGTGCCAATACTGCAGCGTGTGTTTGAAAGAAGATACCCATTGAGACAACCATACCGAATATATTCCCGAAGTGATGACAACCTAAGTGAGGAACTCCCTGAAGGAATATGCGAAAGAGCAAAGAAAAGAAGTTAGTGACGTCAAAACAAGAGGTCTGTATGACGCATCGAGATACTGGCTGAAGAGGATGAATAGATCCTAAAAGAAACTAATGACAAAGTAAAGAATCAAGTGAACTTTTAAATACAAAAGAAGAAGATAACATGTGCACAAAATGCTTCAGAAAATCAACTGTTCAATGAATGTACAGACGCTGAAACGCAAGGTAGACTAAGTCATCATAGAAGCTGTCTATACGCAGTGAACAGAATGCAGGTGAAGCTGGCATTGTATAGAAACTGGATATTGGTATCATGAATTTAGTAAGCCAGAACCCATGAAGTAGGAAGGGAAAACTGTGTTGCAGTAAGAACAAGCAGAAGCGTGGAGCTGCATGGCCAGGTTGTCTGGCCTAGAGTCAAGACTGAAGCAACAAAGGTCAGCTATCTATTCTGGAAAGGAGCGAGCATGCAGAGGATGAATCTTCCCTTGTTGATGTGCAAAGAAAGAACACCAAGGAAGCCACGTTTAATTAATTTAAAACATTTAAAACCTGCACATGAGCAAAGGATGAAAATAGAGTTTGAACTTGAAGGCCCAGACGTGATAATGAGTGCCCTCACTCCCATGCATTCCCAAAGATGAGGATACTCTCCAAGGCCAAGAACAAAGACAATTTCATGGCAGAAGGCACGGGTGATGAGAGATCTGGGTTAATTAGGTACTGAGGTAGTTTCATACCCTATCTCCTTGCACCTGGGTCTGGGCTTACGTGCTGCTAAGTGAACCGAATGTTCCATACATGGCACAAGCATGCCAACCAATTATATCAGTCTATAAAACAAAGGAACTCATACTTTGAAGACCAATGATAAAGTGTGTATCTAATGTTTCTGAAGATGACATGTTTTTTGGAGGTAGGGATAAGCTATGCACCTGATAACGGGCAGCCAATAACGTTCCTAGCTCATATAGAAAAGTATACTTAGATGTCTCCCTTAGTCAACCCCAACACTTGATAGGTTGTTCTTTATTGCCACGTAGTATGACATCACTCTGATGCATTATTATTATAAAAAGGATGTGTTTTGCAGAGATTATTGAGAATCTGAGCGTACGTCTGTTGTAACCTCCCTGTTTTAGATAATTGTTAATAAAACAGTACTTTGCCATCTTCCTGAGTTGGTTTGGTATTGGACTCAGAATTACTCTGGTGTTATCCCATCCATCCTATATGCACGTTCTGCAAGGGCCATGAGTTCAACCCCTACATGGCCAGTGCAGCTGCGCAGGGCATTGTTTCTTTCCTTCACTGAATGCAGTATCTTACTAACTTGCACGACTACAGACTGAAGCTGTAATTGCTAGGACAACGCTCTTGTTCCATCCTCACCTTTGCTGTGGGGGTTTACCGTATTGCAAGCATAGGAACCATTGGGAACATTTGTATTGTTGCTTGTGTTTATGCTGAGAGATAAAGCACTCTCATTTATGAACCTTTTGTAGTGTGTGCGAGGGTCTGGGAAGTACAGCTTGCAGACACCATTAGTGCACAAATTGGAACTCCAGGCGCTTCAGTGCTGGCCCTTCAATGACCAGACGGTCTTTGCTGGTCCTGCTGTTCCATTTAATAGGTCTAGACAGGCCCTGTGACTGTTTAGCTCTCACTCGTCCCTACGCGGTCAGTCAGCTGTGCAGGGCATTGTTATTGCCTTCACCGAACGTAGTCTCTTACTAACTTGCACAACTATAGATTGAAGCTGTAATTGCTAGGACACCGCTCTTGTTCCATCCTCACCTGTGCTGGGGGTTTACTGTATTGTGTGCATAGGAACCATTGGGAACCATCTAGAACATTTGTTCTGCTGCTTGTATTTATGGCGAGAGATAAAGCACTCTCATTTTTGAACATTTTGTAGTTTGTGCGAGTGTCTGGGAACTACATCTCCCAGACACCCTTACTGCACAAATTGTCCTTCAACGGCCAGCCGGTCTTCGCCATTCCTCGCCGAACTTGCTGTGGGAGCACCGTAACAGGTATTTGAACAGGAAATCAGCTACTCCTGCCGACCGCTGCTTTTGAAAACCTTATCTTTGCCTGTCTGAAGGCTGAACGCCTAGGGATAGTCTTCCCTATTTGGATCAGCGATCCGACATCCCAAACGACCCCGTACCACTACAGGCAGCTACTCCACCCATAATAGGCGCAAACCCTTCAGTGAGCACACTCCCAGACAACCACGGGAAGCCACCTAGGCCATGTTTTCCAACTGACAAATCCAAAATCCCTGAGTCGATCTGTAAAACGTCAGCTGTGCTGAAGACTACGGATGATTCCCGGACTGTGGATGGTCTAAACCCATCTCCTGTCAAGGCCCCTCAGATGACTAACCCTATGTTCTGGAACACATCACTCTGGGGTAAGGCCAAAATCCCATGATTACTTATTTCGCTGAGTTCAGTAACCAATTATCAAGCTTTTCCTAACACCAAAATTTCAGCCAGACAAAAGGCTGATGAGAAAATACTCAAAGCAGCATTGCGAAATACACGCTCATTAAACAAGCATGTCACGGACATCCACGTCTATATTACTGACAAGGAGTTAGATTTACTGTTTCTGACCGAAACTTGGATTTCAGAAACTAGTGTGCCCATGATAACCCTCGCAGTTCCAGATGGCTACACCATCTACTGCAAAAATCGAGAAGAGAAGTGGGTGGCTGGGGGAAGTGGCAATCTAAGTGGCCCAGCCTAAATAACATCGATCATGTTTTGAACTCAGATCCCAACAACAAAAGGTAACTTCCTGGATTGGATTGGATTGTTAAGCGAGATCTTAAGGCCCAGATCAATAACGCTACCCCCTGAATCTGGTCAGACAATTTCTTGATCAATTTCGACATCTATCTTCAAACACCTCCCGCCAAGCCGTCCAACCCCCTCAAAACAAATACTAATCGAAACATGAAGAAAGTGTCAACCCTTGACCTCCAAGAATTCATCACAAACATCATGGCCTCGACCTCTTAGACAAACTCCCCATACGCACTAATTGAGATCGTTAACATCAAATTCACCTTGCTTTTGGATAAGCTCGTCCCCCTTAAATCGAGAGTTGTTCGGGACAATCCTAACCATCAAACATGGTTTTCATCTGAACTCAAAAGCCTAAAAATCAATAAGAGAAGGGCAGAGAGGTGCTGTCTTAAATGCACCTCATCTGATAACAAAAACGCATGGAAGACTCTTGAGAAAGCGTATAAGGATTTGACCACAGAGGCAAAAAAGAACTTTTACAACCAGCAAATCTCAGAAGCCAATAACAAACCAAAGAAGCTGTTCGAGATACTAAAACTTCTCGAAAAGCCCTAAGCCTTATTGACACTGTTTGCACGTACCAACGCAGACTGCATCAGAATACAGAATGCCTTTAAAGAAAAAATTCTTAAAGCCAGGGACAAAATTTAAAATCAGTTCATTGCGTGCCTAAATTTACCTAGCATACAACCCCCAACTGCCCAGCACCCCTGGCCCTTTCCCCCCAATCTTTGGCACTTTCATATGATTGCACCTTCTTTGCTTTACTGAAGTGTCTAGTTTGGACCTATCATCCACCTTAAGTACAATGCATACGTCATCCAGACCAGACAATTTAATGCCTCCAAAAATGGTCCTAGACAATAAGGATATCTTCAATATATCAGTGCCTCATTTCGACTAATTCAGTTCCTGATGGCATTAAAAATGTCAAAGTCACTCCCCTCCTACAAAAACCAGGATTGGACCCCAATGATGCAGCTAATCTAAGACCTATCACAAACTGCAACTTCTTCTCGAAAATCCTAGTTAAAGATGCTACCCATCAGATTCAGACCTACATTGAAACCATTAATATCTTACACCCGAAGCCGTTGGGTTTCCGTCCTGCTTATAGCACAGAGACAGCCTTCATTGATCTTCAGAGCCATATGCTGAGCATCATGGACCAGGGCAAGTCCGGCCTTCTGGTTCTACTAGATTTATCGGCCGCGTTTGATTTACTAGATTGTGAACAGCTCCTACACATCTTAAAGGACACTGCTCGGATTTAGCTTGCAAATGGATACATTCTTTCCTGACTGGAAGACAATCTAAAGTCTGCTGGGGGGATACTACCACAGATCCCACTCTTTCCACCCCGTGAGGTGCCACAAGGAGCATGTATGTCCCCTATACTGTTTAATCTATACATCCTATCTCTATGTAGCCTCCTAGAAGATTCTGGAGTATTTTGGACCAACTATGCTGACGATACCCGATTGGTCTTGGAGATCTCGGCGGACTATGCTGCCGACAGCCTACTCCTCCAAACCATCTACAATCAACTAGATACCTGTATGGCAGATAACTAGATGTGCCTTAATAAGGGCAGGACTGAGCTTCTTATCTTTGGCTCCTCCCAAGCTAGGGCTAAACTCTCTGGCCCTGATTCATGGAAGTGTTTTATAATGGCCCAATCCATAGGAAAAAGTTCCATGAATCAGGCCCTCTAACTACTACCATTGCTTTTCCATCAAGGATTGTATCATCTTAGTGAGAAAGAGAATATAAACACTCAGCGTACAAACCGATTGCATGTTGAGAGCAGAATCTCATGTTAACCTAGTTGCCAAAAATTGCTTGTACCACCTAAAGCTACTTAGGAACATCAGTCTTTATCTTAAAGGGATGACCCAGCTACCATTGTTTGGGCTACTATTCTATCAAAAATAGATCACTGTAGCGTGCTCTTAGTAGGGGAAAATAAATAGGCATCCAGCACCTACAAACTATTGAAAATGGCGTGGTCCGGTGCATTAAAAAAGTCCCAAGAAAATGCTATATGTCAATTTATCGGCAGGAATTACACTGGCTACCAGTCGCGGGAAGAGGTCAATTCAAAGCGGTGACCTCACTTCACAAGTGTCTTTATGGGAAATCATCTAGCTACTGAAGTCAACTGCTTCATGGTATAAATCCCTACATTCCCTAAGATCAACCAACACCAATCTTGTTGCTCGCCACTCCTTCAAGAAAGGAAAAGGGCTGGGTAGATCATTTGCAAACTGCTCCTCTAGAATCCGGAATGTCCTCCATGTATCCCTGCAATCAGCTATCAGCATTAGTACATTTCAGAAAGTACTGAAAACATTGCTCTTCGCTTAGATCTGACCTGATCCGCTCTTCCTTCCGTGCTTAATGTCCTTTACCTTTTTCGTTGTCCTGCGTGGTTGTGTGCGCCTCGATGCCTGCAGGCTCTGGCGCAGTATAAATAAACAAATAATTAAGCAACCTGTAAGGTTCTGAAAGCTTCCATATTCAGCTGACTCCATGTGGTATGCTGACTGCATCCACAATTACACACTGCCCCCAATTTCCCCTTGAAATGATGTGTGGAGGATTGTGCAAATTGTTGGTTTTCAAATACACACTTCATGGCACATGTTCGCCACATTCTTTTTTATTCTCTTTAAAATTGACATACAATACAGTAGAATAAAATACATACATCGCCTGTCTTAGTAACAATTTCCTTAAGGTATGAATGTACTTTAAGTGCTAAGCGCTCTGATGCCAGGATTTCAATGCATATAAGTGTATGTCTACATACCTATAGGGTCTGTTCTGTGCATTTGAGGCATAGAAATACAATCTGCTCATTTTCAGCTAATTTCAAAAAGTAAGGCACTTCAGAGAGTTCACAATGCCTTTGAATGAAAATGTCCTGCTCTGTGTGTTTTTCCATGGGCCAGCTTAGTCATTAGTTTTGGCTATTGGGTGGCACTGAAAGCGCTACCTATTAACCCAAAACTATTGTCATTATAATAAGAGCTTTAACATGAGAGCTTGAAATAGGGGCTTTGGATGCAGGTGTGTAATGCTTTTCAATGATGGTTGCCATATGAAAATGGATATTATGTAGTTTGGCCATGTGTCCCACCCAAATCTATTTCACATTCCCACCCATCTCCTCCCACAACGGTCCTCTTTTTGACCTCTTTGGCTGATTTTCTACTGCGTGGTGGATTTGTCAGCCATTTTTACTTCCAAAATAGCAGCCGCCATCTGTTAATGTTATTTAAAAGTGATTTGACTTGATGCTTTTAAAAATATGTACTGCAGCTTTTCAGTTATTTTACATATTGCAATGTATTTTGTATTAAAAATAAACAAGTTACTATTAGAGTTACGTTTGGTTTTGAAATGGCTATTAAAATGTCCATGGCCTTACTTACAGGTGTTTGGTCTAGCCTTTTCTGATGGAAGCAGTAGCTGATTGGATGCGCAGTGCGTAGTGATGAGACTGGCTCTGGGGTACTGCTGTGCATGAAGCTAGCACGACTCCTTCTGCCAAGAGCTGGCAACAAGTGTTATTGTTTTTACAATCTGCCTGCTTTTACATTACTTTCAGTAAGTGTGCAGTGTTTTCCTGTGTACTGCCGGCAGTGATCCGTGTTGAGAACTGTACAATTCTGTAAGGGAACTTATATGGCGGCTCATTGCGGTACGTATTTCATTCCATGATCAAGTGCCTCGGTGCCCTGGGGGCGTGGGCTTCTCTTTCTGTTACTGTGCTGTGAAGGTCTCAGTTCTGGGCTGTTTCTTTGTCCTGTGGTGATTGTTTCTTACTCTGCAAGGCTAACGTCCCTCCCTCCTGTGTAGCCCGCCAAAGGAAGGAAGAGAAAAGAGTGGAACCACTCCCTGGCCCCACCACCAGTTACCTCAGGGCTGTTTGCCTGTGTCGGAAGCTTTCCTTTGGGTCTTGTGTGCCCCTGTATCTTCTTGCCTGCTTCCACCTCGTATTCCTCCCCTTGTTTCTTTTCTTTTGTGCCACATTTCTATCTTTTGACAGCATACACGGAGGCACACAAGCTACGATTCTTGGCCCCTTCTAGGACTGGGTCTCCCCACTTTGCCCCCCTTCCAGGACCATTTGCCACCCCCGACCGCACTACTCCTACCTTGTGCTCACTCCTACCACACCCCGGAACTTCCATGTCCCTGTTGTGAAGTAAACCTAGGTATGGCCTGCAATTGTGGCAGGTTTGTGTTTAAGGGAATGCTAAAGTGGGGGGAAGTACAGTGGTTGGCGGTTAGAAGGAGATGGTTGGGAAAGGTCAGTGGAGGATCAAGACTGGGACGGCTGTTTGGCGGTAGCCAAGATGAAACATGCCAGGCAGGGGAGCAGCACCATTGAGCTGGATAATTGCCCCTCACCCTCCGACATTCAGGACCGTTGATGAAAGTCCTTGTTCACTTTCAGAGCCGTCACGAGCAGGACACAATGCAGCACCTTACTTTCACATTGCTTTTGTTATCAGTAACTTCATTGTGTGTGCAGATTTAGGCGCTGTGATGGGACATTTTTCAACTCAAGGCTCTATAGTTCCCAGTTAAATAGCAAATTTGTCCCAGCTGACAAGACCATTAAAGTCAGTAACACAATAAAGCTCCCATTTAAAGACGAGTTTATAGCCATGACGTGTACCAGCTTGACTTGCAAAAAAAGTTTACTTATATGCAGATAGGTAAATGTTAACATCGTGCATAAAAGCAAGCTGCAACTTCACAATGTCCATTCTGTGTGACCTTATTCCACATTTTGTCAGTGTGTCTCAAAGTAAAGTAGTGTGAAACGGGGGCCTTTTTTGGCGAGCATTGTTTTGCATTCTGGGACATGCAGTTTTCCCTTCAAGATGTGGCATATAAAGATACACTATCCTTTTGGTTTACAATGTTTAAGTATTTACATATTTTCAGGTTGCTTTAATATCCGATTTGTGTATATTCAAAGAAAACTCGATAAAACAGTATTATTATAATCCTACAAAGCACAAACTTAAACATGTGTACCAAGTAGCTCGCAGAACGTACACGATCATGCTAAAATTGCAGAATAGGTTAAAATACTGTGCTCCTTGCGTTACCAGAGTGTGTGATCCAGGACGAATAACTTAACTGAAACTTAACTTCAAAAAGTGGAGTCCTTAAAAATGATTACAACTACACCATTTGAAGGAAAGACTCCCTTACAAAGGGGCAGAGTTGGATGATTTTAGTGACAAAGCGTGGCTTCTCGTGCTGCTCTGTTAATGGTGCCTGAAGCCATCACCAGGAATCACGTTGTTGCACTGTTTCTTATTCAGCCCCATATCACTTAATTTGACAGGCAGCAGAATACTCTCACTAGCCAGTCGCTGCACCCGAAATTCGACTATGACGGACTGATTGCAGCAGAGCCAACATTTGCTTCCTGCCCTTTTGATGCCAGTCACTGAAGTAAAGTTGCTTGGGCCATCCAGAGTACTGCCCCAAAAGTATGAGTGAAATTCTTTGCTGTGCCATTGAGTCTTGTATCTGTCCCTTCATGAATTATTTGAGCTTTATATATGCAAGAAGTGAATTAAGGAACTAATTTAGGAGCGGGACAAGGATGCTTTGTTGTAGTGTTGATGTGTGCATATCTGAAAAGATAAGACTCTCTGTCATGTGTACGTTTTGAGATATTTTGTGACTTGTCTGGAGCAGTGGTAGATGTGCGCTTCAAGTTGCTAATGTACATATGTTTGTGAGCTTGTCTGTGGTGCGTGACGGTAGCATTTAAGGAGTGCAGAGAGTTGTGTTGATGTGTCTGTTGTGGGTTAGTGTGGTGTTTAGGGAAATTTAGTGTAGCGTATATTTCACATTAATCAGAGGATAGTCAAGACTTCACTTTAACTTTGGATTCTGGGAATTGTGGTCCTGAGTTTATAATGGTGCGAATCATGGATTACAAGTCCCAGAATACACATTTGAAAACTGGGATTTCACTAGAATCTCCCAACTGGAGTTATGTTGGTGAGATGAAGAAGGCGTGCAGGAATAATTGGCAGAATCTGTGATCCTGGCAAGGGCACAAGATGCCAACATTGCAAGGTCAGCATTCCAGAAACTCCAAAGACTTGAAGAGCAATAACCATCCATGGCATGTTTTCTCTTGACTTTCCTACCTGCTCATTATTTGATTCTGGTTATTGTTGTGGTATTTTTAGGTAGCCTGAACCAGTGCTTGAAATGGAAAAACAGAAGTGCAGGCACTCATTATCCCAGAGTACCTGCTTCCTGCTGAGAAGTGCTGATATTATGTCTTAAAAATAAAAGAAGTGCAGGTACTTGGGACTGTCAAGTACCCACCCATTTAAAGCACTGGTCTGAGCCCATATCGGTTCCTGGTCTGCACCTACCACACCCATGTCTGTTGCCACTGCCCATTGAATACAATTTGTTATAGCCAGGGTTTGACTGGTGGCATTGGCCCATCGGCCACTGGCCAATGACCTTTGAAGACCTGGGGGGATGGTTTTCATGAGGCCACCCCAGGGCCGTTCTTTTTTGCCAGTAAAATGTTTAGGAAAAAAAATATCTGCAGCGACTTATGTCTCTTGTGGGCCACGCGGCCCAAGTTGGACCATTTTTTTTTAAAAATTAAATTGTTGATGTTGCTTGTCTCATCTCGTGTGAACTTTTGTAGAGATGACAGCGTGCGTGTGTGCCGTCACTGCTGTGGCAGCCTGGGCGCGGCGCGAGCAGCAGCTCGCCTGAGGCTCGGGGCCGTGCCAGGCTCCGGAAAGGAAACTGACACTTTCTCTCTGAGGGGGGGGGTTGGTTCCACTTCCTGCCAGCCCATGGCCCCGGGGCTGGAGCCTGGAGGAGCTGGTGCTGCTGACAGTGACCTGCCTGACCTGGAGCTTAATTATTCATCAAAGCAAGGTAACAACAAGTTGTTGGCTTGCTTTGATGATTTGCAAATTGCAATTGCACAAATTGCAGATGCATATCATATGCATGAGCATGCATGCATGATGCATCAAGAGCCGGCTGCCACCAGGCCGGCAGCGGCGGTGCAGCGGGCTGCCATGGCCCGGTGGGCGTGGCCGTGCTCCTTGTGATTGTGATGAACTGACTGTTATCTATGTTAATACGAACACCAGGCCCCGCAGCCTAGTGCTACTGCAGCAGCCTGCAGGGCTGGGCTGCGGGGGCAGGGTTGCAACTAAGTTCACAACAAGTTCCTTTCAACTTTGCAGGAACTAACAACAACGAATTTGTTGCTCTGCAAAGTTGAAAGCAACTTGTGCCTGGGGCTGGGGGACCGACACACAATTGGACACGTGACTCTCTCTCTCTGAGAGTGAGTGACTGAGTCTGAGTCTCTGAAAGGATATAGTGGGCCTCCCCTCCTCACTGAGAACTATTTTTTGGCCACCCTGACCCACCCCACGACGAGGCAGCCTGCCAGCAGCAGCAGAAGAAGACTGTGACGACGACGAGGACACGCACCGTTCCTGGCCGCACAGTCCTCACTCTGCAGCACCACTGAGCCACATCTGCCCGCAGCAGCAGACCCACCGTGACCCGGCCCGAAGGGTAGACCAACTCGACGTGACGTGAGTCATCGTGACAAAAATCAGATAAGAAGAAACATTGATCCACTCCACAGCACGACAGGGCCCAGGGCCAGCCAGGGCGCATTTCGCTTTAACATCAGCGCGTGCTGCTGCACCTTTTTAAGCTTTCATTTGAGAGTGACTGACACCACACACTTCGATTCAGTAGTCAAGTCATGGTATTGTCATTGTGTGTGTTGTGTGTAACAGTTGGCCAGCCCAGTTCCCGTTCAGGGGCAGTCACTGTCAGACAGTGCCGGCATGAAGCAGGTAGCGCTGTATCATCAACGCACTATTGGCACAGGTTCTGGGAGCAGCTATTCAGGACTCAGTCAGAACCTTCCCTTAAACTCTTAACCCTGATTCATGGCGGGACAGTGCAAAGTGTATTTTTGTAGTGCAAAGTCAGTATAGGTGGTCATGTTTGCACTGTACCATATGACTTTGCACTGATTTTGCACTGAAAAAATACACTTTAGTTTGCACAGTTCCATGAATCAGGGTTTGTGAAATTGTGATGGTAGTAACGCAAAGTCACTTTGGTGAACCGTGTAAAAATTCCATGAAACAGGCCTTAATGTGAATGTATTGAGTGAGTTGATGTTTCATATTCAAAATGAGAAAAGTAGCACGTGGGTGGCTTGCGACTTATTATAAGAGCAAGGTTATGGTACGTATGCCTTTAGGTGCTGAGCGAGCCTGTATTGGGGAACCTTAGTAATCCAGCGGGCATATGATATGAAGTTTAAGAATGTGAACTTGAAAGGTGACAGGTCCTGACTTGATGCACCTTGGCCAGCGCGTGCTCCGATGCTATAGTAGTCAATGCCATTTGGCATTGTTGTGTTGTGTGTGTAACAGTGGTTGGCCTCAGCCAGCCCAGTTCAGTTCCCGTTCAGGGCCCGGGCACAAGGGCAGTGCCTTGCATGGCGGCCCGAAGCAGGTAGTGCGTGCCGCAGCCCGCGCGTATCAACGCACTATTAGGCGCAGGTTCTGGGAGCAGCTATTCAGGGCTCAGGCAGCCACTCAGAACCTTCCCTTAAACTCCCTGATTCATGGTCGGACAATGCAAAGTGTATGTGTATCTTTGTAGTGCAAAGTCAGTACAAGTCATCATGTTTGCACTGTAAGATATGACTTTGCACTGATTTTGCACTAAAAAAATACACTTTAGCTCCATGAATCACGGTTTTTGTTGAATGGTGGTAGTAGCACAAAACCGCAAAGTCACTTTGAATGGTGCAAAAATTCCATGAAACGGGCCTTAATGTGAATGCATTGAGTTGGTGTTTCATATTCAAAAAGAAAAGTAGCATGTGGGTGGGGCTTATTATAAAGAGCAGCAAGTATGGCTCTAGGCGCTGTATTGGGGAACCTTCTTAGACCTTAGTCAGCCAGCGGTCATACAAAGTTTAATGGATCTTGACAGGTGACAGGTCCTGAGACAATGATGCACCTTGGCCAGCGCGTGCTCCAGGCTATATGTAGCACCTCCGGCATGTTGGTGCTCTCCCCTGGCGCCGTGTGTGCATGCGCAGTGCACCGCGCTTGGTAAAATATTCTGACGGGACACATGTTTGTGGGCTGCACTGTTTCACATGACGTGGCGTCTTGCAGATGAGTCATGTGCCACAGTGCCAGCACGCCCACTGGCACTGCCAAGGTCCACGTCTTCCACCCAGGTGTGTGGGCTCCCGCTTAAGGAGCACCGGCCCCCAGACAGATGCCTCTGACGGCTGACGGCTGCCGGCTGCGCTGTGCACCCCCAGGGCGTGTGGTGCACCTGTCCATATTATGCCAATGCCAGGGTGCCAGGCGCCACCACAGTGGCTCTCAGAAGTCACCAGTGCTCCATGCACGAGGACTACTTGGTCTGTGGTGCTTAGAAACCTGTGGGTATATAGGGCATTATAAATAACCAATCATATCATTTTCCGTAATAATGCCCTAGAGACCAGCTACAGGATTTAGAGGCCTCTGCCATGCAGTGCATGTATGCTCCCAGTACCAGCTTTCTTTCTGCATAGTTTTGCTATGCTACTGTGGGTTCCTAATGCTCTACCTTGCTGTGTGAAGCGCTATTCTTTCTTAGGTTTGGTATTGTATACTTTGTTATATTTGTATGCTAATGCTATTATATATCATATTAATTAAGCTACTGGGACATGTAAAGCAATGTTGGCCTGTTAGGGTCCATGTCGTTTAATGTTAAAACAAAATTGCTCCTTTTAATATATGCCTTCCCTTTATTTGAGGGTGGGGGCCGGGCCCTGCAACAGACCCTTGTTGGCATTCCACCCATGCACATAGGTGTCCCTGTTGCATCCTTGAGTTGTGTTTCCCTTTCCAATTCCAATTCCAATTTCCCTTTCCCTTTACAACCACCAGTTTGTGCACCTCTCTGCCAGGTGACTGTTTTGGACATCATACACACATAGAAAAGCACACATTTATTAATAGGAGTATGCATTTCCCACCACATTCAGCATCATTTGCTACAGCTACTGCGTATACTGATTTCACAAAGCCGATGTGAATGTGTACATTACAAATGCTCACATTTTCATCTCTGCTGTGAATGTCCTGCAATGCTTGCTTGCATCTCCGCTGTGAATGTCCTGCAATGCTTGCTTGCATCTCCGCTGTGACTGTCCTGCAATGCTTGCTTGCATCTCCGCTGTGAATGTCCTGCAATGCTTGCTTGCTGGCGCAAGTGATGAGGGTGTGTAAGGAGCTCCTGTCACTTGTTCCAGGAAAGGTTTGTCTCTAGCTCCAAGTGCCCCAAATATTGCTCACAGCCCAGTTATATCTCAGACTATTTAATTCGACAACCCCATTATCTAAGTACCTCCAGACAAGTGGAATGGACATCCTCCAGGCACAAAGAATGGTCTTGGACACTACAAAAGTGCTTGCTGCACAGACAAGAAATTATGATTATGTGTATTCTGCAGCTGAAAAATTTGCAGAATGTGCCAACGTGGGCTTGGAAGAGGGAGGCTATGATAAAGGAGTGGAAACTGCACTTCCAGAGGAGAGAGTGTCCCACAAAAAGAGGATGCCTGGAATGAATGCAAGGGATGAGCCAATCACCTTGGCTAAAGACTGGTTTAGAGCTACTGTACATAATGCCATTATGGACAACATTCTTCAAAGCCTAACTAGTCGTTTTAAGACCCACTCATCTGTTGCCGCAGATATAGCATGCCTGGATCCCAAACATTTCAATGAAAGTCTACCCGACAATGCTCTTACAAATATTTGCTCCTTGCTTGAAAGACTGGATGACTCCATAACACTACAGGGGTTAAGGGAAGAACTCTCAGACTTTGCAAGCAAGTGGACTAAACTGAGGAGGACACTACCAGAAGAGTATGCCTTTGAAGCCCTACATAGTGAAGATCCAGCACTACAAGAATTTGGAGAGCTACCTTTAGTACAGAAATGCAATACATGCCGTAACTGTGCAATATGTTGCTATGCAATTCTAAAAAGGTATTAACTTTTTAGTAGTGCTTGCCGGCAATTGTATTTGCCATACAAGTTCATCTTGACCTTATCTTGCACACAGGTAGCATGTGAAAGACTTTTTTGAAATTGAAGAATATTAAAACCCGCCTCAGAAACCACCTCTGCCAGGACAACCTCGAAGCCTTTATGCTCATGTCTGTGGAGTGGAATGTGCTTGTTCAATTGAAAAATCCAGACATAATCGTCCTAGTTGCACATAAAAGTGCATTGTTACAGGAACTCTTGATTGAGTGATTTCCAGGATTTTCATGAAGCTGGAAGCAGGATTTCCAGGAGCTTTGGACCCTGTCACAGAACTGTATGCAAAGTTATGTTATTTTATGAGTTGTGCTGTTATTGTGTCATCATTTGGCTGTACTGCTTATTAAATGCAACTCTATTTTCATTACTGGTGGCAACGAGTAGACATGCTTTGGGTCTGGCTCTGCAAAATAAGTATTTTACTATGTGATGATGTTGTTTTTTTAAAAAAGAAAACAAAAGGAATGTTATCACTTTCTCAAGCGTTTACACAAAACATAGCAACACGCAACAGACACATGAACCCTCCATAAGTAGCATTTTCTGTAAAGTCGTGAATTGATGCGATTCACAGATGATGGTTTGAGGGCCACTTTTTTTGACGTGAGGGGTGGGCCACTTTTTGAGGTATGGGGTGGGCCACTTTTTTAAGGTGAGGGGTGGGCCACTTTATTTTGGGTGTCCGGGCCTATTTCTTGTCCCAGTCCGACCCTGTATTCCAGATGCACTCTCTGGGATTGAAACATGTTTAGGAATGGTGCAATGGTGTATTTTAAGCACACTGATCTACTAATGTGGGCACAGAGATAACAGAATTGAAAGGTATCATATTGGTCACATTTCCCATTGAAACAAAAGCTATATTGCCCTTCTACACATTTCCCAGTAAAAGCAATTGCCATCAGTGGAAGGAGCTCATGTCAAGTCCAAAACTAAGACCAAGAGAAGATTTTACCAATACTCACATGCCCCCTAGTATCAAGTACTGCCAGTTTCCAAATGCCTAGCTTAATGTATGCTTGCTAGCTTCAAGCATTAATCATTATCTGTCCTTCCAGATATCAATGGCAAGTGGCAGCTGCTGGCAGATTTCACATGTCTACCCACATATATGTTGAGCCTCCTCTCGCTGAATAAAATTTATGATCTGTTTTCAGGGCCAGAGAAGGCACAACCATCTTCATATGCCCAGTAAGGGGGACTGTCAGTTTCACATGACCAGAGTTAGTATTTCGAACTACAAACACATCATCAATTGATTCTGCCATTACACATGTCTAGTATTAGCACAACTAGTTTTAAATGCCCACTTACAGGCATTGCGGGTCTCACAATCCCACTTGCAAGTTTGGCCATTGTCCTCATAGAAAGTAATTATATTGTCAGTTTAACATTCCCAGTATCAGTACTGTTAGCTGCAAATGCCCGCTAGCAGGTATTTGCAGGTTCACATGCACAGTAATAGGTATTGCCAGTCAGTCTCTACTGATGTATTTCCAAGTTAAAATGTCCATTAGAGTGCTCACAGAACAAAACTCCAGGTAACAGTCTCTTACTTGTTTGTTCACCCTAGTCACACTAACGCCTCTGCCTGAATTTGCTAGGCTCTCTCGGCTCAGAGGACTAGTTTTTCTCCTACTTTGTTTGAGTGCCCACCCGCTCTGATGTGCATGCTCCCACCACTGGACCCAGAAGAATCATGCCTCGACCATTAAAAACCAGTCGCCTTGGTGCACAGCATTCCCTGTGTCACGTGGGATCCAACGCTAAAACAACACAGCGCAACACAGGTTTGAATCCCCATCCCCCGATTAGAACCCACTCGTTGGTATTAGGCTCCATATAAATGAGCAATTATTACATGGCCTGCGGTAGCGGCCATGTAGTTATGGTTAAGTTGCTAAACCCATAGGAAGAGCACTTTTTGGGCAGCTTATAACTTTGCTCCACCTGGACGAATCCTCACCAAACTTTGCAGAAAATGTATATGGGCCACTCTGAATTTATTTATTTTGGTTAGGTTTGGTCCAGGAGGGGCAAAGTTATAGGGGAGGTCCCAAAATGTATTTTTTCCCCATAGACATAATGGGAAAAAACTTTGCTCACGCTTACAGCCCAAACCGCTGGACGGATTTCCACCAAATTTGCAGCAGGAGCAGCGGCTTGTTAATTTGGTGTAAATCCGTCCAGTTTTTTTTTTTTTAAATGACCAAAACGTAAGCCAAAAAATTAGTGCTAGCTATGTCCACTCCGTGGACACACTTCCCTGTTCGCACCGCGGACAGGACATCGATTGCTTAATTGGCTTGCGTTATGTCCGCAGACATGCAACATGTTCGCTGATTGGCTGGAGTGAGGTGTGAGGTGCGTCACATTGTTTCGATGCGCCCGCCATCTGGAATCCGTGGACATCCACGGACAGTGCGGCGGTGAACGAGGCAAAATGCTATTTTGGGGAGTTTGTTGGTGTGTAGGAGTGCTTGTGGAGGGTTGGGGAGTAAGAGATGGTTCAAATACTGTATTTCTTTAGGTGGCAGGTGCCCCTGATGTGTTTGCCATGTTTGCGGTCATCGCGGCTGTCCGTGGACATAATAAATGCACTACTAGCTATCTTACTTTAGTATGATGTTGGTTTTGGGTTGTTAGTAGAGAATTGATTGTAATTAATATCCCCTATAAGCAGCCCACATACAGTCAAAATGTTTGGTGGCATGGGTGTGTTATGCTGCAGTGGTTGTGGCCAGGGCCTAGAGTCTTGGGTGCATGGCCAAAGGCACAACCACCACAGCATAACACACCCATAGAATCAAACACCCATCAAATATCCACTACCCAAAAGTTTGTGTACTGTTTGATTTGTAGAGTTTGTATGTGAAGTTTTGGCTAGGCTATGCAGTTAAGATTGTAGAGTTTGTAACAAGGACTGCAGCATAAGATACCCATGGAAGTAAACATTTTGGATTGTAGTGTATGGTTAGATGTTTGCTTGAATGGGTGTGTTATGCAGCAGTGTTTGTGAGTACATTTATTATATACTTACTGGTTGACTTTTTGTGGTTGTATGAAGTTTTTTCATGACATGGGTAATTGGACCAGACATTCCTTTTCGATCTCTGTGATAAAAGAAAAGATCATATGTTGGTGTAGGTAGTTCATAATGAGTTATTGCATTGCATAATAGACATTTCTGTATTTTTTCTACCCTCATATTTAGTACTTTAAAAGTACAATAGTTCAAACCAGTGTGCTGTGCAATTTGCTCAGTTTCTGTGTTTGTTTTCTAAATCATTGGGTGTGTGGGAAAAAAATCCATGCTGGATTAAAAAACCTTCTATGTTGTGGTACAATATATTTCTTTCATTGTTTTAGTGTTTATTTCTTGTTTCTTGCTAATCTTATATCAGTTGGCTTGTTGCAGATTTTTAGGCAGTTAGATACCTGTTGGCATATTCTAACTGTATATATCTTGTTTGATTTTAGTGGTATTTATCTGTTTGCTTTTTGCAGAATCTTGGGGTAGTTAGATACCTGTTGGCGTATTCTAACTGTTTATTTCTTGTTACATTTTAGTGGTATTTATTTATCTGTTTGCCTGTTGCAGAATCTTGGGGCAGTTACATACATGTTGGTGTATTCTAACTGTGCATAGTTTTGAATTTGAAGTTTTGCTTATGTTCATACATAGATTACGTATTAAATTTTGGTTTTAAGAATATTAAGTAAGAGTTTACAAGATTTGCTGTTAATCTCTGCTATAGAGTAATGCTACTATCATTACATTCGAACTATCCATAATTCTTTTTTGTATATGCAGCGTAGTGACCTGCATTGGTTGTGGCTCCTGCATGGTAGATTATACCTATTGTTATGAAGATTTTTCTTACCAAGTGATACTTGACCATGTGTGAATCCATTCAGTTTACAGTTGTTGTTCGTACCATCTGCATTGTAACGTAAAAGCATTACTATTAAGTATTTACTATGTGTCTGTATTTGTAAGGTGGAGCGATTATCTTAATTGCAGGTAGTAGATAATCTGCCATGGTTTGCATTTTGTACAAGTTGCTGAAATGGAATGGATTCACAGTTAGGTATGGATACATGCACAAAGCGTTCATTAGTGACTGTTCCTGTGCCACATGGCTGCAGAGAGTGCATGTATGTTTCCACATGTATGAAATCGGGAAGATTTCATTTAAAGGTATGTTTTTGTTTTCCAGTACTTGTAGTAAGTACATTAGAAATTCTTGTGGATCTTCTTGTGAGTTTATAGTGAAATTGACCATTCCAGCACAGTAGTCCAAATATTGTCCTATTCCATCAACACTGTAAGTGTTGTCAGGATTGTTTGTTGCATTTCTATGAAGGACTAACATTTGCAAACACAATTGGTCTGTACTGTGTAAGTAAATGTTGTCAATAATTGGTGGCAATTGGAATAGAATATTTATTGCTACATTTGCATAGTAATTTACACCAGTTGTATTTGAAAATTTGAATGGACCTGACAGTTCTGTGTTGAAATCATTTGTTCGGAGTATGTGTTGCTTCTTTGAAGAAGTAGTTGAGTTACTTGGAGCAGTAGATTCTTCTTTGGTATTGGTACTTGATGAAGTGTTAGGTTCTTTTACTTTCTTTGGAGGAATTGTGTGAGATCCTGTATCATTTCAGTTTGAAGTAGTTTTCTTTTAGAATGTTTTGCTTTTGAGGAACAGGATAGGTGTTTAGATGGGAGGTGTAGAGTGAACGCAGTCTATTGTATTCTAGAAGGCAAGGAATATCAGCATTTACTTTACTTGCATCAACGTTGATTAGAAATATCCTGTCAAGTGTACGTAAGCTTGATAGTGCTACATAGCTCATGCCTTCTTTAAAGACTGTGCTACCAATATCTATCAATGCTTTATCTAGGGTAAGTCCTTGTGATTTGTGAATGGTAACTGCATATGCTAGAGTTAGTGAAAATTGTTCTCTGCGTACATACATGTCTTTGAAAAGAAGGAAGCGGGCTGTTGAGCGTCCTATCCTTTTAACTTCTGATAGTTTGTCAAAGAGAATATTGACAAACTGAATGTTGTTGTCACGTGGGTATGTTTGAAAGCCAACAACTGCACCAAGTACTCCATTAACTAGTCCTTGCTCAACGTCAAGGTTACGTTTAAGCATTACTCTACAGTTTAAACATAATTTTAATATTTTCTCCAAACCATCTGTGTTGGAGATAGAGTTTTATAAGGTATTTAGTCTTGTTGTGGCTTGTTGACACATGGGTAGTGTCATACCATGTACGTCCAGTTTATCTGTGGAGCAAATTTCAATTATTGGTTGCATTTCTTTTTTCAACATTGTTTCATTGAATTTTGAACAGCTTGCAAGAGTTGACATCAAGGACATACAATTGACATTTTGTGTGCTATTCTTTCCATGATATCAGTAGCACATGAGTTATGGCCATAGAGTGCATGGATGTGCCCAGTTTTTAATATTGATTGTGCTTCTTGAGATAGTATACCAACACTAATCATTTTTAAAATGTTTGCGTATGTGAGGTCTGCAGACTGGCGCATGTTTTCTGTTAATTTTCTGTATTGGAAATGTTGCCAAAGGTTGACATTTCCTATGTTGCCAAGAGTTTTATGGCATAGTTTGTGTCCTAAGGTTTTAAAAATAGGTTCACCTTTCACTGGTGTCAATTGAAGAAGATGTCTGAAAACAATAATGTGTTTTCCTCCAAAGTGTTCTTCGTAGTCTCTTTTGAGTACCTCTTGTAATCTGAGGCTAATCAAAGCCAACATTAGGTTGTAGACCATGCTCACCTCATCTATTAGCAGCATTTTCATTTGTTTGAAAACTCTGCGTATTTCCATTGCAGCTTCTGTGGAAAGTTTGTAATAGTCTAATTTGTTCTGGTGTTCTACTGGAAGGAGCAGTAATCTGTGTAAAGTGACACCGCCTATGTTGTAGGCAGCTAAACCTTTGGGGGCATTTACAACAGCTGACAGTTTGTTGTTTGTCAATTGTTGGAGGAACTTGCTGGTGATTTTGATTAAGAATGTTTTGCCTGAACCAGCTTGACCACTCACGTATAGCAGTATAGGTTTGTAGTCTTGGCAGCCACAGTTTTTATTTTCATGTTGCACACCATGTTCAGTTTCGTTTGTTATTTCTTGGAAAATGCTACACTGCTCATTGTTCAGCTGTGATTTCAGTACAGTGAAGTGTTCTGCAGATTGTTCATACTGACACATGGAGTTTTTTTACTTCTGTCATGGCTAATTCTGCCTCATTTGCTATTAGTGGCTGTCCAAGTGATTCTTGGCTTCCTGTTACAGAAGGTTGACTACTGTCAGGAGTGTCCACTTCTAGTTGTGCCTGGACTTCTTCTTCATGTTGCTGTTTATTGTGCAGCATTGTTTGATACTGTGTAAAGTTTATGTCTGTTATAGTGCTTTCATTTGCTTTGAAAGCATCTTCATAGGAGTCATATGTATCCAGTAACTCTTCTTCGTTTCTCCAAGGTTTAAAAAGTTGTATCAGCGACGTGTAATACAGTTCTTTATGTTGAGGAGTTTGTAAAGACAATTTGATATGATTAATTAAACTGCGTTTGGTATGTTTCATTAAGCTGCCTTCACAATTTACTACTCTGTATCTACCTTTCTTTTCATCTGGTTTAATATTATTTTTGTATGTAACGTTTTGGGCTACGTGGTAGAGACACATGGTTTCCAAAGTGGTACTCCTTTTGGGGTAGTATGTGTCTAGTAAATTGTTTTTTAAAATGTCTTGGCTGTTGGGATCATTTTTGGCTATTGTTTCTATGTCCTCATATGATTTGAGAACTCTTTTTCTACATTTAGCAGGACCAAGACATAGCCATACTATGTTTTCAGATTTTCCATACAAGGCAGTACCGGTTAAACGTTCTGCAGCTTCATAGCAGCCACATTCTCTATGAGAGAGCATTTTTATGCCTAAGCTGTACAATTTCTGTGATAGTGTTTTGTCAGATGATATGTCATCTCAGAGGTCCTGAAGCTTTGTTTTCTCTGCTTTGGTTAAGTAGGCTGTGACATATCGTGCAACTGCAGTGGAATTGTCTGCAATGTACTGCACATCTATGTTTGCATTCCATAAGAGGGCAATGATTGCATTGTAATCATTGATGTATTTTGATTCTTCTGTTCTTTTTATGTAATATGTGTTCTTAGGTGATTTACTTTTGACACTATGTCTGACTGAATACATGAAGTTGTTTACTTGACCTGTTGCTGAAACTGGTCTAGGGAAACCAAAGCGGCATTTGGTGTAGTATTTCCCTTTTTTCATTTGCGACGACAATATTTCCCACATTTGTGTCTTTGAAATTGTAAAATTTGTGCATGAGGTCACTATGTGTTGTTTGTGAAGGGATTTCACAAGTGACATATTTTTGGATGAACTGCAAAACAGTGGCATCACTGTCCTGACCGAATTTAGGAGCATCTTTAATCCATAATAGCATGTGGATGTGTGGTGCTCCTCTGGCTTGATATTCTTTTCTCCAAAAGAAGTGTTGAACTTCTCCAAGGGGAGGAACAGTCTTCTTACAAATAAAGTGTAGCATAGCAATGAAGTGATGATGGAAATATCTTGATACATTTATAGGATCTAAAGAGCAGAGTTCTCCTGGTGTTTTTATATCTAAGTTTGTTTTGCTTTTGTTTGCTATGCGTTGGAAATCGTGTAAATCTTCCCATGTATATTCTGCACAACTTAATGTAACAAACCAAGTGGGTGGGCCAAGGTTTCTTATCATACAACGTACATCTCCATGACGTCAGAACCAGTATTCTTTTGTACCATGCATATTTGCTGAAAGATTTGTAATACTTGACGGTAAAACCTCATCTTTTTCTTGCACTTTTTGTAATAATTGCATAGCTGACATATTTTGAAAATGGGTACCTGATTTTAATGTGTGTGCAACTCCATAGCATAGAGTTGCTAGTTCACTTTCAAAGAGAAGGTGGAATATGTATTCCACGTGTTGCCTGAATCTGGGGTAGTCAGACTACTTTTGTAAAGAGCGATATTCTGATGCTGCTATCTCTGTGGGTACATCATCGTACCTTCCTCCTTTTCCAGTAGGAAAGAGTAGAGGAAAGGGCCGTGCTTCTATACTTTTTTCCCATATGCTGATTGGAGATCCTCTGGCTTGTCGCATGTGGTGCGTTTCCAGTGCATCCTCTATAGTGTCTTTAGAGTGTAAAGGATGAATTGTATAATGGTCTAAAATATTGGATTCTGTAGAAGGATTTAGAAGTTAAAATTGACCAGTTTCTGGTGAGTCTTGAATTATTTCAATGGTTTCTCTCAGGTTTTCTTCAATATTTATTTCTTTGTAGTATTCATTGTTGTTTTTTAGATATTGCATGGCTTGTCTAACTTTATGTAAGTTCACGAGTTGTTGCCAATTTTTTTAATCTTTTGTAGGTACGCCATTTACTAAGACAATTAAAGATTGATCTATTGGCCGTTGCACTCCTAGAGTGTGTACATTTGCTTTGAGATCTAATGGTAAATAAACTACTTTGCCACAAATGCCTTTCACTAATTCAGAGGGAGGTAATTTTGCTATTTTTGGTTGAAGGCGTATTATTGCTTGAAATGGGTGCACTGTTTGAATTATGATGATCTCATATAAATTTAGTTGTTGCAGGGGTTTTGGTAGTGGAAATAATTCCAAGTTATTTGTGATAGCACGTGAAGGGTGTTTGGTTGTTGTCAATTTTTGCAGTGCAGTAATTGCAAAGTGTTAAGGGGTCAGTAATTTCGTATTTGTTTTCTGCTATAAGGCCGAGGGCTAATTGGAACCATTTGGAATGTTCATTGTCTTCTATTTTGTACGTTATGTATACAGTTTTTGTGCTACTTTTATAAAAAGTCCTGCGGCAACACACACACACACATGGTTTTGTACTTCAGCGGAGGTATTTTTAAACTTTAGTATTTCTTTTTTGTATGTGTTTAATGGAAGGTTGCTATTTTTACAGTAGTTACTAGTTTGTAGTAAAGATATTGTATTTCGTAAGTGGCTTTCACTTCCAAAATATTTTCTCTGGCTATGTTCTATTTCTTTGAGTAGTTTTTTGGCTGTACCACGTAGAAGATTGTTATTTAAATTTGCTAGTGCTAATGCAGGACTTTTAGCATAGTAGAGTTTATGGACCAGATTTCTTATAGTTGAATGATGTGTTGATATCATTTTGATGTGATGGAAGGTGCTTTGCAAATAGGTCCTGAAATTCAGGCTAATGAATGTCCTTGTAGTCCTGTGTATTTGCGCACTGGACAGACATCCATATTTTTTAGTAGTTTCATTTTGAATTTGTCTTTGCTTTTTACATACTGATTGAGGAACTGGCGTAAAGATTTGGAAGATTTTTTGGCAATGTTACACATTGATGTGCACTGCCATTTGTAGACTGGATGTTTTGGTTCAGTAGAATGGAGAGGTGATACTGAGTTTTCTGGGGACATTTTTGTGAGCACAGTTTCTTGTTCCATAATGGTGTTATTAAGTTTTTCATAACCTCGTCCACTGCTATGTATGGCAATTGGGTTTGTTTGCTTTTATTTATATGCTTCTTCATTAAAGTATGGTGCTGTGCTCGTGGTGTGACTCCATTCACCTCAACAGATGTTTAAGAATCTATTTTTGTTGATATTCCATTTATTGAGAAGTCTTTTTTTATAGTTTAGTAGTTAGTTTTGTTAGTGGATTCATTCTGTTTAAAACTGAATTAAAAAACTTCCTTTTGAGAAGCATTGCACTGTCTATGAGAGCTTCTAGGATTAATTTTCTACGGTACGTTTTAAGGGTTGTCCATGAATTCTCTCCTGTTTTTATAAGGTTCTGAAGGACTCTGTGGCAGAACATTTTTTGTAAAATATTTTTATGGTTACTTGTCACTACATCAAGATTTATAGGTGCAGCGTTAGCAGTAGTGGTAGCTGAAGTCGTGTTAATCACTTTTTGTTTCGTTTTACATTTTGATAGAGGAGGCAAAGTTTCTGTACTGGAAGCTTGTTTTGTTTCTCTTAATGATTGTATTAGCTGCTTTGTTTGAACTTTTTGTATAAAATCTGCTAGAGATGGATGCTTATTTTGAACACTTTTATTTTGATTTGCTCGACTTCTGCGTTGCTTTCTACAGAGTTGATTTTTGGTAGGCATTCTTTGGGGTCTGTTGGAGAAAAAAAGAAAATGTGGTTTGGGCTGTTGTGCAGTGTATGCGTGCTTTGTGCATGAGTGTCTGAGTATGATAGTAAGGATGTTTGTGGAGGTGTGTGATTATGCAATGGGCAGCTACATTTAGTTGGGAAGGCTATTCTTGTATTTGTGTATTGCTATACTGGGCTTCAGATGACAATATGAAGTATGCAGCTGGTAAGGGGAAGCACTAATACTACATCTAATGGTAGAGGGGTAATACACTTTTTTGTTCTACAATACTAAAATGTTAGTGTGTTTGAGTAACAGTTAGAATATTATGTTAGTATTGTACTTACTTTTTTGTATGGAAAGAGTAGGTTTCTTCTAAATTATTGTTCGTACTTCAGACGCTGCTGCTTTTCAGGAGAGTGGTCTTCACTGCAATTGTAAAGGAAAGAAGTAAATATGTGTGTTTATAGCACTTTTGTTAATGCAGACATTGATTTATTTTTATTTTTGTAGTAGTAGTGTTTTCTTATAACTGATCATAGTATACACATGCACTTTCCTTTGCCTATGTGCATCCTGTACATTTTTCTTAGAATCTGTTAGTTGAATATGTTTTACAAATGAGTATAATAGTAAATGTATAGAGCAGACTTGTTTTATTAAGGCTATGTTATTGGATGTTAAGAGATAGAAAAAATAATCATATGCATTTTTTTGCTATTTTTACAGGGTAAATGGCAGAGATTGTACAGAAAAACATGCAATTTATGCATTTGTGCAGCTGTGGGAAATAAAGCAGAAGGATTTGATATAGAGGCAGTGGTGTTGTTTCAGCTGGGAGCCTTTATAATGATATTGGCTGTGTGTGTGCATGAATGAAGATGCATGTACTCATCCTGGCTGCGTGCAATTTCATAACACACTAGAAGCCTTTTTCATAATTATACTGTTATTTCTTCCATCTTTTAATATAAAATAATACTTTTTTAGATATCTGTGTGTGTAAACAAAAGTTTGGAGAGCAGACAGGTTTGCAAGTGACACTTCATCATAGCAGGTGGGAGAAATTACAGTAAGTTCATTTTACAGTTTATACAGGGTAAGTGGCAGTTTCTCTGTTTATATGTATTCCTAGAAGAGCTGTACATGTACTGTGTAGAGAATATTCATACCTGTAGTCTGTGTTCATGCATGTGGATGTACATGAATCTGCAAACAGAAATCTTGGGGAGTCTTATAGTAGTTGTTGCTGTAGGTCCTTTGCAGTCACAGCCCAATTGTACTGAGAATGATCAATAGTACATCTAAAATGCTGATTCGTGATGATGGAGTTAGATGTAGAGTTCTTGGATGTGATTCGTGGATGATTGTGTGACTGCTTAACAGTAACCAATGAAGAAATGGTGCAGAGAGTGAAGTGGAAAGGGTAGAAGGGCTGCGCCAGTGTTACATGCTCCGCGGACACCATGGCTGTACGTGGACAGGGTATACCACATCCAGGGTTTCTCAGCAAATCCAGCATGGAAAGGGGACTGTAGGGATCAGCCAATCATATGTTGAGGTTGTGGTTTGTGTTGAAAGAGGCTGTGTGTAGTGAAGATGGCAGAGGTGGAGAAAGTCGGGGTGTTGGTGGTTGGAGATATGTTTGTGCATGGTTTGGAGAAGTATGCTAAATCCAGGAATGTGGCAAACAATTCTGATGTTAAAGGAGTGGAGGTGGTGTGGAGCACTGTGCCTGGTTTCAATGTGCAGGGAATTGTACAAGTTTGTGGAGATATGGGCAGGGTGAACAGTCCATATGTAGTTGTTTTGCACTGTGGTGTTTTACATTTGGGCTATGTCAGTGCCCCTACTTTGTTGGCAGATTTGGAACACTTGGTTCAGGCAGTAATGAAAATACTTCCAAATGCCAAGGTTATGGCAATATGGGACAATAGTTCTGTTTTTTGTCCTCAGCAAAATATTGCTAGGTGTGGAATCAACCGAGGCTTGTTTGCTTTCATGTTTAGAGATGGTATGTACTTTTGTAATAATGAAAACATTGATTCTGGTAATGTTGTTTATTTTAAAGAAGATGGCATGTCTTTATCTTTTATGGGAAATGCCACGCTGTTTTGGAACATAAGGGTTGCTTTGGAGAAGCTAATGTGAAGATTTTTGGAGGAAAATAAAAAAAAAAAACAACCTCAGTAAACCTTATTGACCAATCCCTTGCTCTGCTCAGTCTCATTTGCATGCCTCTCAACCCCAAAATCCCTGTATGTAATACGCGCTGTCCGCTGACAAATCAAAAACATCTGAGCATGGGGAATGAAAATTTAAATAGTGTGCCCCATTTCCCCTTTGAGATTGGCTCTGAAAAGAGCCTTTGTTTTTTTTTTTGCAGATGCTTCATAAACACCTTTTATTTTGTATTTTGTCATTTACCACTCTTAATGGAGTACCAAAAGCTTGTGCGAATAAGGTGATCTGCACTCAGTGCCGCATGGTGCTGAGACGTGGAAAGCCTGGTTCGTACAGCTTTGGTACGATATCAATGAAGCGACACCTGAGGTCTTTCCACAGTGGGGCTATTTGTAAGGTTGAACCTTGTGATAAATGTAGTAGGTTGAGTTCCCCTGCAGCATCCTCTGTTTCCGCTCCTGCCACCACAAGAGACAATCCTGTGGGACAGCGCATCCCTCCAGCTGCCTCGCAGGTCATTCATGATGCTGTTGACCCTTACCTTTTGAGGGTCACAATATTGTGCATGTACTGCGACGCAGTACTTTGCAGGGGGGAGAACCTTCGGAGTGCTTTTGAGACTGCGGTCAAGGAGCATGAGAAGAACTGCCCACTACCTGAATAAGGCCCACCCTACATCTTCCTCTCTCCACCTGCCCTTTCTTATCCCTGTGGTTGTTGTCCTTCCTTACCCTCCTTTCCCCTCCTTTCCTTGTGTGTCATGTTTAAAAAAACAAACAAAATATAAAACAGCAAACCCCCCAAAAAAAGGCTCTTTTCAGAGCCGCCTTTCACAGTTCAAAAATAAAAGTGACAAATAAGTAGTGCAGGGTCCTGTGCATTTTTTAAAAGTCAGCGGACAGTCCGTGGACATTTAAATTTTTTGGGAGTACTGCCCTATCAGAACCATTGTACTTTTCTCTGGGAGGAAGTGGTGGCTCTGAAAAGAGGTTTTGAGTGGTTTTTTTGTGTTTTATAAACTTCAAATGGTCAACACCTACTGCAAAATGAAGCGCTATAATTCCAAAAAGGGTCTCAATCCATTTTGTACATTTTGGAGAAAAATCTGATTGCCAGCATAAGATGTACTGCATCTCTGCGAAAAATATGTGCTACGAAATATATTTTCATTGTGAAAAGAGGACATGCCAACATGTCTCAAAAAGGCACAAACAGCCTTATTGACATTGCGCCTCGTTTTCTCCATTTGTGGGCCAAATGAAGTAGAACGCAGCCACATTTGTCTCTACGCAATACGGGAACAAATTACTTGGGAATTTGGAAACATGTCCATGACCTTCCCAAGTCCTTCTTTCATTGCAAATTGCAAAGAAATTCCAGACACATGTCCTAAACTGTTCTCTCCACAATGACTAATAATAATGTCTGGGTGACACTTTGTCACCAAAGTAGCACAAATAGTTACCAAATCCAGCCACTTCATTCCATGCACTCCAATGCCAGTGCACTTCCACATGAGAGAATCCAAGATGTGCAGCCACTCCACAGCGATTTGCATGCACCTCCAACCAATTTATCCACGACTCTCCCAAAATCCAAACAATCTTCTTTCTGAAACACACAGCCATAGCTATCTGTTCTTCTCTCAGGAAAAAGACTTCCTGACAAACTCTCTCCTTACACAACACACCCAGTAAACCTTATTGACCAATCCCTTGCTCTGCTCAGTCTCATTTGCATGCCTCTCAACCCCAAAATCCCTGTATGTAAAAATCAAAAACATCTGAGCATGGGGAATGAAAATTTAAATAGTGTGCCCCATTTCCCCTTTGAGATTGGCTCTGAAAAGAGCATTTGTTTTTTTTTTTTGCAGATGCTTCATAAACACCTTTTATTTTGTATTTACAAAGCTGTTACAAAAGCTAACTCAACTGCTATTAACACAAATGCTACCTAGGAACAAATGGGAATCTTTACTGCACTGGCTATGTCATTATTATTTATTAATGTGTTTCTTAACATTACTGCACATTTCTATTCTTCAAACATTACTACATCAAAGAGTTGCAAGAGACAATTGAATAGAGCCAACTACGATGAGTATAGAGGATTAGGTTTAGATGTGATAGAAGATATGCACCATCCAGAATTGATTAAGAGTTGGTACGCAGGCATGAGCTCAGAGGGAAAAGAGAGGGTTAATGGGATCTGTTACATTAGTTCCTTGATACCGCACACGTCAGAGGCCCCCAAGGTATTGATTCTGCAAGAAACTCCACTTTTGGAGGCTCAATGTCTGGTCCATCTGACATTATGCAGGTTGCAAAGCACTTTCCAGGCACAGAGTATGTAAGGGTGTCCCTAATTGCGCTCACACCAGAATCAATACACCCCTCAAGGGAAATAAGGCAAAAAGGTGATCTTGTAAGGATAACAAGTTTAGTCTTACAAAATGAGGATGGTAGCAAAGGACTCTGCTGCCTGAACCGTTTTCTCCTGTCCCTCTCCCCTTTCCTTTCCTGCCAGAGTGATCTCAAGCAGGGGTTTATATAGGTCTAGCATGCCATGGTGATGTCAATGGAGCTGGATCATGGCTTCATCCCAATTTGTCTTTTTCCATAATAGGGACACTGCAAAGCCTTCTTTCTTCATTGTCAGCGGTTTTGTCAGAGAATGCTGTTCTACATTTTGCTAGCTATGCAAACACACACTGTAACTCATTCTTTCCTCCATTTTGCTAAATATGCAGAAACACACTGCAGCTCTGCAGAGTTTTACAAACCTTGAGGCCTAACCCAATGAAAAACAAAACATTGTAATCCATGTTCAAAAATGTTCCAGTCCTTCTATCCATATTCCATTCATCCTGCTCACATTTATCTGGGTTTCCTGTAGTTCCTCCACAATTTAGACTTATCAGTTTTATTATTAAATGCACTTTGCCGTACAAACCATCCTAGTCTTTTTTTTTTTTTTTTTTTTTATTTATAGTTACGAAGTAACTTTTACAAAAACATCTTTAGGTTCCAACTAAAACAATACCGGCCTAAGCTACATTCATTACATTTTAGACGTGACATACAAGACAGTATTGGCATTATTTCCAACCTTTGCTTAATAACATTATATCAACATTCATTACATTTTAGACGTAACATACAGAGACAGTATTGACATTATTTTCCCACCTTTGCTTAATAACAGTGTGTCAACATATTTAAAATATAAAAATGATGCAATTCTTCATCATAATAAAACCATTTTAGAAGTATAAAAGATACTTAGATTTCCTATGAATAATGATATTTATTTGCCCTTCATCTCGGCTCATTATTTCAAATTATTCCCCCAGACCTGGATTTCCCAGAGGATTAGTGCAGGAATATATGATATTGGAGCGCCAAATATTTTCGTGATATTACTCACGTTACAACACACTTTCAGGAACCTAACAACCACAATCTGTAGAGTCACTCTTTCCCCATGTAACATGTCACACCACAGTAGCTCCAAGTCAACTCGCTCAGTATTGGGCACAAACTTACTAAAATACCCAATACGCTCTTCTCTGAGCCCATCACAAGTCGTCAGCCAATGGCACAGTGATTCCACCTTGTCCTTTTGTTTCCAAAACTTACAAAAGGAAAGACCTTTATGATTACTGTTCCTGATGTCCACAATTTCTCCTGTTTCTAAGACATTAAATCTAAACCTCATAAAGGCCTGCCTCCAATCTCTGTTCGGAAATTTTAATAGGTATGGAGCAGGTTCGCCCATCTTTTTATGGACATTTATGATTTGAGGATAGAGCTTGGTCATCTGAATCTCTTCGACAGTAAGATTCCAATCTGCATGTGCTAATAGTAATTTTACTTTCATAGGATTACTGATTAGGAGGTTTCTTGAGACTCCCAGGTTGTCAAGTATGTTGTTAACTTCCTCCATCAATTCCTTCAAATAGATTGAGGAGGGAGCGCCTTTCTTGATGTTCCTTCCCAAGATATAATAAAGTGTACATTCGTGGCTCGTCATCAGTTTCCGATATAAACATAATCTTCTCCATTCAAGAATACTCCTCAAGGAGTGAAGGCCTAGCTCATACCTGATTGCCCCGATAGGGATAAATTTAGGAAGGCAACTTACCATGGATCTAACCAGTTTAGATTCATATTTCCCAACCTCGTTTCTACACCAGGACGGTACCAACTCCAGTCCATAACACAACTGTGCTACGATTTTGCTGTTATATAACCGAATGATAGGTAGGAGGGAAAACTTGCCGTATTTCAAATCAATTTTGCAGATTTGAACAATCATATTTCTAGTCTTGGTTTCCAGGTACTCTCTTAGGTTTGCTTTTTTTTTGTTTCCAAATATGGGATAACCAAGATATTTGAGAGAGGAACACCTTAAGAGTTTTTCGTGGTTTAGAAACCATGAAGGGTATTTAGAATTCTTCTTACTCGACAAGTATATTATTACCGTCTTAGTGAGATTGATTTTTAAGGCATTTTGGTGGATGTATTTACTAAAGGCTGATAAAAGTCGCTGTAGACCAATCGGGGTGTCATCAAATAGGGTAACGTCGTCGGCATAAGCCGTCCACATTAGCTTACACCCTTCTATTTTGGGTGAAAAGACATTTAGATTTACAAAGTTGTTGCCTAGATCTGAAAAGTATAGATTAAAAAGGGTAGGGGCATATATGCACCCTTGGCTAAGGCCATTTGTAACCTGAATCTCCTGGGTTAGGGTTCCCTCGGCACTAAGTCTTACTTTCAATCTGGAGTTTCCATGCATGTGGTAAAGAATCAATAGCAACTGAGGCGGCATTCCCAAAATTCCAGTTTCGCCCACAAAATTGACCTGTCTACAAGGTCAAATGCAGTAGTCAGGTCAATAGATGCGGCATAAACTGGACTGTTGCCAGGAGTCCATGCAGTATTTTGTAGAATGTTAATTATTAGGCCTCCTGCATCAGTGCCTACATTCTTCCTGAATCCGAATTGATATGGTGATAAAATTTTAAATTTGTCAATCCATGTCTGGATATGTTCCAGGACAATTCCTGCAAAGATTTTCGAGTCGACATCTAAAAGGGCTATAGGCCTATAGCTACCCGGTACAGTCCTGTCCTCTTTTTTATATATGGGAATAATGTAAGACATTTTCCAACTGGATGGCAGATTCCTCATGCGAATGACGTCTTTGTATAACAGAAATAACATTTTAGCCCATAGTCTAGGGTTGTCTTTCATGACATTGTTACTAAGCCGATTCGGCCCCGGCACCCTAGAGGATGCGCATCTGGTGATTCTCTTTTCAACATCTTTAACCCCAAGTGTAATGTTCCATGGGGTATTTACAATGTAAGACGGGGGATTCCAGGTTCCGGTTGGGGTGGAGTATAATGCTCCAAAATGTCCTACCCATTTCTCTTCACTTACGCAAGTTGTTAAGGCTTTACTCTGTGAATACCCGGTCTTATTAATTAAAGTCCAGAACCTGCGGGAATTCACTTCCTTAAGTGAAGTCAACATATCTGTAGCCTCCTCCTGATATAATTGAGCTCGTAAGCATTTGGCTTTTGTTTTCCATTTATTTTTTGCACGATTTAAGTCCCTCCAATCTATTTTCGCAAGGCCATGTTTGTGGGCACTTAGTATGCCTCGTATTTCGCGATTTCGTTTTTTTTAAGGCATTGCATCTCTTCAGAGAATGCATGTTTATGAGGCTCTTGTCTCCTCAGAACTATTTTATTATTTTTTTTCTTTAATTTTGAGTGAATTGCAGAAGAGACGTACCCCGAGAAAGAGTTGTGGGTATACAATGATCTTTTGTGCCCGAAAGTAGAAATCAAAATCCTCCTGAAAATATCTGTTTATTTTGGCTATATTAGCCTTGTGCCACACAACTCTATTATATTGGGCGTTAGGGAGTACCTGAACATCATAAACGGGGTCCTTACCCACGCTTTCCATCATTGCCATTGTAACAGTCAACATCTTGTGATCACTTTCCATGGAATCAATCAGGGTGAATCCCTCGATAAGAGCGAAGGTTTTCGTACAGACGAAAATATAGTCTATAGTGGAGCTCCACTTCCCACTTGACCATGTAGTAGTGTCTCCCAATCCCTCCATCAAATCATTTGCACATCTCATCCCCCAACCTCCGAGAAACTGTGCCCACAGATTGCCTTGAGCAGATTTTCTCGCAACCCACCCTTAATTTTTACACATACTCCCCAGGTCACTACCACCTTCCTCTTCAATGCAAATTTCTGAATTAAAATCTCCGCATAGGATGCAGTATAGCTCACTATCCACTTCAAGGCATTCATCAATAATAGATCCAATCGAGTCAATAGAAGATTTTAGGTCCCTTCCTGGTTGCCAATATATATTGATGATTAGTAGGTGCTTCCCTGCACCCTTCCCGTCCACCTTTACAAGGACCCCTATAGAGCCACTATTTATCCGAAAATTCTTAATAACATCAAGATTAATGATGTTCTTGATGGCAATTAATAGGCCCCCCACAGGTCTACCCAATGGTTGTTTAAGGGCTAGTTCTTGGAAAATAGTATATCCATCTAGTGATATGTTGTTTACTGCCCATGTTTCCTGGATAGCTAATATGGAGTAATTAAGCAGGTCCGTACAGACCTTACCCGAATATAGTAGCGGACGGGATCCTCGAGAATTCCACGACAGCAAGTCCAACCTAGTAGTACTTTAGTTGGAATTTTTCAATACCTGTATCTTCCCCAGGGCTGCCACATTGTTTAGAACTTTCCCCGGAAAAGTGTTACCCTCATCTGTGTTATTCTCATATGGCCTTAAGGGATGACCCAGTTTTTCCCGGGCCACCTCGGATTCTGTACCTTTACTGAAATCAACTATATCATACCCAAATCGTTGTAGGGCTGCCCCTTCTACCAAAACAAGTTCATAGGTTACCCTTGAATGAAATACAATCCTCACACAATCGTATCTTGTGGGGTGAATAAAATCTATAAGCTTGATGTCCCCCGAAGTTATTAAAGAGAGACGTGGAATTTCGTTGAACAAGGAGAGAATTCTCCCTCGGTGTAGAGATGGCGGCCCCCCAACTGTAAGTACAAAGTTCAGCATCACGCTAGGATCTTCAATGAACTTTGGTTCCCTCCAGTCTCTATTGTTTTCGAACCCTACCCCTTGAGACATAATGTTAGGTTCTTCCCACTTCATTTGTCTACCATGTCCATACTCCCTACCCCCCCTGGAATCACAGGCGGGTTGTCGGGCTCATTATTGGAGTCTCTTGCTCTTTCCCTGTCTTTATCCTGATTCCACAAGTCACATTTTTCTCTGATTCTGTCCTCAAAATCCTTATCTCCAAAACCAAAGGTACCTCCCCCCTGACCATTCTTGTCCGGCTTGGGCGCAGACACCGGAGTCCTTTCTGGCTTCACTTCCTGTTTTGTTGCTATATCAGATACAGTTTCCATTTCCCCAGATGTTTCTTCCTGGGAGATTTGAGGTTTAATTACTTCTCTATCCATAACAGGATTATCTGTTATTATCAGCTGTGGCAACATGCTCGATAAAGAAGTACCATGATTAGATGTATGCTGGAGAAGTTTAACAAGAGCTTCCTGCACCAAGTTTTTTATATCCTCACTAGGGGCCAGGGGATGCACCTTTACATTTATCTCTCTCCCATCAGTTGCACTTACATCTTCACTCCCCTCTTTCATATCCAAGGTACAGGGAGTCTCTATCTCCGTAACCAAAGCCGTTTTTACACTTTCCCCTTTATCTGTTGTTTCATTTACACACGGGGTCCTATCTTTAATTTTAGTATTAAAGAATTGTTGAATACTTCGCTTGTCTTTACTTGTTTCCGTTTTATTCGAATTTGCTGTTATTATTATTTCGTTCTTATTCTTTTTGGAAACATCACTTTTTTGGGTTTTTTTTGCGGATTTGGTAGTTTTCCCTTGAATGATTCATAGCTTCTGATAGGGTGTTTGCAGCTTCCCCAAACTCAGGCCTCAAAGAGTCTACCATAATTGATTTCAAATGGTTTCCTTCCCTCCCGATCGGCGGGGTCCCTAAGACTACCTTTACTTCGAGGGCCATCTTGCTTTCTTCATTTAGTTGGGCAAAGTCAAGGATTCCCTCTTCCCCCGAGAGGGCGCAGATGTCTTTGATGTTAGAGGTGGAGTTTTTTTATTTTTGTAGCCGGTTGGTTTTGAGTTTTCTTAGTTTGCATTTCTTTCATTACTCCTTCACTCTTTGCCCTTCTTTTGAGTGCCCTTGCTCTCATTTTCTTCTCTCTACGAGATATAACATGCACATATGGGTAGTCTATCTCCTGATTTAGTTCTTTATTCTGGGCCTCCTCCTTCTCCATTACATTCAGTAATGTGGAGGGGCTATCAGATTTATTCCCGGGACTTGAATCAGGAGTATTTGTAGCTGTGTTTCCATTAGATTGCGGTGTGCAGGCCCTAGAGGCTTCCACCAATTTAATTTTTTCTGAATTAATTAATATGAGTCTTACCAATTCCTGTGTTTCTCCCCCCTTATTTGCCAACCATGGGTTGCCAACCTAGAGTCAGGGATAGTTTTAGTCCGATCTAAGTTCTCCTTGGGCGCTTTACAGTTTAGCCAGGGGTTTAGGGAATATCTCATTTCCATATTCCCACCATTTGTTACCATCTCCTCTGTTTGAGACCCTACTTCATTTTTCGATATTTGGACTATTGGGTGTTGTGGGGTAGGGTAGATACTTTGGGCGTGTACAAATCATTCCAGTCTACTAAGTTTCCCAGAACACTCAGACAACATATGTCTCAGTTCTTGTATGTCACCATGGGTTCTTTCATGCCCTTTGTCCAAGAGGTTCAAAATCCTTGTAAGGACAGGAAAGGATTCCATTTGTGATTCATACTCCTCCGCCAAAAGTTCCTTTTCCATCTCATTTGGGGACGATTCCCTAAAATCATGTTTTTGGGGGAGAGCGGATATGGTGGGGCTTGAGCATGCATGGGAGCCTGGGTTGGTCACCCCTATGTTAGTAGGACTAAATGTGCAGCTTTCTCCTTTCAATGAATGCTCATCTGAGCATGTGTCCTCCTCTGGGCTACCCATCTGTGGTTTGTGAAGATGTATGTTGTCAAGCCCTGCCCCCCTTGTTCTTACCGGTGTTGAGGGGGCAATTGAAAGTCTTACCCTTCTATCCAGTTCAGCTGAAATCACTGGAGCAAGGAGGGATGTATCCTGGTGTGGTATACCTGGTGGGGAGTTGTCCAGATTTAACAAAGAAGGTTTTACTAGGGGGTCAAGGCCATTCATATACTTAAGAGCCTCAGGGCCGGCTTGGCTAATCGCGTCTTCCCTATAGACTCTTGGATGGGTTCCCCCCGGATTTGGAAGCGGGGGGAAATCGATTTTGCTCAGCTCCCACTTTGCGGCCGCCTCATCTCTCAATTTTTCTTTTAGTTCGACGGTACTCATTGTCCCGTCAAATAATACAGTTATTGAGGGATTAGGGGTATGTGGTTGGTTTGGGAATACAAAGGTTCCACAGGCAATAGGGGTGGGTTTTTCCCCTTGTTTATTGTTTTTTTTTTTATTAAGTCCCCACCCAGCATAGGAATTGTCCCACTCCGTAGGATTCCTACCATGCTCTGCTGTGTGAAATACAGAACAGCCTTGGGAGTAGCACTTGCTACCACTAACTATTTACAGTATTGTTCCTTTCCCCTTATAATTCACAACAGGTTTCCAGCATAAGCATCAACACATACATGCCTTTCTAACATCCCAATTACATATACTGTAGCTTTAACAATATGAAAAAATAGATTGCCCGTACTGATAACTGTATAGCACCACAGCCGGGGAGCGTATAACCTGACAGTAAGTCCAAATTGAGGTGGATCCAAACTACTCAGGACAACAATTCAATGCATTTTACCTATTTACACACGCCCCAGCGCCCCGCGCCGCGCACCGCAAACAGCAAACAGTACTTGCAGTGCTTGATCGGTGGGCACGCGGGTGCGCTGGTGCCTGTGTTTTTATGCTCCTCCTCCCAGGGAGAGCATGCGTGGGGGGAGGGCAAAGTCCCCACACTCTGGTCGCCCTTAAACAAATTAGAGAAAAAAAATAAATAAATCAGCACGATGCTAATTAGGTTATAGTGCAACGTGCACAATAGGCACAACGTGCACAACGAGCACAACACTTGAGAGCTGCACAACGGGCACAACGGTCACCTTCTTTTGTTTCTGCAGGTCAGGCAAGCTGGTGTAACCAAAATAGACGTCCTCTCCTCACACTCAAGACGGCTCGGCAATGTGAGCTTGCAGTCAGTGACACAGTCCAGGTCCAAACCCAGACAATGAGTCTTCCAAAAACGCGGCGGCCTCAGACGAGAGTGCTTCCCCAGCAAACAGTACTTGCAGTGCTTGATCGGTGCGCGCGCGGGTGCGCTGGTGCCTGTGTTTTTATGCTCCTCCTCCCAGGGAGAGCATGCGCGGGGGGAGGGCGGAGTCCCCACACTCTGGTCGCCCTTCTTTTGTTTCTGCAGGTCCGGCAAGCTGGTGTAACCAAAACAGACGTCCTCTCCTTACACTCAAGACGGCTCGGCAATGTGAGCTTGCAGTCAGTGACACAGTCCAGGTCCAAACCCAGACAATGAGTCTTCCAAAAACGCGGCGGCCCCAGATGAGAGTGCTTCCCCAGAAAACAGTACTTGCAGTGCTTGATTGGTGTCCTATTTTTAACACACATAGACCCTTGATGGACAGTGGACACCTGATGAGTCACTTTGTGCTGGCCATGGTGACGAACACCACACACTAAGCCTGTAGTCTATTTTGAATCCCACAGGCCCCAATCCTTCTGGGAAGGAGGGGGAGTTTGACTCATATACAGCACTAGCTAAGCTTTTAAAAAGCCTGGGATCTGACATTACAAATCTATCCAACTAATAGTTAATTGCGCCTTAAATTTAGATAATAACTACCTTCTTCAGTGCTTGCCTAAGTCTGTTTATGTGGTTATGTTTGCATAAGAGAGCCTTCCCAGTGCCCCTCCTCCCCGCTAGTCCATTAAAGCGTCTTACCTAACTATAAAGTGCTTGGGTGTTCGGGAGGTTCCTGGTTCCTTCCCAACAAGTATACAACTCGTGATAATAAACACGGATGAACTGCAGTGTGCCTGCAATCCCAGAAGCACACAGTGTTTCCAAAGACCATATATGAAGCTGGAAGGTGGTGTACAATTAGTAGCAAACAAGAGACTACAATGAGATGCATGGCGGGAGACATCATGGGATTTGTAGAAGAAGTAATACAAAAGGTGAATGCTGTATGCCGAGAATACTGGAATTAGCACATGGCGTAACTCACGTGGATCGAGGCGATGGAAAAACCAGTAAAAGTGCAAAAGCAAGGAGAATATGAACTGTGTTTTTATAATGAAGGAAACGTCTTTGTGGGGGTCAACAACAATTGTAACAAGACATTGGGCCTCATTACAAGTTTGGGGGTAGCCTTGCCGGTAAAACCAGCACGCTGCCACCAAACTTGCACATTCTTCTGGTGCCCGCAAATGGGTAATTACCGGGTCATTATGGCCCCACTGGACCTGGTAATTACCCATTTGTGGGCACTGGAAAAAATGCTCCCTATTCCCATTTGAGTCCCAGACGACTCAATGGGAATGGGGAAGTCAGATGCACCCGCCAGGCCAGTACTGATGGGCGGGAAGGCACCCGCAAGCAGAACTCGTAGTTTGCCAGCCCGGTAACAACGGTACCGGCAAACTGATTGGTACCATTGTTACCAGACCGGCAAACTTATAATGAGGCCCATTATACATCCCAGACCTCAAAAAAGAGACAGCCGCAGTGTTGGACAATTATCGTGCCTGTAGCCAGCAGGAATTTCTGCATGTCCTGCCACTATGGAGGGGCACTTGCTAGCTAGCCTCATTGCACTTTACTCTACTGGTGGTCCCTGAAGAGCCCTTGATAGTGGGTCTGAGTGGCTTGTCCGCTCCAACAACTGCACCAGTGTCGATGTCCCCACCACAGTTCCTCCGCAGTGGCCCATATTGCGTATCCTGCCAGAAAAGGAGAAGAAAGAAAAATTGCAGAGAAAGCAGAGGTCCAACTATTTGTCCCAAGATTCATCACAATTGCTCAAAGAAATACCAGACAAATACAGATTGTATAGTAAAGAAATGACATCTTTTGCATCATTGTTACTGCCTGGAATATATGCAACTGCCAATGCCAGGTGGCTCCAGATCATCCACTGGCAGGTGATGCAGCTGGCAAATGGCACCAAACATGGCTCAATGCCATAAATATGGAGATGCCAGCAATCAGGTTGATGATGTTGCAGAACCGATATGTGACGGACTTGCTTACCGCAATGGAAGGTGGGGTCTGCAAAAAGATTGGGGATTCATGTTGTAGATGCGTACTCCCAAACAACACTGACAAAGAGTCTCTCACGCACATAATAGAGGCCCTGCACACCCTTGGCACCCACATGCAAACAAAGGCTGGCACTCAGAGAAGCAACTGGTTTGATTACCTTTTCTCTTGGGCACCATCATGGATGGGGGCGATCGTGAAACTACTGGTACCAGTGATAGCGTTTGTGTTGGTGATCTTCTGCACCTTCCAGACGGGAATTTGATGTTGTGCCAAAGCAATGCTTAGCAATGCAATGATGATGGTTTCAATTGGAGTACAGGGTGCACCTTGTGGTAGAAAAGACAGGCAAGTACAAACAGATGACCCTAACATACCCCACATAGTTGTAATAGAGCAACAACTTCACCCCACAGACACCATCACCACCCCCACACCAGACCCCATAAATTAAGAGGAACGCTGGGTTGACTTAGCAGGAGGGGGTGGATGTATATATATAAGACGTGTACCCCTGAGCAGTATGCACAGGCTGGGGAAAGTTTATGATCCGTGTGCAGAGCATGTTTACCCAAGGGGGGGACACTGCCATATGTGGAAGCAGAGAGGTTGGAAAGGAAGAAAATAGAGAAGGAGGATAGAGCAAGTCTTGCATGGGAGATTGTTAATGTGAGATTAATGAAAGAGGGAATGTTGAGAAGCGGGACGATCATCACAGGTCCTCAAGAGGTTCTGGATGAGGCGGAGGCCTGTGAGCATGTTATAGATAACTGGGAAGGTTATTGGGGGAAGGGGATGTTGATAGAAGCTGCCTCATTGGTTGATATTATTTGCTTAGGTGTAGGTTGTGCTGACGGTGAAACGTCATTTTAGAAACTAGCTCCTATTTTGGAATCGAGGCCTACTTCCGTGCTGCAGCCAGGACAGTAGGCCCAGTCTCAGAACATAGAGATAGACATGTGCATGCAGGGTCGGGTTGCAGCATAGATAGCAATGAGAAAAGCCAAACCCACATACAGTTGTCGGGGGGAAATTCTGCCGGGGTCGGCCGGGCCGTCCGCAGACCTCCGGGCAGGGAGGCCCCAACTCCTCCCGTATATCCCAGATGAGATAGAGTATGAGACACACACAAGGAGCAAGGTGACTCTGCTGTTTATTAGACAAAACGGCAGGGATGGGTCAAGGAGCGTACGCGTTCGTCCTGACACACACACAATCGTGGGGCTCGCAGGCCCTTTTTACTGTATTATGACGCGCTACTTGCGTCACTTCAGAAAGTTAACAAAAAACCTATCGCCACTCTTAATTGGTTGCTCGAGTGGTAGGGTTAGTATAGCACACATATAGAGAACGATGTTAGTGGACAAAGGGTAGTCAGGTGGTATATCTGGGTTGTCCCTACAATTAGATACATGAGAATTGTTACATGAAGACTCCTGGGGATTGGTTAACATTACTGACGTCAGTGATAGGAGCCCCATGTTCTGATTGGTGCGCCTGTGAGCTTCCCAGCCTGGGACCACCGCTGTTCCCAGCTCTCGGAGTACCTGCAAGTTGCAACAATGTTTCACTATGGGTACGTGCAGACAATGTGAGGACTTATTCATAGCTGGAAGGCTGACCGCTCCCACTGTCGCAGATGTCCATTGAGCCTTTCATGTGTATCTGCCTGTGTCCCGTAGCGAGAGATCCAGACGCCTCTTCTCTCCTGGGTTTGGCATCTCGTCAGGTTCGGCTTGGTCACGTGGGGAGGGACCGTGAAAGAGGCAGAATTCTGCACAATTAATATTGTTTTTCCACTGCGCGTCTGGTTTAATTTGCCGGTGTGACTTTAACGTTGGTGCGCGGAGTACGAGGTTGCAACATCGTGCCTTTGATGATTTGTTCTTGGAATGTGGGTTTGCAACATTGCGACCTTGGCTGGTTGCTCCACCGGGCTCTTTCTGCAGGATCAGCAACCTGACTCTTGCTTTGTTGATGTCCACGGGAGCTCTTGTTTGAGGCCTACTCGGGCCTGGTGCATAAGTAGTCCGTTTGGTGCATAGGTGCTTTAGGTTATAGTATCATATAGTTCCATGACCAGTATCGTGTCTCCATTATACCTCTCATGGTGGTAACGGGTTTCAAGAGAAGCGTGAGCAAGCTTTATAGATGAGTTCATGACGCGTCTTGCGTTTCTGCATTCTGAAAGCCTATGTAAAAATAATAAAGATGCACATCCGTGAATATGCCTGTCGCCTACGTCATAGCACTGAGTATATTCTTCGTATAGATTGGTGTGGGATTGTTCAGTGTGTATATTTGTACAGATGTGCTTCCCGTTGTCTAGGTCGTCATGGCATCTCTAACGACGTGTAGATTTTAGTCTAGTTGATCTGTGCCGCAGGTGTCGGCATGGCCAGTGCGGGCTGCTGGGCAGGCAGATGGACACATCCGTATGTTCCTGTACCAGGGTACCTGGTCGTCTGGTAAATGGACAAACTCTTCTCGCGGCGGGTGTTTGGGTCGTGACCCTCTAGGCCAAGCGCGAGAGGTGAAGGACGGGAGCCTGGTCTTCCATTCTCCCACTTCAGTCCCCCCTCTGGTCGACTTGTCGACCACAAACATATCCTTCTCGTTATCTCCTCTTACTCGCCATATCTTAGTTATTCCTCCGAGATGTCCATAATGGTTTACATGATCTTCAAATGACCAATACATATATTCACAGGTTCCTCCAGGAGTACAGTATACCCATCTTCCTATGTAGCTCCTGGGGTTCCTTGGGTTCTCGATCTTCACTGATGGTGGGTCTAGATGGTTGGTGATGATTTGGGTGCGCAACTTCTCCCTCTCCTGTATTATCACACCTGTATGCTGGCCGTCATCTGCTGGCATCAAGGGGTGCATTCCCACCATTTCCAGCAACTCGTCAGTAGTGCGTGCCTTCCGGGCCTTCCAAAATCTAATTATGATCAGAGTAGCTCCAGCCAAAATAGTACAACCCACTATTATTTTCAGTCCATCTGACAGCCAGGATGGCATCCATGACCATAATAGTGAAAACCAGCTCTTATCCTTGTTTACACCGTTACTTTCATCCATCATTTTGGAGTGCATCTGGGCCAATTGTGAAACTGCTTCTGTCAGTGTACCATTGTCAGCATCGTTGGCAGGTATGAACGTGCAGCAAGATTGTCCTATCTTTGCACAAACTCCTCCTTCCATTGCTGTGAGAAGGTCCAATACATATCTGTTCTGGAGTGCTACCATCCTTACAGCTCGCAGCTCCTCTTTAATTGCGTTAAACCCATTTACTGTAGAATTGATGGTCATCATTAGTTCCCATCTAGTTATTTGGAGCCATTTTGCGTTTGCGTAAGCCTGCAGTCCCGGATGTATTATTGAGGAGAAGAACATTGCTGCTCTGCTGAATAGTCTGTGTTCTGGCGGTATTGATGTTAGTGCCGTTTCCGACCTTCCCCACAGGTAATTTCCTGTCAGTGGCTCTCCTTGTCTTTTTCTCCTATTTAGGACAGTATCATTGCTGTTGGTCCTGTTCCCTTGCTCCTCCTGAAGTGGTGCAGATCTCTTTCTTCTCTTATCCCCTTCATCCATTTTAGGAAATTTCGCCACATTGACGTGCTTCTTAGGTACCACTAGTGATGGTACATTGACGTGTACCATTGTGCACACACCATTCCACAGGGGAGGCAGTGTATGGTATGCCTTTTCTCCACAGGCCCAATAATGGTCCATTATTACTGCTGTTCCCGCTCCCCCCTCAGGTAACTCCATCACACTTGCACAATTGGTGTTATATCCTACGTCCACCTCTCCTTTATGCTGGTAGCATACCTTGGGCGCAGTCAACGGTAGTATTGTTATTGGGTCTTCATCTTCTTCTACCCACGTGAGCATTGGTACATACTTGATCCACGTCGTCCAACATCGGTGATTGTGTGTCTCGATGGTTGAGATAGTTTCTTTTGTTACCATGTTGCTGCCAATCACTCCTATCTCCCAGCTGTTGTCCAGATACACCTTTCCTGTTATCGTCACCAGCGGCCTCTCCCAGCATCCTTGTTTACCCGGAACTTCAGTGGCGTACCAATCACATGGTAGATACTGCAGTGTTACTTTCTTTGTTTCTCCTTTTGCAGGGCCACTTGTTATGTATTTGAATGCTTCAGCATGTAAACTGGTCTTGTGATAACTCAAATAGGTCTTGAGGAAGTTGTTTTCATATGGGTATGAGTCTCGTGTTTTCCATGTCATGTGCACTACTGTTCCTTGAAATCTTCCTTTCGTTTGGAACAGTGCCAAGTATATTATGCACTGTGCTGTCTTTTCATCTATTTCTGTGGCAACAAATGTTCGTGAAGCACTCATGGCGTATGGTATTAATGAGCAAACGTAGCAGCTATCCTCAGTTGTCTGCTTACCAATGCGGGTCATGTGTTGGTACCATATGTTGTTTGTGACGTGTGCTGAATCTTGTATATAATTATCAATACCTTTATTGTCTGAGTATGTGCTGCGTTTAACTCTATTTTGCTTGGGTGCAATGTTACTATTACCACCTGACGTAACACCTGTTGCAGCAGGGAACGGGGGTATATTAGGTTTGGGTGCAGCAATAAAATTGATAGCATAGCTGTACTGCCAGACAGAGGCAGCCAAGAACCCGGTGATCATAAAAATCCCTATTATTTTTATTACATATGCTAATCTCACCGGCATTTTGCTCTTACCTTGCTGCAGTCCTGGCAGCGTATTCTTGCGACGTTAAAGTTGCCCGCCTAAAAATTCTCAAAATGCTTGTTATTAAATGTTAGTTTTGTTTCCTTTAAGCTCTCCCTATCAAATAGTCATTCAGTGCCCAGGCGAAGAGCTGCTCCCACGCTACTCTAAGTGATCGGTCTCTTAGGACCGGCAAGTATGGGCGGAGGTGGGGCATGGAATATTCTATGGCCAGGAGGAAGGCTGTGTAGTAGACACGTACCCTTCTCCTTTTTAGGTATGTTGGCCTTTTTATTTCGTATACAAATTGGTGTGACAATTCTTCTGGGTAGTTATCGTCTGGGAGTACCATCTACGCCTGGACAGTGAGCTTGTTAGTTAGCTTTTTCTTGGCAATACAATATTACGCAGTTCCTGTATGTGCGAGAGAAAAAAGAGAACATTCACGTGTTTACATGTGTATTTGTGCAGGCAATGTCTTTTAGTTTCGGTTATAACTGTACTTGGGAGTCAATGGGCGGGGGGTTTGGGCTCAGATGGCGGGAGTATTTTTACTCTTTGAACGTGTGACCATGGGGTGGGCAGTATGGGGATCACCCCTTTCTTCATCAGTTATTGTCTCCGGGGTAGCTGGGTAGTGACACGGTAAGGGAACAATTGGGTCGTTGTCTGTGGTAGAACTTCCTTCCGCTGTCGGGGATGTTGTTGCTGTTCTTCCAATGGACCTGTCGTTGGCGCTGGGGCGGGTCTGCAGTTTGTAGATCTTTACATCATGTAGGTGGTTCCAGGCACGCTTGTCCTTTAGTTTTACTGCTCTTGTTGATACGTCCTCTACCAGATGGGGGCCAGTGAACCTCTTATCGTTCCATTTTCTATTGAAATTGCGAGGTAGCACGTGGTCACCTTTGGCAAGTTTGCACAAGTTCTCCTTTTCCAATTCTGTACTTGCGCCTTCTTCTTGATTGCTGGTAGACCCGCCCCGTGTGCGCTCGAGCTGTTGAGACACAAACACGACACTAGTAATCAAAGAAGACACATATTGATACATTTCATCACCTAACACACTCGCTGAACTTTCGTGGTCAGTGAATGCCCTTGACGTTGGCGTTAGGGGAAGGCGCATTTGACGTCCAGTAACCACCTCGTGAGGGGTGAGGTGGTGGTCGGACCCTGGCCTATTCCTTAATTCGAATAGGGCTAACGGAAGGCAATACAACCAACTTTTCTTTGTTGTTTGTTGTATTTTTGCAATTGCCTCCTTCAATAAGCCATTCAGGCGTTCACATACACCATTATCCTGTGGGTGGTATGCACATGCAAATTTGTGTTTTATGCTCAGCAGGGATGTGATATGCTGGAACATTTCGTTTGCGAAATGCGGGCCATTGTCTGATCTTAACACCTCGCACACTCCCCACCTGGGGAAGACCTCCCTTACTAGGAATTTGGCTGCTCTAAATGCATCTGGGTGTGAACAGGGCCCTGCTTCAATCCACCTAGAAAATGGGCATACTACTACAATCATATACCTATTACCTTGACATATGTTGATCATATCAACATAGTCAATGTGAAGGTGCCGAAAAGGTCCTTCTGGCCGGGGTATGGTACCTCTTATCACTTTTAGAGTATGACCGGCCGTAAACTGTTGACATGTGAGACAATTGCTGATAAAATTTGACACATGAGAATTTAACTCAGGATAGAACCAATCTTCCCTAATTCGTGCTGCAATTATTTCCTTGCCTGTATGGGCTGGGTGATGTAATTGGCTCAGGGCGGTATTTAAGAGTGCCAACGGTATTACAACTTTCCCAGTGCCACCCTGGCGCCATAGTGCGTCGGTTGGTGACATTGTACATCCTCTTTTTACCCATATTTCTTTTTCGGCCATTGGTGCAGCCGCTTGTAGCTCCATAATCTGTGTGGCTGGGAGATGGGTGTACCCTTCTCTTATTAACATCTCCCTAGCCATTCCCCTCCCTCTCCCTCTCTGTGAGTCTGTGGGGTTCCATATCTCACCAAAGTATGCAGCATATTTCGCATGTGCGTCTGCTGCTGCATTCCCTTTTGAGACGTGGTCTTCACCATTGGTGTGTGCGGTGCACTTGACTAGGGCTAGTTCTTGGGGGTCGTTTATTACTTCAATTAGTTCAGCCAACAACAGGGCATGTTGCACTGGAGTGCCATCAGCTCTCCTAAACCCTCTTCTTCTCCATTTTGATAGCCCTGAGTGGACAGTGGATGTAACATATGCACTGTCGGAATATATGGTTACTCGTTTGTTAAAACTTTCCTTTAATGCCAATATTAGTGCAACCAGTTCCGCGGCTTGAGCAGAGTAATGCTGTGGTAATTGTACACACTTCATGGCCACACACACCGGCGCCTCCATCATTTTTACTACTGCTGCCCCAGTTCTTCGTATCCCATCTCCTTGATCAATTGATGACCCATCAATAAACAAAAGCTCACCTCCCTCTAGTGTGTTTTCTTCAACTTTTCTAGTACATGAGTACATTTCAGTTATTTGGGTGCAGTCGTGGGCGTAATCTCCCTCCTCAATTACTTCTGCTAGGAACCTTGCAGGGTTAACCGTGCTACATCTAACAATTGCTAGTTCAGCTCTAGACAAAATGATCTCATAAGCTGATGCCCTCTGTGTCGTTAGTGTGGACTTGGGTTTATTCAATATTGCAAATAGTGCATGTTCCACAAACAGTGTAGTTGGACACCCCATGGTTATTGCTGATGCTTTTTCCACTGCAAAAGCAGCTGCAGCGAGACCTTGTTCGCAAGGGAAGTGGCCTAACATCACAGGGTCTAAGTGACCGCTGTAAAATGCTACTGGTTTATAGCCCATGCTCGTTTTTTGGGCCAATACTGCTTTCATCACTGCTGAGTCGCAATGTGAAAATATAAAAAAGCGTCGCTCATAGTCTGGGGATGCCAGTACTGGAGCAGTTGATATCGCGTCTTTCAATTCGTCAAAGGCCTCCCTCATTTCCATAGTCCACCCCAACTTTTTCTCCCCTTTATTGGCATCCCTCAAACCCTCAAGCAGGGGTCCTATGTATGAACTGTAATCAAATACCCATGCTCTACAGTAGTTGCACAGCCCCAGAAACTGCTGCAGTTCTCTCACAGTCTGTGGCACGGGAGTACTTGAAATGGCCTGTGCTCTTTGTGGTGCAATCTTTCTTCCATGTTGGGATATCAGTTGGCCAATATAAAGTACCTGTTCCTGACAGTATTGTATCTTTTCCATGTCTACCTTGTACCCCTTTTCAGCCAATATTGTCAACATTTTTAAGGAGTTCTCTCTGCATTTACTTTCGTTTGTACTGCAAATTATTATGTCGTCCACATACTGTAACACTGTGCTTTCCACCTCAACGTTACCCAAATCCATTTGTATTACTCTATTGAAAATTGAGGGTGATTCACAATACCCCTGTGGTAATCTGGTATGTTTCCACTTTGTATTTCGGTAAGTGAAGCTTGTCAAATCTTGTGAGTCTGGGTGTAATGGTATTGAGAAAAAAGCATTTTTAAGGTCAATCACTGTAAATCGTGATGCTTCTGCTGGAATGCCACACAATATTGTGGCCGGGTTTGCTGTTACAAGACCCCCCTTTAGCCTTGCGCACCGGGTACACAGCCGTGTTACATGGTGATTCTGAGGGGACCAATATGCCATTGTTTATAAGGGCCGTTATGGTTTCATATATGCCCTCATCTGCCTCTTTTGACAATGGGTGCTGTTTCACTCTTGGTAGTATGGCACCTTTTTTCAATTTTATCCTTACACCCCCTATGCTTTTTATGCATCCCACGTCATAAGGGCTAATAGTCCATAATGATTTTGGCACCTTTGACATATCCTCCTTAAAGAATGGGACTGGGGTGCATGCGGGTGCCTCAAGTGCCATTGCAATTTTCTGTGCTACTTGTTTGTGAGCCACTTTTAGCCATATTTCTACACTCATCATGAACACCATTTCACCTTCCTCCTTTTCTTCTGAGAACAGCTCTTCATCTGACACCTGGGTCAGCCTACATCCTTCTGCTAGTGCTATCACTGCCCTCCATGCTCTCCCTTCTTTATCTTGGGCGTGCACAGCAACATAATCAGCTGTTGCAATAATGCTCTCGATGTCCATTACAAACACCTTTCCTTCTGGTTCATTAACGGGTGTTTCTGGTCGGAACAGATAGGCTGCTGGCCTCCTCCATATTTTCCCGTCTATCCCTGGCATCCATGCAAATGCCATGTCTGTTCCATACTGGAATAGCTCGCCATCTACTGGCTCCGCCCTAATCGCTGTCTGTCCACAGTATGCTTGCATAATCTGTCGTGCTGCGAGCATGTTAATCCCTGGAGTAGAGCAAATTATGCCATCCTCTGTAAAGGAGATCGTCATATTCAACCTGTTCATTATGTCCCTCCCCAGTATATTTACTGGTGAGGCACTATAATACAAAAGTGGAACCGACAGATCATAATCTCCAATAGATAAGGGAACGTTATCAGTAAATGGAACCAACCCTTTAGCCCCAGAAAATCCTTGGGTGTTCATGGCTTCGCCTGACATCTTAAATTTACCTTCCCTTATGCAAGACCGGGTTGCCCCGGTGTCAACAAGGAATGATAATTTTTTGTCACCTATCGTTACCTCTATGCGTGGCTCCTCCGCACTATTAGGTGTTACTGACAGGATGGGACACACCAAGGCCGTCTGTGGGCTGTCCTATTGGGGGTACAATGATTGGCCATTCCCTGTGTAAGGGTTGTGTCCCAACACCGTCACCCTACCCAATTGTGTTTGTTGAGTTTGGGGTGGTTGTATTAGCGCTACTTGTTGTTGTGGCAGTGGCTGTTGTTGTGTTATTTGTTGTTGTGGCAGTGAATATGTTTGTGGCTGCTGTTGTGTTGTTTGTTGTTGTGGGTCACTTCCTTGTTGTGACATCTGCTGTTGTTGTATGCCCTGCTGTTCTTGTGAGGTCCTAGGTTGTGCTTGTTCATTCCATGCTGGTGTTCCTGGCCTGACCCTACACGTACGTGACATGTGTCCTAATAGTCCGCAGCTCCAACACACGGGTGGTTCCCTGCTTTGCCATGGGAAGCTCCCTGTGTTGTCCTGGTATACGGGTTGCCCTGTGGAGTAGGAATTTCTAAGTCCCCCCGCCTGCTGTTGGGTATTATATCCGTATCCTCTCCCTCTCATAAATCCTCCTCTCCCCCTGTTATAACTATAATACCCAGCTCCTTGCATTGGGTACCCTCCTCCCATGTTTGGTGCGTGTAATTGCAGAGGCGGCACTTGCTGTATTACACTTTGTGGAGGTGCTATTTGAGCGGGATCTTGTGCAGCCACTACTTGTGTGGGGCTTTGGGCCATTGGTGTGGGCCTAGTTATTAGTGCCCCTTCCATTGTGTATTTAGTAAGTTTTTTCTGTACTAGTTTGGCCTCTTCTGTTTTCCTGTCCTCTTCCTTTTGTTTCATTTTTCCTTGCCATGTCCTGCAGTGATGTACTATAGTCAGTTGTATTTCTGGCCATGGTTTTGCTTCCATTCCCACTACTTTCTTTAGTTGTTTCTGAACTCCTTCTGGGAGCCCTTGTACTAGTATATGATAAAATATGGCTGGTGTTTTGTCCCATTGTTCTCTAGTTTCCATGCGCCACTTCTCTTGAATATCCTGGATATAATCAACAGGATCCTCATTCTCACGCATCTTACGGGAAGTAATTGCTCCTATGTCTGATGTGTCTGGGTACTGTACTCTCAGTGCCTGCCATAGCGCATGTCTGCAGTTTGCAAATGGTGCCCCATCATGCGATGTGTTCGCTATTGTTACCCCATGGAATCCCGCTCTCTTCCAGATGTCATCCGCTCTATCCCCTAATATTGATATTAACAGGCCCTTCACATCTCCTACTGCTAGTTTCTGTCCTGCGGTGTGTTTTTCCATTTCATATATCCACTTACCCGCGCCTCCACTTAGTGATGGGAGCCTACATTTTATATTTTCTTTATCCGTATGTTTCCAAGGTACATACTGTGGTCTAACCCCTCCTCTCTCCAACAGTGGCATTAAGTTGTGTCTTGTGTCCCCCTTTACGTTCCATAATATCGAGTCCTCACACCCCTCCTCTTCTCCCGTTTCCTTTACCTCTTCAAGTTCGTCCTTATTACCCCTGCTCCTACCTCCTTCTCCGTCCTTTCCCCTTTTTTCATCATTTCCTGTGTTTAATGTGGGCATGTTTATTTGTCTGTCTTTGCCTGCGACTAGGGAGGTCTCTAAGCCGAAATGCATAGGGAGTCAGTTGGTCCATGAAGGGCGCGAGCTTTATTGTGCGCAGCGAGCGTGTGGCGGTTGAACATGTAGGGTGCGATGGGGGAGGGCGTGATGGAGATGGGGATGGCGTGGTTTCATGGGTTTGTTCTTCCACTAGTTTTTGCACCCCCTCTTCACTTCTCTCCAGCTCCTCCCTTCTCCTACTGATCCATGGCGAGTCTATGTTTGTTCGAGTGAGGTATAGCTTATCTAAGCTTTCCCTTTCACTCTTTCTTCCTTCCCTCTCTACTCCTTCTTCCTCCTCACTGCAAAAATCAGTCATAAAGGGTATCCCCCACTCTGCCTTTTTCCCTTTTATTGTTACTGTTTCTAAGTCTATTAGGTCCATTTCTCCTTTTCCTTTGTTACCAACTGCTCCCCCTAGTGCTGATGTTGTTGCTACTTCTCTACTTCTATATAAATCCCCCCATTTTTCACTCTCCCTACTCCTCCCTTCTCTTTCTCCTTCACTCCTCTCCTCCATCTCCCTACTATTTTCCTCCCTTTTCCTTTTTAATTCCTCCATCACTTCGTTGCTCATCTATTCCAATATTCTTTCATCCTCTTTCTTCCTTTCCCATTTCACCCTTTCTCTTTCTATTACTTTCCCCTCTTCATATTTCTTAGCTGTCTCTGATAGTACCCTCCTCCTCCATATTGCCATTTCCTTTTCCTTTTCTTCTTCTTCCTTCTTCTTTTCTCTCAGCACTACTCTTGACACCCTGTCTGCTGCTGCTTTTACCCTTTCAGCTTCTCTCCTTTGCTCCTCATTTCGTTCCCTTAATTTGTCCAATTCGTCCTTACCTTCTTTCCTTTTCCTCACTCTCTCTCTTTCCTCCCTCTCAAGCTGTTTGATCAATTCATTCTGCTCATCCCTTAGTTTTGCTAACCTTTCCTCCAAAATCTCTTCCTTTTGTCGTAATAGCTCCTCCCCCCTCATCTCACTCTCTCTTGTACTATCCTCGTCTGTTCTCTTTACTACCTCCCTCTCTTCTCCAGTTAGTGAACCTCGTAATTTTAATAATATCTGTGCAGCTACCCACTCATCATTTCCTATCTCTACAGTCTGCTCTTCTCCAATCCTCCCCTCCCCCATTGGTATCTTCCTATGAGCCACATATGGTGGAGGGCTGTATGCCGGGTTCGAGTATCCTTCAGCCGCCCTTAACTGTCCTTCTATTTCTCCTAATTCTCTTAAAGGGTACAACCCTCCTCCCTCTGTTTCCACTCCCGGTGTAATGGGTATCTCATTGCTCGGTTCCTTTTTTATGTCGTCTGATTTATCAATCTTTTCTCCTCCCTGTCCTCCGTTCCCCGTATTCTTTGTGCTCTCACACCCCTCTTCCCCATCCGTTCCTTCTTTCTTAATCTCCTTTTCTTCCGGTGTTTTCCCCATAGTGAACATTCCATTTGGTCCTGGTCGGGACCCCTGGAACATCCTCCATAAGTTAAACACCTCCACATGGTTTGCCAACTTCTTCCCCTTGTATGTATTGTGCAGATGGTTTAGCAGTGAATGTTGGGCATATGGATCGAAACTACCATTAGGCGGCCATGGTGTTAACATTTTGTTGTCCGTCCCCTGGGTCCACTCTATACTGTACTTAATTAATTTCTCCCTATGGGGTGGGAGTGTGGTGCATATGTGTTGTAGTGGGGTAGTGAGGGTGTTCCCCCACCCTCCCGACCCTGTCCCGTATGACATAGTGGCGCTCCCCTTGTTATCCTCCCCTTCACTAGCAGTTTACAATATACAACCTTATATTGTTTACCTGGCCCCGCAAGTGTGGGGACTTACGACAATCCTTTGACAGAATATGCAGTAAAACTTATTAAAAACATAAAACAAAATATATATATGTATCATTTTATATTATATATTCCTTCCCCTACGGCCCCCTGCGGCCGAAGCGCACGGAGCCCCCTGCGGCTGCGTACCCCTTACGACGCTCTTATACAGTCGTCCTGTTTCCCCGTTCTCCTCCTCCTTTTACACTTGCCGTGGCCGGCGTTCTCCGTGCGCAGCCACGCCCCTCTCCCCTTCTCCTCTTCCGATCCACTCGTCTATCGTTTATTTACTTATCCGCTCCCTTATCATATTTCTCTTCCCCACCATTCTCAAAAGTTCCTTGTGCTCGCTATATCCTATTAAATCCCTACTGGTGACGTCACCGATTTCTTCGAGCTACTAGTACATTCTTATTATGTTCTTTAAGTTCAAAATACACTTGCAATCTACCCCGCTAACCCTACAGCTGTCTTCCTGTCTCTCCTGGAACAAGGTAATCAAATCAATAATATAATCGGACTGCGCACACTGCGTCGCCTCGCGTGTGATACGCCCCTCAACAGGAGGGCTTAACCAGCCAATTATCTTCTGTATTGGGCAACTAGGCAACTAGCTACCGTCTACAGGGAAACTTCATCTACCTATCGAGTTTCTTGCTCGAACAATAGGGATCCTCGTCTACTCATTGATCAATAAATGCCAAATCGTAGGAAACCACACACCCACCCTCACACGTAGTCGCGACTTAGGCCAATCAGTGTCTTACGAGCGGCCGCACGTGATGTTTTCGTGCCCCGCCCCCCTCTATCGCGTAACGTAGCCGACTGCTCTCGCACTCGTTTCGCTACCATTCATTCCATTTCCAACAGTTGTTATACCTTCGCCGCGCATCTGCACAACACCTCCCTCCTCCCTTATTTACTTCCTCCCCCTCCCTCACAATTTCGCATTGCTTGTTGTGCGTGTCATGCTCACCAAGTTCTCTCGATGCAGGGCCGCTCGACTGCGTGCACCCCTCCAAGCGGCTCGCCACCTCCCCTCGTCTGGACCACGTCTGGACACTCGCCGACCGCGGGCGGGATACTTCTCAACCGGCTCCCGAGGGCCAATATCCGGATTGCGCTGTCCGGTCTTCTCGCAGCTCCGCGATGGTCCTGTAGTCCTCAGAAGGGGGCAACGGCAGAGGGGGCCGCGCCGCCGGGCCTCCTCGCAACGGGAGTGCCTGGAAAAAGTAAAAAATAAAAAGTCGATCTAAAACAGATCTCAGCAGTGCCTCCAACTTGTCGGGGGGAAATTCTGCCGGGGTCGGCCGGGCCGTCCGCAGACCTCCGGGCAGGGAGGCCCCAACTCCTCCCGTATATCCCAGATGAGATAGAGTATGAGACACACACAAGGAGCAAGGTGACTCTGCTGTTTATTAGACAAAACGGCAGGGATGGGTCAAGGAGCGTACGCGTTCGTCCTGACACACACACAATCGTGGGGCTCGCAGGCCCTTTTTACTGTATTATGACGCGCTACTTGCGTCACTTCAGAAAGTTAACAAAAAACCTATCGCCACTCTTAATTGGTTGCTCGAGTGGTAGGGTTAGTATAGCACACATATAGAGAACGATGTTAGTGGACAAAGGGTAGTCAGGTGGTATATCTGGGTTGTCCCTACAATTAGATACATGAGAATTGTTACATGAAGACTCCTGGGGATTGGTTAACATTACTGACGTCAGTGATAGGAGCCCCATGTTCTGATTGGTGCGCCCGTGAGCTTCCCAGCCTGGGACCACCGCTGTTCCCAGCTCTCGGTGTACCTGCAAGTTGCAACAATGTTTCACTATGGGTACGTGCAGACAATGTGAGGACTTATTCATAGCTGGAAGGCTGACCGCTCCCACTGTCGCAGATGTCCATTGAGCCTTTCATGTGTATCTGCCTGTGTCCCGTAGCGAGAGATCCAGACGCCTCTTCTCTCCTGGGTTTGGCATCTCGTCAGGTTCGGCTTGGTCACGTGGGGAGGGACCGTGAAAGAGGCAGAATTCTGCACAATTAATATTGTTTTTCCACTGCGCGTCTGGTTTAATTTGCCGGTGTGACTTTAACGTTGGTGCGCGGAGTACGAGGTTGCAACATCGTGCCTTTGATGATTTGTTCTTGGAATGTGGGTTTGCAACATTGCGACCTTGGCTGGTTGCTCCACCGGGCTCTTTCTGCAGGATCAGCAACCTGACTCTTGCTTTGTTGATGTCCACGGGAGCTCTTGTTTGAGGCCTACTCGGGCCTGGTGCATAAGTAGTCCGTTTGGTGCATAGGTGCTTTAGGTTATAGTAGCATATAGTTCCATGACCAGTATCGTGTCTCCATTATACCTCTCATGGTGGTAACGGGTTTCAAGAGAAGCGTGAGCAAGCTTTATAGATGAGTTCATGACGCGTCTTGCGTTTCTGCATTCTGAAAGCCTATGTAAAAATAATAAAGATGCACGTCCGTGAATATGCCTGTCGCCTACGTCATAGCACTGAGTATATTCTTCGTATAGATTGGTGTGGGAATGTTCAGTGTGTATATTTGTACAGATGTGCTTCCCGTTGTCTAGGTCGTCATGGCATCTCTAACGACGTGTAGATTTTAGTCTAGTTGATCCGTGCCGCAGGTGTCGGCATGGCCAGTGCGGGCTGCTGGGCAGGCAGATGGACACATCCGTATGTTCCTGTACCAGGGTACCTGGTCGTCTGGTAAATGGACAAACTCTTCTCGCGGCGGGTGTCTGGGTCGTGACCCTCTAGGCCAAGCGCGAGAGGTGAAGGACGGGAGCCTGGTCTTCCATTCTCCCACTTCACAGTCATAAACCTCTCATTGTCTCATATTGCTAGCATTTGTATCCTCGAAGGAATGTGCCCTGCAAGGCCATGAGGGGGCCGGGGGCTCCCTCTACAAAGTTATGCCACGAGAAGCAGGGCACAAGCCTCTGAACTTCCCCAGCCCAATCCTTAAGCCATAGTGCTCAGATGTCCCATCCCAAGACCCTAGCATTTCAGAGTACCACTCAGTCCCAGACAACCAACCATAAAAATGTTAGATCGCTGATTTATCAGAAAGATAACAGAAGAATATTCTGGACCTGTGTGATTTGTGCTGCAAGATGCCAGGGAAGAAAAATAACACATTTAAGCCCGAGGTGGGAAGAACTGGAACGGTGCCAATGCTTTTGGGATCGAGCTGGGGTGTTAGAGTTATCATGACCTCGAGAATATCCTCTTTGCCCATGTCTGCAGTACCAGGTGCACATTAGACCACAGTTAGGGAATGCTGTGATTTGTGCTTATAATTGCCAATTAGGGACCTTGTGCCTGATGACGTGCAAAGAAGAACCCCATGTGGAAGAAGATGGACATAAGAAGCTGTGACTAATGACCTGACATCCTATATGGAACAGGCCACCTATATATAGGGTCACACCAAGCAGCTATGTGGATATGTAACCTTTGTTATGTATTTCAGTTGTGACTTCTTTCACCTTTATAAACGGTTGGTCCATGTCAGCAGAGACCTTTGCTGGTGCATCTTTGTCTTTTTATGGAAATAAACTTTCTTCTCCTTTCAAAAGGTGTGCTGGGCCTTTTTCCATAGTGGGATGTATTTATTCTGGTGTGAGCATTGAGGGGCTTCTCTACAGCCCCTCCCTCTCATTCTCAGGAAGGGTGGAATACTCCACTTGCCAGGTGGGGGTGTTGCTCTATGCTAGCATACATTCGAACTTCACACAGCGTGTGCCACTCGTGTAGCCCGTTCTCCACAGTCAATGTCATGACACATTACACAATACAACTAGAGTAACCATCCCTCATAAACACCACCTCCAGAAATTCTATAACTCTCACTGGAGGGACATTATCGACAAAGGTAATCTAGACCACTCTGCAAGGGCTATCCCATACCTATACGCCAGTCCTGTCATCGCCAAGGGCCATATAATATCAATGGCCACTTTGCCCCATATCATTCTTGGGACCTCCACAGGAATGAGCTTAAGCTTGGGTGTCCTATGTTATTTGTCACTTTCAACACATGCACAACAATCATTCCTACACCACTCCACCTGGCTGTGAATGCCAGGCCACCAAAATTATGATTTCAACTTCCTTTTCATGAGGCTGTGTCTGAGGTGATCCTTTTGTGAACAGGCTCAACTAGGGTGTCTCTTATAACTACAGGTGGATCCAATTGGAGGCCCTGTGACAACCCAAATTCATTCCTACACAACTCTTCCCTGACCTTGAAGACTAGCAATATCATGGTATTTTGAATAGGACACCCATGGACTACATACGCCATCATTTCTCTCAAATGCTTAAACTTGTGCAGCTCACTCATCCATGTATGTGTGACAATGATAGCACATATTGTCTCACACATGATGGCTGCCCACTGTTATTCACCTATATCTTACATGCTACAGTCAGACAGGGAAACTGGACAAGCAGTCTGACACTGGATTCTCCACACCTGGCACAAAAATTATCATGAAATTCCTGTGTGCTTGCAAGCCATCATGCAATATATGGTATCACAAAACCTGAGTCACGGATGGAGAACAGATGCAGCAAGGTCATATGATTGCTTCGTACTGTGTAGGAAATTCACCACAGTTATGTTCTGAACCGTCTGCAAGCCCAGCAATATGACTTGGTCTCATTTCAATAATGTAATAGCTATTCCCACTCTCCCCTAGAACCTTGAATGCAAAAGCAATAGGAACCTCGACACCACCTAAATCCTGGCTCAAGACAGCCCTGATCCCACTAGAACATGCATCTGCATTGAGAAAGGTCCTTGCTCGGAGGTGAAATGAGTATAACATGGAGGCCACTGCCATCTTCTGCTGAAGGAACTGGAAGATATCCTCGGCCTGAACATCCAAGATGAATGAGTTACCTGGTTTAAGTAGAGAGAGCAAGGTCACAATGTTGCAGGAGAAATAGCATATGAATTTATAATAGTATTCCATCGGTCCAGAAATGATCTGAGCTGAAACTTTGAGATTGGACTCCACTAGCTTGGGTGTGTGCAAATTTCCCCACCCCCCGAACCCACTGTTGTTATGTGGCCTGAATATATTACTTGTTCTACACTATTCTGGCACTTTTACCTCTTCACAGTCAGGTCAACATCCTACAGAATCCTCAACACCTTGTACACCCTCTTGTCGTGCTTGCTGTCACTGTCTGCATACACCATTAGATTGTCCTGGAGCACCGTACACCTGACAGGTCTTGGGACAAATCCTCCATAACACTCTGGAAGACAGCAGGTGCAGGTGCAGATGCTAGCCTGAAGGGCATGCAGCAGTATTGAACAGCTCCCAGAGGTCATGTCAGGTGGAGTGAAAAGCACAAGTCAAGTGTAGTAAACCATTCAGTCTTTTCTAAGGTTGAAAAGAATCCTACCATTCATGTCTAAGGTTAAATAGCATCCTACCATTCCTGTCCTTCACCCATAAGAAACTGACAATCATTGCTCTCATCATGTCAAGAATTGACTACGCCAACAGCCTCTACTTCGGAATGCCAGAACACCTACTGAAGAAACTGCAACGTATCCAAAACTCAGCGACCAGACTCCTCCTCAAACTATCACAAGGAGACCACATTACCCCAGTGCTAAAAATGTTACACTGGCTTCCAATCAAACAACGAATCACATTCAAAACAATGTGCATAACACACAGAGCAATCCACGGCCACGGAGCAGAATTCCTACAAAATTCGATTTACAAATGACAAGAACACTCAGATCAAGCAATGACATCCACCTAGAACCAAAACCTTTCACAAGGAAAAAACTAGGGGCATCCTCCTTCTATCACTTGGCAGCAAAACCTGGCTCTTTGCCACAGAACCAGAATGAATCCGGTATCTCCATAGCCAAACCCTCTCGCTAGGCTAAACCCAAGGGACTGAGACCGTTGCTGGAGACGAAGGAGCATTAAACACTAACACCAGATAGGACAGGGAGCGCTTAGAATTCATAGGGAAGGGACCACCCCCTAGGAGCTCAGGAAGACGATGCCAGGCAGACCTTTTTTTATGATAAGCTTAGCCATCTTAACCCTGGGTGGGGGAGGCCCACGCTTCCTTTCCCTCGAACAGATCACTAGACAGCTTCAGAGATAGGCCACCACCTCGCGCTGAATCAGGTGACTGAACCTCAGAGGAATGCTGCAGCAGACAGCAAGGCCAAAGACACCCAAGACAGATGCCCGAAAGAATGAGATAACCCCACTAACCCATCTGCTAAAACCACAACCCTTGGCACACGCCTCTCAAACGCTAAACAAACACAACCACTCTCCTGCACCGCAAACCGCAAGCACTTCACAACACTGCAACAACAAAACAAACCACACATAGTCTCGCACATCAGCACATGGGAGCCCACAGATCCGGAAACCGCACCAATGCTCAGCAAACGGTGGTAACCGAACTGTAACTGCCAACAGGACACCACAAAGCTCTCTCTACCTTTATCCCGCTACACCCTACTCACCGTTCCTACCCTCTTGATATGATATGATATGGCATTTATAACGCGCCTATACACAAGTGTTTCAAGGCGCGACAATTCAGATCTCTTAACATTCAGATCCGCCAGAGTGCCAGGGGACCACTACGGTGGTGATTGTGTGCGGCATAAATATCCTTTAACATAACATAACATAAGGTGGTTAGCATCTCATTCTCTCTGGGAAGAAGGCATACCTGCCCACCCAGATCTCCTTGTAAGGCTTTGTAGGTCTACGCATAGGCAGATGTGGCCGTTAAGAAATAAGGTGACAACTATGGGTGCCTGTCACTTGCTTCATTTCCAAAGCAAGTCCACATAACCTCTTTGTTTTTCCTCACTCCAATTGGTATGGGACGCAACATGTGGACTGCGGGTCTCGCCCCATTCATTAGTTTTATTCTGTGGCAAAAACTTTTCAGTTTGCCCATGTGTGAAGAAAGCACTTTTGGAAAGGTCATGTAATTTTTCCTGCAAATTACACTATTTTGTCATCACTCACCACCAGTACTTGCTCTTTACCCAGGTGCAATTCAATCCCTAGCTTGCTATTTACAACATATTTTCTTCCAGTGATCTCTTAACTCTTAACTCTTAACACTTACCCTCTAGAAACCCCAACACATTGATGGCACTTGTTGCCATAAACTCTCAGCCGTAAGTCGCTCGCCTGCAGTTTATACTCACGCCCTGGACACACCGCTAAGAACTGTTCCTGTGGAACCAATGTGTATGGGATCCTGATTCCACCAGCATTGTGAATGGCTTTCCTGCTGTAGTGACTTTCAATATAAGCGTTCCACACTGCCCTTCGTTATCCCCAGAGACAATGCCAATGCACACAACCTTGTTTCACACAAGCTGTTCCAACGCACCAGTCCCATGGGTCCTAAACGGTTGCCCCTTAGTTTGTGTATTCTGCACATCCTAGCATAGTTTCCTTTTGCATTACACCTCAAGCATCAGGCCTTCGCAGTAGGGCATTCTTTTTCATTTGTCATGTGGGCATCAAACTCACACTGGTAGCACATACCACCATCCCCCGTTACTCCTGTTCTGCTCACGTTTTTGTAGAGGCCACATCTTTCTTCACAACACACGTGCCCCCCTCCGGATCATCCCTTTTATCCTGTACAGCATTGTGTGTTTTGCTCTTGGGATGGCCTGTACTTGTTGCAAGCATTTAGAAGTCAATCGCATCTCACGAGAGATAATTAGGGCTTCCCAACGTGATGGGTTCTTAGCCTGCCAAAGTCTCTCCTGGATTTTAGGGTTTGACATGTGCATCATCAGCTGGTCTCTAATGTATTTGTCCTCCGTGCCCATGAATTTGCAAGAGGCAATCAAACAAGCCTCTCAAGTCTGCGACAAACACATCCACCAGCTCCCCCGGAAGTTGGCATCTGGCAAAAAGTGTGTATCTTTCTAATATAATGGGCCTCATTCCGAGTACGGCGCTAACCAATGGCGCTATTAACGCCTTGGTTGACGCCGTACCCGGACCGGCAGCGCCTTGGTGGATGGCGGAATTACCGCCCCATTCCAAGGTTGGCGGGGCGGTAATTCCCCATTCACCAAGGCTCTTCCCCATTCCCAAATGAGCCCCCATAGGGCTCAATGGGAATGGGGAAGATGCAAATAACGGTGACCGTTCATTACGGTCACCGTTATTGGCTTGGAGGCCCCTTTGCGCCCTCGCCTTTAACACCTGCTCAAAGCAGGCGTTAAGGGCGAGGGCGCAAAGGGAACTCGGAGTATGGCGGTAAGGGATCACCGCCACCGGTCTCGTTACCGGTGGCCGCTATCCCTTAACGCCATACTCGGAATGAGGCCCATTGTGTATATGCCTGCCAAATTCAGCTTCTAACTTGCTCATGGTTTTGGCAAACTTCTCCTCATAAGTGGCACACGGTCTCCCCCCAACATTGTTGCCAGGGGCCGAAACTGTTTCACTATGCACACTGCACATGAGGGTGGACATCTTCCTCTCAAGACGGTGGAGGACTTTCTCCGAGAAGCTCCGGCCGCCAGATGCCATGAAATTAAAAGGTCCTTCCAGTCTTCCCATGGGATTGGGGATCACCAGACATCAACAGAAATTGAGGGTGGGAAGGGTGGGGTACGTCCAGGTTCAGCATGCTGGGATCATGTGACAGAAATGTACCACTGTAGCTTACTGCAGTTGGGCATCTCTCTGTAATGTTGAGGCCCTCTGATCTCTGCGCATGTCTGTTTGTGGAGGCCCCTGTCTGCCTGTGCCAGTCAATAGCAACATTGTTCTAAAACACCTACTGCAGGCAGGTGCTCTCAGTAGTGCAGGGCCCCTTTAATAACATACATGTGAAGGCTTTGCCCTAAAATGACAGCATTTGCCCATGTAACAACCCTCTTGTAATTATTTGCCCCTGTAAGAACACACTTGCTATGGCACACCACCGCACCACACAGGCACACACACACTACTCACTACTCACACACTGCTTACATTCACACAACACTCAATAACACACACTTGATGATTGTGCAGATTGGTGTTCCATGTTGTCCCCTCAGACATGCACAAGCTTTAATGCACACAGCCTTGCAAACCTTAGAACCAGCCCTCATTTCCACCTTCTCGCCGATAACACGAGAGGTGGGCAAGATGTCGGGGGTGGGGGGGACAGGATCGCACGTATGAGCTTTATGCTGTGGGAGGTGTGAAGACAGGACACCTGGTGTGCGTCTTGTGGAATGCAAGACATCAAATGTTGGCACAGACATTTTTTTGCCATCTCAGCTTGTGTTTGGTTCTGAGAATCAGGCCACAGACCCCCTGGCTTGACTCTGGGGTGGCTGTCGCCATGCCTTTGCTGGCTTGCCCCCTGTATTCTAAGGTCCGGCAGGGTCATTATATCAGTCAGTGTCTCAACCTGACACCAATCCAGCACTGCCACCTGTCTTCCCGGTATCTCCATCACAGTATTTCGGAGACACTGCAGCAACAATACAAGGGTGCTTCCACAGACTTATCAGTGCAGAGGCAGGAGCAGCAGCAGCAACTAACAAGTAAAGATATTTTCCCCACTCGCCCCCTAGACCCACCAGCCATCATTTCAAAGTAGCAGAACACCTAATCAGATCACTGAACTGCCATATGGTTGCTTCTGAAAAACCAGCAGGGATGTGGCTGGGTCAGTCATGTGTCATGTAACAGCAGCCCAGCACAACCAGACTTTCAGAGGCACAGCATATTGGTAATATCCCTATCTGTATTCCTCGTTGCCTTCCACCCCAAACACTCACGAACACGCACCTGATGTTTGCGAAGGTCGCACGTGCGGTCCCCTCAGCTAAGCTCTTCATTTTCTGCAATAGCAGGAAGCAAGGAGCAGTGATGAAAGTTGATTAGCAGTTCCCTTCATGAGTCCTGCCTCATCACTGCCAATAGAAAGGCTTTAGATGGGTGACAAAATGCCCTCACATCTTTCTCTGCCTGAGCTTCAGTGCTGACATTTGCTGTCTGCAGAGACCTAACTCTTCGTCGCTAGGTATAATGCCCAAATGGCTGCCTAGAGAGCTTTTGTCCCTACAGACAACAGCAATTCCACTGCCATCAAATCACTCATTAAATGTAATGTTGTGCATAACAGAATGAGTGGCAACTGTTGCATAATTGGGGCGAGGTGACTCACAGTTCATTATGCACCAACCACCACTAAGATTAGAGCTCAGAGATAGGTGGCTAGGATCCGGGGGCAGAGACTTGTGAAACAAAATGGTGCATGTTGCTGTGTTCAACAGCTCCCTCTGGCAACAGTCCTTGGAATCCAGCATATTTTTGAAAACACCCAATCAACCTGTTGTGAATAAGCTATACTTTCTGGCACCATTTCAGCATAAAGGTGAGGAAGCCAAATGGGGCTCAGCCCATCCAGAGCCAACTGGTTGGCTGAGCTCATCTCAAGTTTGAAGCTACTGCTTAGAAATAAAAAGAGCCAAGCCCCAAATGCTTGGAAAAAGTACCTTTAAAAAAAGATTTCCACTGGCTAGTTCTGCTTTCCTACCATATCACGCCCACTGGCACAATGGACTCCATACCTGCACAAATGCTACCAATGTAATCTTATTAAGCCCTCCCTTTTTAAAACACTGCAGAGGCAGGCAGTCCCCTTTGTCGCTGTCTGCCCTAAAAAAAGAAACATACAACAAAACTCCTGCTTTTCTAACTGTTTGAGCATCCCAGCAATCATTGTAAGCCTTCCTCAGGCCCTCACGCAAGCTTGCCGCCTCCCATACAAATCATCAGTCTGCTTTGCAGGGATTTTGCCACAGTCTTGTGAAAAGAGCTGATCACTCCACTCAACCCTACTTTTTCCCCTCCAATACTTTTCAGCTTTCTGAACTTTTTCCCCATGGGCGCGCATTGGAGTGAGTGCTTGAGCGAGTGCTGTCTTGCTGTCTCTCTCTACAACTTTGCTATAATATTGCTATCGCTGTTACCTTCATTTCCTGGCCGGAACGAGACTCAACCTTCAAATTGGTTCAAGATTTGGATGTCCCACCCTCTGACCTGGAAGCCATAAAATCAACGCTTACTCACATTGGTTCACGGTCATTGGAGTGAGTGCTTGGGCGAGTGCTGTCTCGCTGTCCCACTGGCAGCTGAAGCAGTGGCAGAGTCCTACACGTGAGTGTACAACTACTACAAGACTTTGCTATCTCCAAACTGTAGATGTACTTACATAAGCACTTGTAACAGACGCTATCAGTGGCAAGTGTGGGCCTGCAGGAAGTGAGTGGAGCTCGACTGATGTTACACGAAAAAATGCTGACCAAAGTTAAGGCCAAATTCAGTAGATAAAACTTCCGTAAAGGGAAGGCCTGCCTATTGAATTAAATAAAGAGCCATCCACAGCCAGTTTTCCTGCGGATAAAGCTGTAAACACACTTGAAATCAAAGGTGGAGTATAGCGGAAGTCTAATTCTAAGGTGAAAATGACATCCTTTTTTCATGTAGAGCCTACATAATCCACTGAAATGGCTGGCAGAATCGCTGCCTATTCTCTCGGCTAGCCCACTTTGAGTATTCTCTATGACATCCTAAAACACTCAAGAGTTCAGGCACCTCCTGGGCTCCAGGGAGTCCCGAAAATTAAGGCTGCAGAGTCACATTTGTATGTTGCAGGAGACTTGGCTGATGACAAATATGTACGTTGATGGCTTTCAAATCATCCAAACCCTGGCTAGAAGGGGGAAAATGTGTAGACCCCATGGAGGATTGTTGATTGGTATAAAACATGCATTCTCCACACGAATGGCCAATACTTTAAAGTGCAAGCACTATATCGCAGCAGTAAAGGTTGGTGGTGTCTGCCCTGAGGTTGAGGTGAGAATGCTGGCCATCAAAATGTATGATACCCCAGGAGGTTCTTACACGTAGGCTATTTTTGATGCATTAACAGAACTGCTGGTGGTCTGCATAAAGGGGGAGAATGGCAACCATGTTGTTTTGGTGGGACGGCCTCAATGCTCGATGTATATGCACCAAAGATCTTCAGGTGGTGGAAGGAGTGGGAGGCAGATGCTGCATCCACCCCAAATATGCATGGACGGAAATGGCTGAGTTTCCTGGATGATTGGAATTTAAGCATGATAAACGGCCGCACTAAGGGCCCTCGCCTAGGAAAATGTTCCTGGGTTTTGTGAAAAAATAAGGCTACATTGGATTGTTTCTTTGTTAACCGTACTCTCTTACAGTTCATCCAATTTATGTCTGTCGGATTAAATTATTTTAGTGACCATATGGCTGTTGACAAAAAATGTTTTAGTGACCATACCAATCTCACTATCTTGTTCTGACATAACGTAGTGACAAATGCACCACAGAAAATGGACTCCATAGAAGTCAGCCATGTGGGTAACCGCATTATATGGGCAGCGAAAATGTGGAGAGAGCAATGTGTCACATGGGCCAAGTTGGATTAGGACTGTATCCTAAATAAGAATCTCTAGACATTGATGACATTGAGAACTGGTTTCATCAGCTCTCTAATGAAGTCTGGGTGCACAGGTCTGCCCATGGTGTATGTGAGAGTAGGAATAGCACAGTATATGATAAAACCATAAGGGGTCAAAAGAGAGTAATGCAACGAACTATCAGTGCTGCAAAACCCAGTGGACCTGATTTGGCTGTTGCATTAGTAAGCACACAAAATACAGTAATTGGATCCAGCGGTGGTGGTCCTCAGACAGAAGTGCTGGTTGGCAAAGAATGATAGCGGTCCTAAATTCTCGTGATACCAGGAATATATGGAATCTCCTAGGGGAGGCAAAAGGGAATAAAAATGACATCATCCTAAACCCTGTTTGTTTGTTTGTTTATTTTATTTATTTCGTGCACCTGACCCACAGGTAATTGAAACTCAGTGGTGTGACTGTCTTGAAGCCAAGAATCTGCATGAAAAAGCAGAAATCCCACTCCATCAGCAACCACCATGTATAAGGTTATGATGGAAATAGGCAAGAGTGACATTAGAAATAAAATTGGAAGACTGAAGACCTCAAAATCCTTCGGCCCAAATCGCTTAGCCAGTATAGAGTTGCATGATCCGGAGACCTGGGCTAACATACTGCAAATCATATTTGTAAAGTATTACGTGCTGGCAAAATTCCTTTATCTTGGAAGTCTGTCATCTTGATGCCTATATACAAAAAAGGAGCCTGCACAGTACCTGGAAACTATAGACAGTTGTCCATATTAGATGTTACAAGGAACTTGTTTGCATCATTTATAATGATTGAGCTTCAGAAATGGTCTAAGTCGTCGGGGTTCCTCTATAGGTTTCAAACAGGGTTTCGGCCTGGGTCATCTACCCTGCAAAATCTAAGGCTGATGATTTGTTGATGGAGCGTGCAAGAGCAAAAGACAATCCTGGGATTTATACACTCTTCCTCGACTTCCAAGCAGCTTTCGACTCGGTATGCAGAGAAAAATGATGGCTGAATGTAGAGGCCTACGGTTGTCCCGATTACATCTTACCTTTCCTGAAGATAACATGGTACAGGTCAAGTTGGATGGCGGGGGAGCTTTGATGGGACCTGTTACCATAGTTGGAGGAGTTAAACAGGGCTGCGTCTTGGCTCCGTTGCTGTTCAACTTGTACCTGGTAGACCCCTAAACGCTTGAGCAGGGTTGTGGGCTGACCCCCAAAGATTGAATCCCACCATATCATATTTGACCATACCTTACCAGACCTAGCAAGATTTGCCAGAGAGTTATGGCAATATGCTAACGTTAACCATCTAACCACCAACAGGAAGAAAACCCAGATCATCCTATTCCTATTCTCTAGCGGGGAAAATAATGAGACCAAGATTGACAATCACGGGAGGCGTAGTGGACTACACATATGCTATAAATATCTTTGACTCGAATTTGAGTCAGGGGAAAGCCCTGCCGAATGCATTATTGTACGCAGAAGGAAGGCGGCACAGCTAACAGTGCTAGTAGCTACGTTTACTAAGCGCATGGGCGGCTTCAGCCTTGAGGGGCCTATACAAACATTGCTTTTGCCCGCCCATTCTATATGAACTAAAATGACTCTCTATTTTGGATCTAACATGGCTGCAGAGACTGGAGGGTCGCTATTGTAAAGAAATGCAGGTACTCCCACTGTGCGTTTCAATGGCGATACTGCGACTTGAATCGGGTCTTATCTCCATGGAGGCCACAGTAAAGAAGAAACGTGGTCTCTTATACATGAAAGCCATGACTGAGCCTAAATGTCCATTGTTGCATTATTTGGGACTGGAGATGAAATCCAAGCGGGCTACTCTTTGTGAAAGATCAGTCACAAAACTGTTTCATTCTATTGACTGGTGTCCCAATTGGGAAGCAGGGTATTATGAGTTGAAGAAAGTATTTGAACAAAAAGGGGAGCAATGAGACGGGTGTAGCAACTTCACCCATTTAGCAAATTTAAAATCATACGCACAAGTCACCAAAATGCTTGCTAGTCATCAGAAACCGCAATCTTACTTGACACTTTGGCCCCTTTCACGAGGTTGGCTATATCCAGGCGGTAATTGCGTTGGGATACCGCCAACACAAGTAGTGGTAATTGGTAATGCTACTCGGCCTGTCGCTATTATCGCCGTATCACGGGTAGCGGTAAGGCTATAAATCCCCATTCCCCATTGGACCCAATTGGTATGAGTTAGTGCTATTAGCACTGGCGCAATTAGCACAGTTTTCCTAGCGCCGAAAACGGGCGGAAAGCTGGAGGTAAAAGTCCCACTTTCCGCCCAACTCATGATACGAGGCACACCGCTGCAACACTGTTCCATCAAAGCGCATGACGTGCACATGCAGAAAATGTTCAGAAAGGCTTCATGGTCAATATTATAAAAAGGATATAGAAAGGGCGAGTAAGACGAGTAACCTGGGATGCATTTGGTTCAATATGTGTATAGAGTCCTTGATAGCTATCACAGTGGTCTCTTCATTGTGGTCAGAAACCAGATTGGGTGTCCAGTAGGAGATTGTGGTGTATGATCCTTGTATCCAACTGAAAGCGACTATCTTCTAAATCACTTTGCCAAAGAAGGGTAGATGATTGATGGGCCAATAGTTAGCTAGGCCATCTGGATTGGGTGTGAGTTCCTTTATCAGGGTAGGAGTTGTCCCATTTTCAGTGCTTCTGGGGAGTTGCTTTTTTGTGAGGCAGGTGTTGATGACATTGAGAAGTGGTGTAAGTGCATCACCTATACTGACTTTCACAATGGATGAGGGAGGATGTTGTGTTTGTAGGTTGAGGGTTTGAGGGCTGTGTCCTGGGTCACATTGCATGACAGTAGTCTACAAATTACTCCAACCAAATAATACCAAAGGCATGTTCTTATTTATAAATTCTAGAGCATTTTAATTGTTGGCCAGTTTCTGTGGAGAGAGCCAGTTGTTGAAAAAAATTATTTCTCGCCAACCATGAAGATCTCTTGGCATTTCAGGTTTGATTCTTTGAAAGGATATTAACTGTGCAATCCACACTCTGCACCAATGTTTTTGTTCTAGGTACGAAGCGTTATTTTAATTAATGGTAGGTATTTTAACATGTATGTATGTATGCCTTTTTGGGTAATTCACTAGTTCTGCCAGAATTAAGCTATGCCATCCTCAATAAATATGTACTAGAAAGTAGGTACTTAAACCTGGCCCACATTTGCCAGCAGGTCTTAGACAGCTAAAGCAAACTGGTTGAGCCCCTAAAAGGCCTTCCTTGGAAGGCTTTCCAATGTGTTTCCTTTCTTAGCCTTCCGCTTTCCCACACAACGGAGCTCATATGGCAACATCATCAGCTGAAATTCATAGATTTTCCACCGTCAGCCACCTACTGTCCACACTACTATTTTACCCCATGTTTATTTAGGAAAGCAATCGGCCGAAAAAGTGGAGGTTAACTATATGTTTACTTCTCTCGGCTTCTGCATACATCTTGGAAAACAGCAATCTCCCTAAATATGTGGCTAGCCAATTCTCACCTACCCTCTCGAACATATAAACTGGGAGTGGGCAAGTATGTTCTAGAACCTCAAAGTCCTCAGCAAAATCCCTGAAGATCTCGTCGCATTTGCAAGTGGAGATGCAGGAAGGGATGACACTAAAGTGTGGGAAACTAACTCTACCTGCATGAAACCACGTCATCATCAATAAACATGAACTAGACAGTAGGCATTTAAAACATGCCATGCATGCTCAAGCTGGGCACGGTCGGATGACGGCAAAGCCGTAAATTCTGGCAGAACTGTTTTTGGCACTGGCTCTTTCGGCGCGGTACTTGCAGCGCAACTCCCATTTAGGCTTGCTGTGTTGGCCGTGGCCAACAGGACACAGAGTGCTATCCACGCTGAGATAGCACTGCATACCTAAATATCTCGGCGGCCGGACCTATGCACACCGGTATGTTACTACTTGCTTAACTCTGTTGTCATCCTAAGCGCTAATAAATGCAGTGCTCTGGATGACAGTATATTTAAGACAAACATTATGCGCTCAGTACCTGGATCCATTTACAGCTCAATGTGTGCAGTGCTATCCTGGTCCGGGTAGGCCCTTGCGCCCTGTTTACCGCAGCCAACAGGGAAAGCCTAAATAGGAGCTGCGCCGAAGCTGACGTGTCGAAATGGTCAGTACAAAAACAGCTGTGCCGAAACACAAGGTACCGAGTTGGCGGGGACCGGTTGAGTTCTGAAATCATAGCCCAAATTCAAATATCTCTAAATATGCCCCCAGTTGGATTGCTCCTGCATGACCAATGATGGCACTGTAGGAGGGCAGTTGCACACGTCTAAATGATTATGTATATCCTCATTTCAACCTCCATTGGTGAACCAGTACTCTTTTACCCAATGTTACTTTTGGGGAAGTGATCAGCCCAAAAAATCTGTTTCACTGTTATCAGTTGAGTCAACAAATAGTTTGCCATGGTTCATCTCATCACACAAGTACTATGGGGTCTGGGATTTCATATCTCAGCCAAATGCGTTATGAGACCTGTAGCACTGGGTCAAATCAATTGGAAACAGTACCTAATACCATAACAACACTCTTATAATCATTATTAAATCCAATGTAAGTACATTGCAAGATACAAATTAAAACGATCTACTGGAGCTAAACCTTCCATCGGTAACAGTGACGAAGTACAGGAATCTCCCGCCCCTAAGTTTAACACTACAGATTCCAATCAAAAGCCAATACAGATCGACGGCACAGTGATAAAAACATAAATGGAGCATACACTGTTTCAGATAGAAAAATAATATATTTCACAACTGATCATGTAATTATTATTTTGCTCTAATTGTAGGCCTCTATAGGCCAATTTAGGCCAAAACAGTTCACACTGAAAAAGCATTGAAGGAGAGGTTTGAGCCCAGCTTCGTTTTCACCTGTTTTGTTTTAGTCTAGTGCTCAAACCTCAACACTACCAATGCCATTATAATGAAGCACATACAAACGGACAAGGGACAACATTATCCACTCAGCACCATCTTGGGATCGGCCGGATTATGCACGCTGGAGAACCGTAGAGCTTGTGGCATGTTAGGTACGGCTACAAACTTGGGCAAGAACGTTTGCTGCTCTTCCTACATCATGGAGAGAGGGAAAAGGTGTAGTCAGTTTGCTTCAATGCCTATCTGCGGTGGGGAAAGCAGAAATAAAATGTTGGGGCTGCTCCTATCGTGGCAAAGGACACATTGCAAGTCAGCTAATACCTCAAATATCAATGAGAAGTTCGGCATCTTTCATTCTGTAACAGGGCCCTCGTGCTACAGTGACATCAACATACACTTGGTCACAAGGGATGTCTGCCAACCACTTCACCAACATTTCTAGAACTGAGTGGATAAAAAGAAAGACATGACCTGTGATTTACAGGATAATGGACAATGGCCTGGCCAATGCAGGCATGGGAGAATGCTTTAGTGCTGTCATGAGGGTTGTGTGCTTATGTAGTTACAGAGCACCCACCTTAACCTCCGGCATCCCAAAATATCAGGAGGGAATTCAAAACCATTCCTTCATACAAAACCTTCTCCCCCAACTAAAACTAAGTATCGCTATCAGCAGCCTCAGACTCCACTCGAGAATTTTGCTCCAACCCTTAGAACAAGGCATCCTGTGGAACTCCACCTCCTCTGTGCCATCACTGTTATGATTCTCACCCCTCTGTAAACAAGCATAATGTTGCCTCTCTACTAATATAAAGAACTTAGAGTCGTACCCCTGCTCGTGGTATCTTGTCGAACTCTGCATAGCACGGTGTTGCTTCTTGAATACTGTGCCCTCAGTCTTCAAATATCCCACAAAAAATAGAATAGAAGAAAGACTATCCTAATTCTTTAGCTCTAACTCTTCTCCAATGCCTCCCCGTGAGTCCCTTAATGTTACCCGTATATATGTAACTAGCAATTGTACCAGTGCTTTGCACGGTAATTACTACTAAAAATAAATGAATAGACAAACGTATATTTATAATGTATGCTTTTTACATTGTCTACACCATGGAACCACCCGCCATGCTAAATTTCAGATGTTTAGCCTGTTGGGAAGTATGCAGAACATTGCAAACATACACACACACATATCCAAGCATTGCAAACCACTTTAAAAAAAACGCTTAAAAAAAAAATTAGAAACAATTATATTTTATACTTTTTACATTGTCTACACCATGGAACCTACCCACATGCCAAATTTCAGATGTTTAGCCTGTTGGGAAGTATGCAGAACATTGCAAACATACACACACACACATAGCCAAGCATTGCAGACCACTTTAAAAAAAACGCTTAAAAAAAAAATTAGAAACAATTATATTTTATACTTTTTACATTGTCTACACCATGGAACCTACCCACATGCCAAATTTCAGATGTTTAGCCTGTTGGGAAGTATGCAGAACATTGCAAACATACACACACACACATATCCAAGCATTGCAGAGCACTTTAAAAAAAATGCTTTAAAAAAAAACAAAATTAGAAAAAATTATATTTAATACTTTTTACATTGTCTGCACCATGGAACCTACCCACATGCCAAATTTCAGGTTTTCAGCATGGTGGGGAGTATGCTGAACATTTCCAACAGACACACACATATCCACAAATGTCCCTTTTATGTAAAGAGAAAAATATGTCTCATCATAAGACTGCTTTGGTGGTGCTTGTCTGGGCAAGATCAAGAGAGCACCATTTGCTTGTGTAAGCACTCAATTACTTTGCATGATTTCTGTGTCTCCCTCCAGTTCATGTATGTTGCATGAACACAGCCAGGACTTGTGTACTCATAATTAGCATGTGTCTTAACATTCCAGGCTGTATAGCTCTCGATGTATGGCTCCCGCTCTCTGCCAATGGGATGGGAGAGCTGGAAGACAGTTCCCTAAAGCTGCCAGCTCAAAGCCTCCTCTTCTGACGTTCCCTTGGCACATTCACAGGGCACTAAGAATTGGTGTTTTTCCTTTTCTTTTCAAGGTCTTGTACCATCTGCACAAAAAAGTCAAGAACATGTCTAAGAAATCAGAGCGGTCGAAGAAGAAGGTAAGGAGACTTCAAACTCTCTTGGTCCAGGGAATTATTACTTGAATGTGTTTATGAATAGGATGATGTCACCATACCAGATATGTGAAATGTTATGTTGTGTTTTTTGTGTGCCTCAAATAATGTCTCCCATGTTGATGAGAGACCTGAAAGGGATTTGATGCTTTTTAACCTGTGAAGGTGTGATGGAAAAGGTGCATCTTGGGAGCAGGCATGTTTTGCATAGCCCGCGGGAACCGTGGCAGAGCGATCCTGAGCACTGGGCCCAGCACCGAGAAACACCAGCCTCTAGACCTCATGCTGCTGGAGGGAGGCTTTGAGTGGATGGCTAGTGACCTCTGCTTTTGCCCATGTTTGGCACTGAGAAAACTGTTGTGAAATCCCTCCTTCCTCAATGCCGGGGTCGCACACTTCGACATTTCCTTATAGTTGGATGACTTGTACACGTGAAAAGCCAACCAATAATGTTGAGCATCAGAACTCCAACAAAGACATTGTTTGCAGTTGCTGTTTTTATACCAACTGCGTGCAAACCATCTGGATAAACCCATGATTGGGTTTCACAGTTTTGTGAAATAAACAGGGCTAATCCCTGGTGGAAAAGCCACATGCAAGACAGGGATTCTGCTGGGTACTCCAGTGGGGTTGCAGCCGGTTTAGACTATTTCCAGTGCGAGAGAGCTATAGAGAAAACAACCTCCAAAATAGCACTCACTTTTCAATTTTGAGGATGCATTTTTCTTCTTACAGTGTGGGTTGAAGGGGTGGGTGGACAGATCTGTCTTGATCTGGAGAGCAGTGAGTTCCCGCCACTATACCTGATTACAGATAATAGTTTTGTTTGTTTGCTACTAGCCTTTGGTAGAAGGAAAAATATAATATGAACATGAATTTTGATCCAAGTTTTAGTTTTTTGCTGGTCGAATCGCTATGGGTGCAAGGCACCTAAAGGAATAGAGGCAGGGTGACGCGCATGATCTTCCAGGGCCCGACCGAGACATGAACAGTCTGTGCTGTTGCCCAGGGCCTCATGCTCATGGGGGCCCCGTGCAGGCAGGTAGAGCAAGAAATATTTTTTCAATGGGGTTTTCATGACGTTCTCTTTTTTGCTTGCCCAAGTGAAACCATGGTGTCGCCTCTGCACCCCCTCTGACACTCCAAAGCAGGGGTCTGCAACCTGCGGTTTTCCAGATGTTTTGGACAACCATTTCCGTGATACTTCACCATTGACTATGCTGGTTAGGGCTGATGGGAGCTGTAGTCCAAGACAACTGGAGAGCCAAAGTTTGCAGAGTGCCACTCTAGCGTGTCAGTGGGAGTGGGGAGGTGACTCCATATAATATATGCTACACTGCAGAAATGGGCTTCAAATATTAATGCCATCTCATTATGTCAATTATAATTTCAGAAGCATAAGGGTACTGCTGATCAGTGCCTTACATTACACCTATCATCTGTAAAGTATAGGTTCACTACGGGGAGGGGGCACTTAGCATTTATGGATCTACGCACAGTGTTTGATCTGGTGGACCATCAAACTGTGGTTGGTATTGCAAAATATTGGGGTGCCAAGTAACTTGCTAAACTGCATTATTGCCCTTTATCTGGGGAACCAGAGTTTGCTTAGGTGTGGTCCCACCCGCCAGCGCACAGTTGTCCTCTCAATATCAAAAGCAGTTAGGCCTTGTTGCATACTTGCCCCCCTTCTGTTTATTCTATAGATTAATGGCCCAGAAAACGTCTTGCTTTCTGTGATATCAGACGTTCTGACCATTAAGAATAGGGAAACGTCACATCTACTTTTTTCAGAAAAACGGAAAAAAACACTGGAGGCCTCCTTGTGGACATTTGAAGTATTTTGCTAGTAAGACTTGCAAATCAACTCGAAGAGGTCAAAGATCATGGTCCTGGGAAAGAACCACCGAATGAAGTTGAAATCTAAGGTAGAATATAAAGAGGAGGTAGAGTTTCATGATTTGGTAGAATATTTTCATGAAAGGGGCAATGGCATGAAAAAATATCTAAACTACAGCAGAAAATGAGGCAGAGTGAGTGTGCTATCTTGGCCAGGCATTCTAAAATGCGGGGAGGCTTGGGGTCAGTGAAGGATGCACGCAGGGTCGGTCAAGCTAATGTGGCTTTGCAAGTTCTCTATGAAGGTGAACTATGAGGGCCGTACCTAAGAGATAGCCTGGATCTCAGTGGAAATCAGTTTTTGAAGAGGATCCTGGGTCTTCCACAGGGAAATATTCTTGTGCGCAAAGATGTTGATATATTGTTCATTAGTGGCATAGTAGAGCACAATGTTGTGCTCGGATCTATGTGATTATTGTGACGGCCGTAAATGCCAACTTAAAAAAAAAAAACTTTACACCACATATATATGCGGGGGGAGCCCCCCCCATATTAATATTATATTCTATATCCCCCACATATATATGTGGTGTAAGGGGGGGTACAAAAAAAGTCGATATTTTCGGTCATCGTAATTTTGAGGGCGACATAACCTGTAACCGTTGTCCTAAGATATGCACCTGGTAGCCTCCGGGCCTGGTTTGCGCCTGGTTTGCGCTATACAAATAAAATAAATACAAATAAATACAAATACAAAGACATTTTAGTAAGATTCCTTGTGCTCCACTGGTTCAAATTGTGGAAACAGGATACTCCGTCTTTTTGTAGAGATTTTGTTCAGGTATCAAATAAGTGGGTTCATCAATATTTGCAGGGATTACCTACGGGCATAGGGAAACCTGATTGGTTTGTGGTCCTGGATGCTATTCCATCAAATGCGAGAGCTTCTTTAAAAACAACAATGGTAAGTGTGAATGAGACGCTGAGTCTACGGTAGCCAGGTACACTGATTTACTCAAGCTTGACGTTGGCACCACATATCTGTATTGTAGAAGAGAGCCACAGCCATTTCATAATAAAAATTTGGATGGACAACTTGGTTCGCTGGGAAAAAAGTGTCAAAATGGGAAAGGAAACCACCCGCGTCATGCATATGTCAATGTCAATTGAAATGGATTCAGCCTGGAGAGCATCTTATTCTCTGCCGTCAGTAGTACAAGCTCAGAGAACGTTGTCTGGAACCGCGTATACAAAGGAAGGCTTGTATGACGAGATATCAGGCCATGAGAGAATTACCTAACATGAACGAACACAGTGATCTACGTAGATTGCCCATCGTTCTTATTCTAGGGTTACACATTAGAAGGTTGATTATGAATGATAGGTGAATTTCATAATCATCTGATAGGTTCCCTTCGAGCCCAAAGGTACTTTAGTAACTTTTTTATGATACTGATTTTATGACTTTTAATCTTATTTGTCTGTTTTATGTTAGCTCTGGGATTTTAATGCAAGCTATTGGATTTTATTATAGAATTAATGAAGTGTTGAATATTCTGAGCATGCTTAATGAATTGGTTTTCCAATGAAGCATTTGAAACAATACAGCTGAAACAGAGTTATAAGTGCCCATCAGGCAGATGACAGCGGCTCTGCCATGTTAGGAGATCGGAAACGCGGGCTGGCTGGGTAGAAAGACAGTCCCCATGAAAGGACACATTGGAACGCCAACAAGACCCAGCATAGGTAACAAACTGTGTGGTGTAAAGGAGCAGAGATGGAGCAGGCGTAGCCAAACCAGCAGCCTTGTTTTGGGTACGTCCAAAGGGCAGTACTTCTCCCAATAGATAGACTGTCGTTTGACAAAAGGATTCATCAGCGATCCTCTTCCCCTCACCCAAGGGCGGATTAGCTGATTCGGCCTATAGGAATGCACAGAAAATTGGAACCTACTTATTCATATCCGACTCTTATCACTGAAGTAATGGACTGTGACTTGGGATCCGAAGTTGGTAACCTTGGCATATCAGAACATTGAATCAGGCCCTGCTTTCTTTTTGACTCCCTTTTGACAAAAGTAATGTTATGTTGATTATGTGGCATTTGTGAAGTGCTTACCTGTCATTTTTGTTTGTTTGTTTTTTTTGTTTTTTGTATTGTGTTTTGAGTTTCAAGTAAAATACATAGGAAACTTTCACAGATACAAAAGAACATTACTTTTAAAATAACATAATCATTTAAAATGCAAGATAAAAATAAACAATTTTGCCAAGCAAATATAGAAGAATAAACAGGACAGATAAGAAGAAAGAATATAGAAGAGAGAAGGAAAAGAAGAGGGAGAAGAAAATAAGGAGAGCCACATGGGCAAAACGTAATCCATTTACATCTCACATAATTTATGGAATCAACAAGGTCCAAATACAATTCACCTCCCCTTGCTTCCTCCTCCTTAGGTGTAAGCTTTTTTAGCCTGTTCAGTAGAGCATAAAGGAAATCACACAAGGCCAAGCTCAATCCCTCTGTTTGTCCATTCATTAAACTGTTCCACCAGGCTTCATTGCCTAGTGTTAAACCTAGATGCTTCACCTGTTCTTCCTCCAGGACTTTACACCCCATCACCCAGTGTTTGGAGGTTTCTATAATTCCCATCGTACCCCAACATCTGCAGCACAGATTTCCTGGTCCCCCTTTCCAGCTGGCCATTCTTTGCAACGTTAAGCAAAATCGTAAGTATAGTTATCTCCTTCTTGCACCCGGGAAAATAAATATATATTTAGGGAGTTGGTCCCGTTATAAACTAGATTTGCATATTCCCTGTAAAGGGAGTATTGGGCCAGTTCATCTATTATTTTCCCCCAATCGTATTGAAAGAGTTTTTTTTTTAACCTTAGCTGGATTTAGGGTAAGCTCCTCACAGGAGGATCCTATTTCTATGAACAGCGTATACATTTGTTGTTTCAAACCTGTGATAGGCGACCCTGAGGCACGTGCGTGCGCTTCCCCCCCAATTTTTGTAAAGTGAGTGTAATGGTGGATTTAATAATTTTGCATATACCAACATTTTCTTCCATAGGGCCCTAGTTGCCAATGAGACCAGCCCTAACTCATGTCGAATCACAGAATATGGTATAGCAATTGCCAACCTCAAGGTATTTTTCCAGAGTAAACCCTGGACCTTGTTTAAGATTTATGTCATTAAGATTTATGTCAAGCCTATATAAAATTATTGGCTCAACCTGCATCTGGTAAAATGGAATGAGTGGGGTCAAGGAAAATCCACATAGTTGTCATACCTGTCATTTGAATGGCCTCGAAGTACAGTGATTGTCTGGACCCCATTGCATTGTACAATCAAGCAGAACATTGCATAAAATGAGCCATTAAAATGGCAGCAGTGACGATATAGATGAAATGTTAGTATTACGAATATTCTGTTATCTGCTATTTGGAGTGGACTGTGTATCGCCCAGGAATGGGTTGATCTGTTTTGATAAATGAGGAGTCCTAGTTAAGCAATATGTGTTTAGTTAATTTAATGATGAAAGTAAGCATAATAACGGCCTGAGGGTGAGCAGTTCACCAAGTGTTCCAGTGCAACTGAATTCAGATGCAGGCACAGCAAAATACAGTTCATTTAAAAGATTTCCAAATAACATTTTAATGTTACGGATTTCCACCAAGAGCTAGGAAGCATGCACGCACCTCTGTGCTTCAGGCCAAGGCCAAAGCAGACTGATGATTACGTGACACCCTCGTTTCGCAGATCCCTCCCTCACACACCCCAAATGCAATATTTGCCTCCAACCAACCGGCTTAAGCAATCTTCTACATCCTGCCTTTAAAGAGACCAAGTGGGAGGTGTTGGGAAAGCCTAGCTGTCCATTTGCCACGAGGCTGCGCAGTTGCACATGCTGAGGGGAAATGAGTGAAGGGAGGGGAGGAATAGAGAAGCGGACAGGAAACAAGATGGAGGCGCATCCTGCTCTTCTGGTTTCTTGTGTAGTACCTTTGTGGCTCAAAACAATGAAGGTTAAAGGGGGAGAGAGGGTTCTGAATAGGGAAACAGGGAAACAGGAACATGTGAGTGTAAATGTCAAAGGTGTTTAGTATAACAAACAGCTGTCTTTGGTGTGACCTTCCAGGGCGGTACACTAGTCTGAGAGCACCGTCATTGCGCAGCAGAGGGTTCCCGAGCCTATGTGTTACAATGACAGAATAGGTTTATTTTTATATGTGAGACACTGGGCTTTATCACTAAAAATACAACATTCACACAGCAGAATTGAAAAGTGCATTTTGTTCTCATTTGGTGTGAGTCAAGAGTATGAAACATGGTGTGGGGGGGCAAGGGTCAGGATGCCAGATGCTGGCTGGCGCCATCCAGTTGCATGTGGGGCATCACTGGCTTTGCTGGGTCTGTGGCCAGGGCAGCACATATGCGCATGCTCCGCCCTTGCTGTATGCTCATCGTGTGGGGGTTTGAACAGTGGCTGCACGCACTGCACGCTGCTCCGCCACCTTGTTTTCATTTTTTTCATGCTGAAATCTTTGCGTAATAAAGTGCCATCCGTTTCCTCTGTTCCTGAGCAGCACTTTTGAGAGGGATCCTGGTGTGCAGGGCTCCAAGTGCATTTTGCATAACCACTGCATTTGTCCATTTGCATTTTTTGCCAATTATTCCCTTGCGCATGCACCCCGCTGCGCTTTGCTACTTTCCACCATCAATCAATTGGCATGACACAGTATTTCAAATGGCAAACTTGGCCGCAGTTTTATTTCCATGACAACAGAATTATTGTACACATTTATGAACTTCAGTCTGCAAGTGTGGTGCTTGCTCCGTGCCGGATTTCCCTTGCTTTCCCCTATACTTTTGTGTAGTATGCCCCCAACTCCCCCGACCCTTTGTACCTGAGCCTACCCTGCCCGTGCAGGTGTCCGTGGGTGGGGAGAGCGCCGTTTGTTTTGGGGGAAGCTGAGCCTTATTCGTTACCACCAGACGCCCCCGCCGTTTAGGCCCACAAGAGGTGCTGGTCCGGAAGAGCGAAGACCCATTCCGGTTTCCTTCTGGCTCGTCCAGAGTCTATCATTTGTGCTTGGTTGCCCAAACACCGCCAACACTGTCCCATATAGTCCTGACCGTCTTGCGACAGCGCATCCAGGTGTCACCCTCCTTCCCTGCCCTTTCGTGGGTGGGTGGGTGGAAAACGAAATCTTTCTGACACGGCGAGTCGGCAGGGTCCCACTGCAGGAGCGAGATGTCTCTGCAGACCGGCCCTGCTGCTTATAAGGCGCTCGCCCCGCCCACTTCCTTTGTTAGCCCTTCACGGGCTTTCGGGTTGTTTTGGTGCCCTTGGCGCCGTTCCGCCCCCTGCCCTCCCTTTCCCAGGGGAAGGGTCACAGGCTGTAGGCGATGACCCCGCAGCGGTTACCATGCTGCCTCCTCCATTTTGCTTTTGGGTCTTTTCGTCGTCAGCAACATAACCACTGCATTTGTCCATTTGCCTTTTTTGCCAATTATTCCCTTGCGCATGCACCCCGCTGCACTTTGCTACTTTCCACCATCAATCAATTGGCATGACACAGTATTTCAAATGGCAAACTTGGCCGCAATTTTATTTTCATGACAACAGAATTATTGTACACATTTGTGAACTTCAGTCTGCAAGTGTGGCGCTTGCTCCGTGCCGGATTTCCCTTGCTTCCCCCTATACTTTTGTATAGTAGGCCCCCAACTCCCCCGACCCTTTGTACCTGAGCCTACCCTGCCCGTGCAGGTGTCCGTGGGTGGGGAGAGCGCTGTTTGTTTTGGGGGAAGCTGAGCCTTATTCGTTACCACCAGACGCCTCCGCCGTTTAGGCCCCCAAGAGGCATTGGTCCAGAAGAGCGAAGACCCATTCCGGTTTCCTTCTGGCTCGTCCGGAGTCTATCATTTGTGCTTGGTTGCCCAAACACCGCCACGCCCACTGTGGCTCCCTTCCTTCCTGTCTCCTTCTCATAACTCCAGTAGTTTGGTGCAATGTTCCAGAAAAAGAGCTCCATTCCATTTGTGGACAGGTGCACCCCATCTTTTAGGAAGTACTCGGGCGTCTTCCCGTCGATCAAGCCATGCCTGATTTGATGGAAACCTCTGCCCCTGCAGAATTTTGCAATGGCCCCATTCAGCTCCCTCCTTGATTTCTCTACTGCTGAATGGTTCTCGGCCCCCCTCCCTTGTGCCCTGGGAATAACCTCCGGCCATGCCTGATTTGATGGAAGCCTCTGCCCCTGCAAAATTTTGCCATTGCCCCGTTTAGCTTTCTTCTGGACCTCTACACAGCTGCGTGATTATCGGGGCCCCTCCATTCTGACCTTGGGATTATCTCTGACCAAATGATTTCTGTTTCCCTAGTTGGCCTGCCGATTCCTGTAGAGAGCCCATCATTTCCCACCTCAGACCCCCTTTCCCAGGTTTGCCAGGTCGGTACCATCCAAGTGCATGACCCCTACCTCCGGTTTTTGCTGTTTTCCCTGGCAATCTGCGCACCTCCCCTGCATCTGTGCCTATTTCATCCCTGGCACCCCACCCAGACCGATCTCTTTTTCCTCTGGGTTGCTGCTGGTGAGGAGAAAAAGGATGGCATATCACTTTTACATTCTTTCCGGCCTGCTATACCTCTTAAAACCCCCAAACCTCCTTTCCATTGGCAACAGATGAACCCATCTTTTAGAGAATCTTCAGTGGAATTTAAGATGCTAAGGCCATGTCTGATGTACTTCCGCCCCTGCCACCCTTCCCTCTTGCTCCGCCTTACCAGGGCGTGCCTTTTCAGGGACACTTTTTCATCTATCCCCTTTCCCTTCTGTTCCTTAACCAGGGCGGGCCTGCTCCGGGACACTTCTGCCACCTTTCCATCTTGCTCCACCTTAACCAGGGGGTGCCTGCACTGGGCCACTTCTGCCCTTGCCACCTTACCAACTTGTCCCTCATAGCGCACCCGCCATAGGTTCCTTACCATTTTTATTCGGCAACCGCTCCCCAACCTACTCCTCTTTGCTCTGCCTGCCCTTGCAGGAGTTACCATGCTGGGAGGGCGCCGTTCCTGCCGGGTGAGGTTGAGCAGTATTCGTTTTGCTAGATTTTCCAAACCACCTTTGCCATCATTGCTCATTCTCTCACTCCCATCCCTTTCTTTCCCTTAAAGGAAGGCTCCCTTTTTACAAAGTCCTTGTCATGTGGGCCTAGTTCCCCCGACCCCTACTCCTTACTGGATTGCTTGCCCTTGCAGGAATTTTGGGCTGGGGAAGTGCAGCTCCTGACCTGGAAGGCTCGGCCCTTCCCTCTTCCTGTTCCTTTAGCAGAATGAACAGCAGCGTTTGGGCTTGCTGACCTGATAAACCACATTTCAACCCCGGAAACCTACCGTGCCAACACTACCCCCTGCTGCCTTGCTTACCACCTTATGCCATAGCTTGTTACTTTCCCAATGCACTCTGCTTACATCACCTTGTTGCTTGGGACGCCTGCCACATGTCCCCCAGACTTATCTCCAGACACCCCACTACCAGAGCTTGTCCTGATATGTTACCACCACTGTGTCCCGCGCCACTCTGTTTTTCCATGCCTGAACATTTAGCCACCTTGGCAGAATTTACTAGCCGTATGTAACTCGTCCCTGGCTGGACAGGCCGCAATTAAAGGCTCGATTCCCCCTCCTCCTCCAAATAATTGAAACGCATTGACTATCTTCTTTGAATTCATACATTTAAGCTGACCTTGGGTCTCGAGCCGTAGTTGTTAGGTTTGTCGGCCAGACACTTCACCACCGCACTATGGAACATGATGAAATTACAATTAAGCGAAGGTGAAAGTCCCTTTTTGATACTGCGAGATTCGGGGAAAACATTTGTATTGGTTCTTGGAGGTTAAAATGCACACCTTTAACTGTCGCTCAGACAGGTGCCCAGCCTGGCTTGTTGGGCAATGCCCCTCCCACTGCAAACTGCTACTGTGGGGAAAAAGGGGTGGGGGGTAAGGTTTTTTTTTTTTATTGGACTATTGTTGCTTAACATATATTCTTTACCTTGCACCCTTGCATAACGTTTCATCTTACCCACCCCGTTGGATATTCTTTATACAACGTCCCAAAAGGAAATGATTGTCATCTGCAACGATGGGTCACCTTACCCTTTGGTGCCCAACATAATGGTGCCACGATAATTGTATGTCCCTGTCCGACCCCGCAAACCTACAGGGGCCAGTGTTGCCTCTAGGGCAGGAGACAGATTCCGTAGGTCCTAATTGCGGGTGCAGTACCTGGACCTGCGTTGTCTGTGCCGACTCTCCAACAACGCGGACGCATTGACCCTGAGCCATCCTACCCAGGCCCGCCTTATGCTGTCCTTGCCCTGCAATGGGGATGCACCCTCCTATCCGCAACTTGTCTTAAGCAACGCCTGCTTGTATGAGCCTACCAATGTCAAGTTACCTATTGCTTTACCTAAGCCAGTCACCCCCATGCCTTTGAGGCAAGCTATGGACCTTCCCTACTTAGCGAGTGCCTTTCCACCTGCATCCGCCGGTAAATGCATTGTAGCTGCCCCGTGCAGCCTACATTGCGGTGCCATCAAGTATTTGCTGTGGCTATCCCAGTAATGGCCTGCATTAACGGGATGCAACGTGCCGAGACACCCATAATCCTACTCAATCATGTTCCCATAGTACCTTACCCGCACGACATGGCCGTAAACCCTCTTAACCAGCGATCCACGCCTTTGCGATGAAAATAAGGCCGAATGCACTGATACATGGCAGGCCCTACCTACCAAAACCCCTTCTGTTCGCGGGCCAGAGGCGCGCCTAGCCCCCGGCTTTTCCTGTTCCTCATAACTTAATAAGGCGAGCATATCTCGGGGCCCCTGCACCCATCCTATCTCGAGCCAATCCTGACCCATTCACTACAATATATGCCTACAAACCTGTTTAGTCCATCCCCATACTACACCGGTGAAACCCTGAATATGACCATACCGCCAAAAGCGCACTTTATGGGGAACGCATGAGTCGAATGCCGGTCCTTTAATACTCACCCTGTATCTGATAAACCTATTCGCACTACCAACATGACCCCTAGCTCTCAACTCCGCTTTGAAAGCAGTTGGACCACCCGCCAATTCCCTCATACGCCCCTTCACCTCTAGAGGCCTCTCACCCGCCAAAAAGAACATCGGGTGTTTTCACCCATCTTGCTGCAAACAAAGGTTGAGAGCTATGATGACCCCTCGAGTGTCCGGCGCCTCCAGCTCCCTCACATGCTGGCCATCCCACAAGCGCAACCCGCATTCAAATAGTGGTAAAACATTGCGGTAATAACTGGCCATACTTCCCCGACCTCAGATACTACCACCAAGTCCTAACCCTGCACATATTCCCATATGGTGCTTAACCCGTGACCCTGCAGCTCGCCACCAGATTGTCGAATAACCCTAAGCAACCCCTTCCCTCGACAACGTAGGTATAATTCGGGATGCCAACCGTTCCCTCCTTGAACGGAACTACATGCCCCCGGATGAAGCCACGATTGGTTTATTCAAGCGCGGTCAGGCCGTAAACTCATTCATGCATCTGATCTATATCATGTAAAAAGCTGAAAATGGACACTGGAAACGAAATGTTCTAATACTTTTGGCAGGAGCAAGATAAAAACGGCCTCCTTTTTATTCTTTTGTATTCCCACGCACCCTAAATGTAGAGAACCGGGAGGGAAGTAAGCAGCAAATCAGGGCCCACGGAGGATTTATAAGCTTCTAAAACAGATCTTTTTTCTATGTAAGAAGGATTGTGGCCACAGCATCACTGGGAGTTTGACTGCACGTTATCCACAGCCATAGGTCTGGCTCCAGCACAAGGGGACAGTTGCGGAAATGCCACAGAGGGAGCTTAAACACAGCAAAAGGGGTTCTCCCTACTCTTAAAATCCCTTCAACGCACAGTGCAGCATACGCACAAATGCGGAAATTGAAACTACCGGTCCCACAATTCACTGCCCTGTCTGAGTCAAAACCAGGTGCACGTCCCAGGTGGAATTCAACATATATGTATTTGCACTGGGTCCTCTAGATAGGTTGGGAATATAAACATAATGGCCACCAGGGAATGCTGGTCAATTAACCTCTATTATCCAAGAACGCACATGCTTTTCACATTTACTTTTCCCGAGTTAGCACTATTGCGCATGTGTTTTCCTAGACATGTCTAATCTGCCTGCTTTCCCACACATATTTAGTGGTCGGCTGTTCCTGGGCCGCATCCAACCATAGTAAGCGAAACACATCCAGCTCGCCCTTTGCATTACTCAGCCTTCCCGCCGCTTCCAAGTGGCCCAATCGAGCTAATCCGAGCTAATCCCCAACATTCAAAACAGGCGGCATTATGAGAAGCACGAAATTGACCCTTCCCGCGCTGCTGTTCCCAACCTTTAAAAGCAAACACCCGATGCACAATTCCACTCCTGAAACATGATCCCCACACCGCGGCTTTGGTCCCTCCAAGGTCACAAACACGGTGCCTGTGAACTGCCTGTCAATTGCGACATTCCGAAGCCCTGCCCCCGCACCGTGGAACCACCCGATGCCCAAATTACCCTCCTGGAACCACCTCACTGCGCCAATCAATTGTTATCCGATCCTCCTTCATTCTTTGGCCCCTCTGCTGGCCCGCCCCGAGGTCTCCCCTCAGATGGCGAAGGCACCCTGACCAAACATTGCTTTTCTACCGCGTCCCGAGAGGGATAAAGCATACTCACAATGAACCCCCCCTCACTACTGTGCAATCCTGCCTATCACAATGTACACGCACTGCACCCGCCTTTCTCACTTCTGCTGTGCAACAGCTTTCGCAGCACGGTGGATTTCCTGAGCTCCTACATCTTAAAAAGAAAACCGTGGCACCCGATAATTCCAGCACCACCAGCCCATCTGTCTTTTGGCACAACACCCGCTCCTGTAGCACATCGGCCGATACCAAGCACATACATGTAAACAATAATTACCTGAAAACCGCTTGAGGCAGTGCAATTGGCATATACCGCCAAAGCCCAACTCGTGCTGCACAGCGGCTGTACGTGAGCACCAAAACACATTTATATAGCGGCGCAGCGATACAGAAATGTAAACCCGATTTCATACTTAGCCCCTGCAATCTTCCAGCGAACCTCGCACTGTGCCATTCCCTCGATGGAGGAACGATGCTGAGTGCCAAACCTTGGATGCATCCCAAACTAAACCCCTTTCTCTTAGCCATTACCTCCTGCCTCGCTTTATGCCCATGACTGGAACCGCAACGCCCCCAACTGGAACTCCGGAACCTCATGATTCAGACGGGCATCTATGACTGGAACAACAGCCACAAAACCAAAGGCAGGAAGAAAGAAAACGACGTCCACGAAATCCTTCTAACACGGCGAGTCGGCAGGGTCCCACTGCAGGAGCGAGATGTCTCTGCGCTTGTTCTTCTTCTTGCTGATAGATTTTTATCCATCAGCAGTGATTTTTTGGATACCGAGGCTTGAGCCTCATTACTCCATCTTCTCGGGTTGAGTGTGTAGTCGTGGGTTTGTATTCTTCTTGGTCTGTGTGGTCTTGTCACAGTAGGGCTGGTTTCACTGGGTCTTCGCAGTGATGGGCCGCGGGTAGCGGTCGAAGGGGTTTGCAGTGGTGGCAGTGAGTCTTCTGATCAGAGGGTTCGGGTTCTGATCCAGTTCTTGGCAGAAGTTCTTACTCAGCTTCGCTAGATGTTCATCCAACATCTCGATGTCCAGGTCTCTGTGAAGGTCTGCTATCCTTGTGAAGATTGGAGCTCCAGATGATATCCGCAGGGCCTTGTTCTGGACTATCTGAAGACTCTTCCGGTGTCGCTCATGGCAGGTCATCCATGCTGGTGAGGCATAAGTCAGGGTTGGTCTGATGATCGCCTTGTAGACGTTGATCTTTGTCCGGAGGGGCATGGACTTGCTCTTCAGGAGTGGGTACAGCGCTGCCATCTTTCCTGTTGCCTTCTGCTGAGTATTCTCGATGTGGCTTTCCCAGTTGAGTTTGCTGTCCAGGGTCACACCGAGGTAGCAGCTGCTGCTCTCCCATTTGATGGTCTCCCCGTTGAGGCTGATGTGTGGGTGCTCCTTGATCTTCTTTCTGGTGAACAGCGTTGCAGTTGTCTTGCTGGTGTTGAGTTCTATCCGCCAGTCGCTGTACCACTTTGCGATGGTATCCAATGAAGCTTGCAGGTTCTTCGCCACTTCCTTTTCGCTGAAAGACTGGGAGATTACTGCAACATCGTCTGCATACAGCGCCAGGTTCGTCTTGTGGAGATCTGTCGGGATGTCGTTGGTGAAGAGGTTGAACAGGAAGGGTCCGAGGTTCGATCCCTGTGGCACGCCTGCTCGGATGGGATGTGAAGAGGACATCTCAGACCGCATGGCGACATGGAAGGTGCGGCCTCCCAGGTAGCTTGCAATCGTCTTCACCAGGTAGTTCGGAAATCCCAGGCCAATCATCTTGTGCAGCAGTCCCTTGTGCCAGACTCGGTCGAATGCTTTGGCGACATCCAGGAAGACGATTCCTGTGGACTTCTTGATGTTGAATCCGTGGCTGATGGTGTCCACCACTCTCAGTAGCTGATGAGTCGTTGCATGCTCCTTTCGAAATCCAAACTGTTCCTTTGCTAGTAGATTTCTTTCGGAGGTGAAGTCGCTGAGTCGAGCGAGGAGGACCTTCTCCAGGAGCTTCGATAATCCAGAAAGCAGGCTGATGGGGCGGTAGTTTGCTGGATCCCTCAGTGGTTTGCCGGCCTTTGGAAAAACGATGACCCTTGCTTCTTTCCAGGAACTCGGGAAGTGCTGGAGCCTCATGCATGCATTGAAGATCTCTGTGAGATGTTCCATTGATGCTGGTGGGAGGTTCTTGATTGCCAGGTTGGTTATTCCGTCGCTCCCCGGTGCCTTGCCGTTCGCCAGCTTTTCTGCAAGTCCTGCTACCTCAGAGCTTGTGCACTCCTTGATGTCTTCTGCTCCCAGCCCGGTTCCGTGATCTGCGAGGTACTTCTCAACTGCTTCCTCCACTCCGTCTGAGAGCCTACTTACCTTGTTCGGGGTGAACGAAGCCTCCAGTGTCTCGGCAAGGACCTCTGCCTTGTCCTTGTTGCTGCATGCAAGGTGGGTTCGTCCCTGGATTGGTGGGCTTGGCTCCTTCTTCCCAGTCAGTCGACGAGTCATTCTCCACACCGAGTTGTCTGCCTCCTTCAGCTTGGCTGTTGCAGACTCCCACTTCTCTCCACGGTGCTGTCGGATCTGTTCCCGCAGGAGTCTTGCAAGCGTGTTGTACTTCTGCAGGAGATCAGGTGTGCGGAGCTTCTGCCACTGGCGTCGGGCGCGGTTCTTGTCGGCGATTGACTGTTGGATGCCTCTCGGTAGGTCGTAGATGGAACATCTGGTTGTCTTCTGCTTCGGAACACTGCTCTTGATTGCCTCCTGGACTGCTGTCGTGAAGTCTTCCACGGCCCTGTTGATATCATCCATGGTGCTCAGCGGGGTTGGAGTGACCATTCTGTTCAGCTCTTCTTTGAAGCGGCTCCAGTCAGCTCTTCTGAAGTTGTACTTCTCGGCCTGCTGGTAGGGTTCCATCTCATCTCCCACAGTGATTGCTACTGGATTGTTGTCCGAGGTCAGCTCCACCAGTGTTTCCAGCTCCACAGAGTGTTGCAGGTTCTTCAGTAGCACGATGTCCAGCACATCTGGGTTGTGGCTTGCTACACCTGGGTAGTGCGTGGGCTCAGTCGGGCCTGCTACCACACAGTCGTTCTTCCTGGAATACGCCAGCAGTGTCCGTCCCCTCTGGTTGGCAGTCCTGGAGTTCCAGCATCGGTGCTTGGCGTTGAGGTCTCCGCCGATGAGTGTTGGAACCGTCGAATCCAGCAAAGCATCCAGGTCTCGGAGATCCAGCTTTGCTTTCGGGGGGCAGTAGGTTGCAATCAGTCGGAGTGGTCCTGTAGCAGTCTTGACTTGTACTCCAGTGGCTTCAATGCTTCTGAGGGGTGGGAGTGCAATCTCATGGTGGTCGATCGTCGTCTTCACTATCACTGCGGTCCCCCCTCCTTTGGCTCCTGCAGGTCGGTCAGTCCGGTACACACTGTGGTTTGCCAGGCTCAGCTTCTGGTTTCCTTGCAGGTGGGTCTCTGAAAGCAAAGCAGCACTCACCTTTCTCGTTTCCATCAGGTGAAGGAGTTCGTCTGTCTTCTTCTGAATACCGTTGGCATTCCACATCACGATGGCGCAGCTGGGTCTAGATGCCATGTTGTTTTCTTCCTTCGCCCGCGAATAGGCTCAGGACGAGCCCTGCCACCATCGTCATGGTGGGGTCGATATTCAGCTCTGCAACAAAGGCTGCGATCTTCACTATGATGGTCTTCCAGTCGATTGAGCTCGCTGTTCCCTCTTCCTGTGCTGAGGTGGTTGCTTGCGGCGGGTTCGGTGGTGGATTTAGGACTCCAGCGTAGCTCAGCCCGGATGTTGTGGGTGTCTTCTGGGTCTTCGCAGGGCCATGGCCTGGTGGCGGGCGAGGAGGGTGGGTCCTATGTGCGGCCGCTGTTGGTTTTGGCTCCTGACGATGTGCAGGTCTTTGGTTTGGTTGGCTTTGTCCGCTGCTCCTCTGAGAGTCATTTGTAGTAGTTGGTGGGTTCCGTGGAGCTTGCAGTGGTTGTTGTGGTGCCCTCCTCTGCTGCTCATCCTGTTTAGCTTTCATAAGGGCTGGGCATCCGCGGTAGCTGGCAGGGTGAGGTCCCCTGCAGTTGGCGCAGGTTGCCGGATCTGTTCGGGCTCGGGTGCAGTTTTTCGATGTGTGGTTCTCTCCACATCGCACGCAGCGTGGGTCCTGGTGGCAGAAGGCAGATGTGTGGCCGATCCGCTGGCAGTTGAAACACATGATAGGTCCTCTGCAGACCGGCCCTGCTGCTTATAAGGCGCTCGCCCCGCCCACTTCCTCTGTTAGCCCTTCGTGGGCTTTCGGGTTGTTTTGGTGCCCTTGGCGCCGTTCCGCCCCCTGCCCTCCCTTTCCCAGGGGGAGGGTCACAGGTTGTAGGCGATGACCCCGCAGCGGTTACCATGCTGCCTCCTCCATTTTGCTTTTGGGTCTTTTCGTCGTCAGCGACATTCGAATATCCACTATCACATTGAGCAATTTAATAGAAAGTGAAACCTAAGTGCCCTTTAACCCACTAGAAACATCACTTCAAGTGCGGTATAGGGATACACTGGCAAGCTGCACGTAGCTAACAAACAAGGCCAGGTCGAGTGGCGCGATTCTTTCTTACCCTGGAAGTATACATTTCACCGCCCACAATGGAAGCAATCATTTTAAAGAGGTTTAGTGCTACTAGTCACACTAGTCACAGTTTTTTCGGGCCCAAAACCTTTGACAAAAAACTCTGTGAAAAAAACCTGCCGATCTAAGAACATGGAATTTGCCAAATAGTCCAGCCCACTCACTGAAAGAAGAGAGAAAGCGCATTCAAGATCTTTCTGTGAGTTTACGTTACACTTGGTTGCTAGGGCTGTTGCTCCCAAGGTCGCAAGATTTGAGCTGAATGTTTAAAAAAATAAATAAAACATATTTCCACCATGTAACAGGCTGAGGGAGCAGGGAAATGCTGCGAGGCTGGCCCGGCTTTTGATAACTCAGGCTGCACTCTGGCGGCTGTTTGAAACAATGTTTCGACTCTGCCTAAGTTACCTCTGCATGTGCCCCTCCTAAGTGAAGACAGGAAGGGGCCAGGCGGCAAACGCATCCTTACTAGAATCCGCGGCCAGGCCTGGACCATCTGCTTCTGAAGTCAATAAGGAAAATCTGGTCACGAAGCAAAGACACCGCTTAACAAAGCCCTGTGCCTCTTTAGAGGAGACCCCTAACCCATTTACTGCTCGCTGGTTTGCCAGGGAGTCACACAGTAGAGCGGGCTTTTCTGGAATAAGGAGTGTACAGTAACTGATTTGTTGGTGGGCCCTCTGCTGCTTGAATTCTGCAGCATTGGTAAAGGTAACTGAAGGGGCCTTTTCTGAGGCACCATGGATGTTCCTCACACAAGAATCTCAGGCTCGGGTTGGGGCAGACTGCCTGCCTCCTGTTATGTGAGCAATAAAATAACAGCACCCAACTCTTCCTGTTGGGCATTGGTTAGTTCTGCCAGGTCTCCCGTAACAAGTCGGCAGTTTGCTCCTGCTGCTGGGATGCGCTTTGCGGCGTGCACTCCTTTGCAAGCTTGCAACAGGACCCTGTCCAGATCCCTGATGTGTAGCAGGTCTGAAGCATCACAGTCCCCGGGGAACCCCTTCCTCCCTCCAAATGGACTTGATGAAGCTTATGCTCAGCTCTAACACAAAGACATTGAATACAGAATTTGGTGCCTCACGAATAGAGCTAAATTGTTTCAATAGAGGAGCAGACACTGGAAAACCCACAGGCAGGAATGTACATAGTATTCATTTGAATGTATTAATAAAAAGTTTATTTTAGTTTATTTTCTTATGAAATATTGTATTTAATAAAAATTATTTTCCATATAGACAGCAATCTACAAAACAGCAAACATTTCCTGAAAATGCATGGAACATTAGTACAAATTAGCTTAGACTGTGCAAATCTGCAAACTTTATGTATAGAGTAAATGTAAACGTCCTGCAATAGCAGCCAAATGACAATACACAATCAGTACTACAAGCATCCCTAAAAAGAACCCCACCATCTCGAGGTCATAGAGAGGATAGACACCTGATATGTATGCCCCTCAATACTCTGTGTTTAACTTCCCTATAGCTAGTTTCGACGGCAAAACATTCTAGTTCAACTCTTGAGCTGATGTCGGTCTTCCTCAGGGCGTCAATGTAACATGGATGGCTCCTGGTGTATTTCTAATCCTCTTGCATGCTTTTTATACATTCTAAACACATATATAAACCATTAAAAACTGTACTGCCTGTGTGTCAACAATTGTGCTATCTTATTGGCTACCTTTAGCTAGAAAACCGAAAAAAGAACATTTACCATAAACTATTCCATGATTGTTGTAGTGGGGAAACACCTGCACCCTCAATCAAAATACAGGAAACAAAATCCTGCAAAAACATGTAGACCACAATCAGGGTATTCACCTCTAATAATCTAGAAAGTCTAGATGTGTGCATGCAGCCCTACGTGCAGAATACTAACACAAAGTCATGGCTGGTGTTAAGAACAATCAGTATATTCAAATTACAATATTTAATGCCTTGCTCGACCTGCGCATTTAAAATTTATAACAAAGCAGAAATATTTACTTTCTTATATTTTATACTTTGCAAGTATATGTGATTTCTTTGTGTTCAAATCTTTTAAGATGTCCTGACTTTTAGGCTTCTTCCATGCACAGTGTTAACATTGGCAAATATTTCAGAAAATGAGCTTCATGTTGCTATGTATGTGTGGGTTAACATGCAGTCACCTAGGCGTTCTCAGATTTTGCCATGCTGTGTGTTAAATTGAGAATCTCATATAGTTGCCTATTTTCATTTGCATGCTGGTACTTGCAGTATTGCATTTTTCACTCCAAATGCAGGACTTCAATTTCCAGAATGCAAAGTAAAGACCAGGACTTGTTTTTCTGCTGACACATGACATTGAACAATGTGAGAGCACTTTCATTATAGAATGGCAGACGAATACGGCCATCCTCATTTTATATACTAAAGCCTGCAGAGGGAAATGTGGAAAATAACTTGATAACTGTATCCCCATCAATCACTCTGCTCACAGGTGTGTGCAAGAAGCAATGTGTGTTTAGCATCTGGCCAGCAAGAGGCATCCAACATAGTGGCGATACGATGCATGTTACCTTTTTGGTAATATCTTATTTTGCTAAAAGTCATAACCCTTACAAAGTATCCACAGCCATATAAGCATGTAAAGCCAGGGCTATTTTTAGAATCTGGCATTGCTTTATTGCAATATCTGCTTGGTGGATTATATTGGTGGGGATACCCACCTCTGACCTTCTGAATTTGCAGCTGGAAACAAAAACTCTTTCTGTGGTGAGATACGTCTTTACTAGCCAAAGCCGGGGATTTTGAAGAAGCTGGTGCCCAGTGATGTGTCTATGGAGCTTATGATGTAGTTTAACCAGCACTGTTGCTATCCTGCCACTCGTGAGGAAGGTGATGTGTATGTGCTGCACTTCAGGGAAGCTTGCACTCCTTCTGCCTGTTCTGTAGGCCGGTTCATCTCTCAAAGCCCCAGAGGGCTTGCTCGGTATGTGAGGGAAGCTTGCCCTACTTCTGCCTGTTCTGTAGGCCGGTTTATCCCTCGAAGCCCCAGACGACTTGCTCGGTATGTGAGGGAAGCTTGCACTCCTTCTGCCTGTTCTGTATGCCGGTTTATCCCTCGAAGCCCCAGACGACTTGCTCGGTATGTGAGGGAAGCTTGCACTCCTTCTGCCTGTTCTTGAGGCCGGTCCATCTCTCAAAGCCCCAGAGGACTTGCTCGGTATGTGAGGGAAGCTTGCCCTCCTTCTGCCTGTTCTGTAGGCCGGTTCATCTCTCAAAGCCCCAGAGGACTTGCTCGGTATGTGAGGGACGCTTGCCCTCCTTCTGCCTGTTCTGTAGGCCGGTTCATCTCTCAAAGCCCCAGAGGAATTGCTCGTTATGTGAGGGAAGCTTGCCCTCCTTCTGCCTGTTCTGTAGGCCGGTTTATCCCTCGAAGCCCCAGAGGACTTGCTCGGTATGTGAGGGAAGCTTGCACTCCTTCTGCCTGTTCTTGAGGCCGGTTCATCTCTCAAAGCCCCAGAGGATTTGCTCGGTATGTGAGGGAAGCTTGCCCTCCTTCTGCCTGTTCTGTAGGCCGGTTTATCCCTCGAAGCACCAGAGGACTTGCTCGGTATGTGAGGGAAGTTTGCACTCCTTCTGCCTGTTCTTGAGGCCGGTTCATCTCTCAAAGCCCCAGAGGACTTGCTCGGTATGCGAGGGAGGCTTTCTGTGCTGTTCCTGGTGCTTCTGTGCAGGAAGCTTGCACTGCTCTTGCAGTACCTGTGCTATATGCAGGGAAGATGGCTATGCCTCTGGCATGCTGTACCTGTACTGTATGTGAGTGAAGCTTGCACTACCCCTGGTTGAGATGTAGCTATTCTATGTACAAGTAATGCTGTACTTCCTCTATCTATCAGGCAAGGTTGATAAAGCTCTACTGGGACTGTTCATGCTATAACTGGTCTTTGTGTCAGGGTAGCATGCAAAACTGCCACTCCTGTACCTGCACCTCTTCTGTATTAATAGGAAGCGAGCATGTGCACAGTTCATTTTGACACCATCTGAAAAAGGTGTGCACAGCCCTCCCCGTGGAGTACCTGTGTGAGGGATGCTGGCAGATACCTGGCTCTCCGTTTAAGTGACGCTTGCACCGGCCCTCTGAACATGGCACCTGGTCTGTGTGACCTTTTCACTGTGCTGAGGAAGCTTGCAATGTGTTGCTGCTCATGGTCTGCTTGGTACTTGACATGAGCCAGTGTAGACTCTCCTCCGGCTGCACCATCTATCTCAGGAGAGCGTGGGAAATCCTTGCATTGGCCTTACCCGTAGTGTACCAGTTCTTTGTTGCAGGGAGCATGCAATGCCCTATTTATACAGTACCAGTTTTCTCTAAGAGTGAGACTTGCACTGTTGCTGCCCATGTTGTAACAATTTGCATGTTAGGGAAGGATAATGTCCATGGTATGCTGTATACCATGTGTGTGAGAGAGAAGGAAACTGCAATGCCTCTGCTGCCTGTTCCTGACCAGGCATCTCGATGAAGGACACTTGTTTAGCTGCAATATATGTACTTTGCATAAGCCTGTGTGTACTGTGTTTCTCGGTGGGTGTGGGTGGCAGCAACTTCATTTTCACTTCGGGCAGCAAACATCTGTACACCATTCCAGAGTGCAGGAATTAGACAGCCTGTGACTCGAGGATTGCACAAATGTCAGCAGCAGGCACTAAAACCACTGAGCAATATATCTGATTAGATTTGAAAGACTTTGCTGAAAACTGCATATTTTCACTCAGCGATGTAACTATGGGCCCTCGGGCATTACCTGAAGTGGTAATGCCCCCCTGCTCAGGGCCTATTGCTTAAATACAAACTCCTGTTATTGCATCGCTTAGAAGTGGAAGGAATCCGGCATGAAGTGCTTTACGCAATTACGTAATTACATACTTACGTTCTATCCAGCTTCTCTCGACTTGCTCCACACCACTGAACCTCTATATCATCAGACATCAAATCCATCCCGAAACTGGCAGCCCTCAAAGTGGCTTTAAAAAAGTACCTTCTCTCACTTGAAGAAGGCCCTCTCACCCAGCTCCCATTGCGTGACAGTCACCCTCATAATCCTGTCCTGACAGAACGGAATAGCACAAGCGAACCCAGTGGGTAGGGGACTATTGATAAGCTGCAGTAATGTGGGGGGAGAATCCTGTTAGGCGGAAACCTGTGCAGTTCCCTCTGGGACCACTGCAAAAGATTAAGGACTACAGGTGTTTGGCAGTAAACCCACTTGGTAGCAGTCTGTACCACACAGATTCACTTGGTAGCTGTGGCTGAGCAGTCAGACTTCCCTCCAGAAGAGTTAGGCAGTATGTGGAGTATACAATATAGGGCAATCTACACAGTAGAACAAGCAAACACAGAACAAGGCTTCGGTGTAAAGATATAAAGGCATTTATTTATAACAACACATCTATAGAAAACTCTTACGGTAAAATAACTTCAATCACAAATTACTATACGAAGAAATAGATCAATCCCCCTAACAATATTTCGACAAGTCTAGGTTCACCAGCATCACTTATTTGCAGACAGAGGTGTATGCGTTAACCTAGATGGCACTCTAGCATTCGTTAGGACGGGAGAGAAAAATAAGGCAGGTTATGAAATCAACTCGGTACCAATACTTTACGGACAAATGCAAGGCAAGTAAGGCAGGTTACTGCAGATCACACAGTTCAGAGGCCAGGCTCACTCGGAGAGAGGCAAGGCGATATGTCCAAAAGTGTCTCAGTGGAAATGCGCTTCGAGTCGTTATCGCAAATTGTTATGGAAAGGTTGGACCAGTTCAGAACAGAAAAGTTAAAGAAAGCTTGGAGGCGACCCAAGGGAAAGGCGAGGATTAAGACACCTCACTTGATCTGGCAGAACGGGAACCCAGGCGGGTACGGTACCTTGTTGTGGAGAGACAGCTCCGGCGGGGGCAGTTGTTCCTGGTGGTGGATGCACGTCGGGTCTTTGCCAAGAGTAGAGAGGATCTCGTTGTCGAAGAAAAGTGAAGTCCGGTGCACCACCAGGGAAGAGACCAGCCGCGGAGTGCTCCATCACAAGGCACCACATTTTGGTCGCGGTACAGGGGTAGTGGCTATCCGGTTGCCGCTGTGCTCTGCACGGGCAATTCGACCACTGCGTCCTGGGCGAAGAAAAAGCAAAGGTGACTGGTTGTTCCCACCAGTCAGGGGAAAAGACTCTCCGGCAGGGAGATCTCCTCTGTCGTCGGGAAGTGGTGAGTCGGTTCAGCAGGGCTCCACCGGAGGTGTCGTCGTTGCAGGTCGGCTCAACTTTACCCTCGTCGGATTCTTAGGTCCTGTGGCGACTTCTGAAGATCCAGTCCCAAAAGCCCTGCTTTTATGCAGAAAACCCCCATTCATTCAGCCTAGCTGTCACCAATCACACCAAAGTGCGACCGGAGTTGGCAAGGCAACTCGGTCCAGGGTGCCTAAACCCCCTCCCACACCCCTGTGGTAACCCAGACAGAATGGCACCACTTTGGAGGGTCTCTGTACAGAAGCCTGCCAAAAGTGGAACAAAGGGCTCAACCTTTGGTTTAGGAGTCACAGAGACGAACACAGACGCCATTTTAAAAACCGAGTTCTGGCAGAAAATACCATCCGATAGACTTATTTAAGATAAGTAAACCGGTGGTATGTTAGAGATTAACGAGAAAAAGTATCAATCTCCAACAATGGGAAGAATCCCATAGAGTTATGTTCGGGGTCGAACATAACAAGTAGTTTCCACTGCCACCAGCCAAAACTCGACGAGAGGGGACGGGACAGTGCCCCCTCGAATAACAGACCCAGGAGTAATCGAATTACCCCTACTAGTAAGTCCACAATAGGATGGTGTGTACTAGTTCTGTTAGTAAATTTAGGTCTAGTAAAGCCAATGGTGACTTTACATGCCCGGGGAGACAGTAGTCAGTCCCCGGGTATGGAGTCTATGAGGGAGGTCCGCTAGGACGCCCCAGTGTTACGGCACGGAGGGTGCGTTGTAACACACATAGAAAAACATATGAGACCCTATGGAGTAAAAGACCACATAGCCCATAGAACACATTGACATTCAAAGGAATTACACACATTCATGTCCAAGAGTGGGAGAAAAAGAGTCTCACTCTTGGCAGGATGGAAAAAACAAACTCCAGAAATCCAGCAAAGCTGCCGGGGGACTCACTAGGTTAGGAAATTCAGCCTAAACAGAGAATTCTCCCTATCAAATCCTCACTGAGGAACGAGGGGGCAGAGGGGACCCAGCCCAGTCAATGCAGGACCCTGGGGGATAACCTGGTGGCGATACAGAACACTGAGGACATGGGCGAGAGAGGCCACGGAAGCCAGCCAAGAAAGCTGAGAATGGAGAGCGGAATCCCAACATGAAGTGCCAGTTTGTGTGTGATGTTTGTTGTTGTTGGTTTTTATATTGTAAAACAATACATATATTGTTTTTAAATCCCTGTCCTGACTCTCCCTTATATACAAAATGCCTTGTCTGTTTTTCTGACCTCTATGTACCATCAGCCACTTCTACAGCTGTTATACTTCACTCTGCGATGCTGTAAGGCAGCCTCCCCAGGGCTTGTATTGTGCCCATATGTACTCTGTGGCACGGTTATTTCGTCAAAGCTCTTTACTATCTTCAATAAATACAAATGAAAATGCATTATGAGAACACAGATTATTAATATTATTATTATTATTTGTATTATTTATATATTTTTTTATATATTTTTTTGTGCACATGGTTAGAAAAGCAAATATTATGCAAAGAGAAAAACACAGTATACAACGTTTCTTAAAAAATAAAGTTTACACCTTTCGGCCCTGGCCAACTTCGAGCAAGCTCCTACTATTTCATTTGTCAAATACAATTTTAACTTCAATCTGATTAACGCATTCTTAAATATCCTAGATAGATGTTTCCATAAATATGCTGGCATAACGTTTAAAGCTTTAATATCCAGGTGAAAGTGGTAACAAATTATTATTATTGATGTGCTGTTGTTGTTGGAGGTGGGCACCTGTTAAAAAATGACTAGATAAAGGCTTGCTTCCAGAGTTCTGCTTTCAATACTTTCTTGAATCAATCAGTATCAGGTAGAAATGTCCCCATACATAATGTCGCAGGGAAAAGCCATTGGCAACATTATATATGGTGACATTATGTGAGGGGGGTAGGGGGGGTTGTGGGGATGTTCCCTGCTCCCCTTGTAAAAAAAAAAAAAATCAGAAGTTGCGGGGGTGTCCCCTCATGTTCAATGTAATAATGTTTCCGCAAAAAACAGCGACTTTTTTGTCAGGAGACATTTTTGCGGGGACATTGTAACGTGGAAACCTTGAATCTTGGGTAACATTGATATTGTTAAAGGTCAAGCGGGAAGTTGTTTTACAGTCTTGCACTGAGAACAATTTCCTCTCCATTTTCACACATGTGGTGACGTGTGTTTTCAGTCTTTGAGAATAGCGTCGGCTCCTCTCCAAGATGTCGGACACGACAGCCACAACAAAGGAAGGGCCTGCTACAGCCCTACTCCCGCCTGCCATGCAATCCGATAGTGGGGTGCCGACAGGCGAAGCTGGCTGGGTTGAAGGACCCCAAGTAAGGACTGTCTGGGCCTGTGCGGGCATGGAGGGGCACTGCGGCCCCCCTACAGCTTGCTCGCATAATTAGAGATCCAATCAAGTCAAAGTCATTCCATAACCGCTGCCGATGCACACACCCTCCTTCCTTTCTTCCTTTATCCCTTTGCCCCGGCCCTGCACCGGTTTGTGATGGTTGTGGTCGCCTTCAGCAGCTCTAGCACAGCTACCTCTGCCGATCACACCACACTTCTCTGCGCTATTATGATGGAGGCAGACGCTCATCTGACTTTTTTCGGCAGGAATAACACCAACTCGTGACTATTCTTTGCCAACGATCTCCTACATCTCACACCTTACTAACAGGGCATCCATCAATTGTTTCTGTGCCCCATGTACGCCCTCTGCAACCATGCACGTGGGCCATGCCCAATATGGACTCAGTAGGGGGGTTTTGACTTATTGCTCTGTAGCTCAATGTTTTTCTTGTCCGAATTGCAATATAATCAGCATCTGCAACTAGTGGCCGTCAACACTTCTGCCAAGACACCTGCGACCTATCGCTCCCTTCCTTTTCTTGCCATGTTCCTGCATACTTGACCATGTTGAGTGGTGTCTTGATGCATTCTCACAAGGACGTTACTGTAGGTCTCCCTTTATTTCAATTCTGTCCGTGTTTGGAACTCGCCTTTTTACGGCCCATACACACCTCCTGCTTACCTGATGCCATTTACTCTGTCATAAAGCCCCCGGCGGCTCACTGTTTCCCCACGCCTGCATGCAGGCCTACGATGCCAATCACATACATAGCTTTTGGGCTGTCCTGCTAAATCATGTGTTTACATGTACACCTGAAATAGCCCTCTGTAGCAAGAGGTGTCGCTTTACCAGAATGGGCACCCACACAAATGTTACATATTTATTTGTACACCTGACATAGCCCCCCCCCGTACCATGAGGTGAGATTTACCAGAATGTGAATTTACGCAAATGCTGTTTTTCCTATTCATTTGCACACCTGACGTAGCCCCCATACCAGGAGACCAGGCTTTTTCTGGATTGGACATTCACTATGTTGCAACCTTTATGGGTGGTCCTGCACCCTGTGGAGTGTGACCCTGCACTTGTACTGTATCTAGCACCTAGATGCCTGAGGGATTTGTGCGCTGCTATAAATGTAAAAAAGAATAAATACAAATAAATAAATTTAGAAATACATACGTCGGAGATTAATTGCCTCTCACGACGGTACTTGGGCATACGGTAAGGAATGTATGCACAGGAGCAACAATGGTCCAATAGCATCTGAGTGTAGGGCAGAGTCATAAACTGGATCCTCTTGTCAATTGGAAGCCAGTGCAGATCCTTCAAACGTGGATACATATAGCTGTGGCCATTCGTGTTGATCTAGTAGCTCTCTTCTTCACTAGTTGCTGTTGTCTGATGAGATTTTTCACCATGCCAAGGTAGAGCACATTATGATAGCCATGGCTGCTCAAGATCATTGACTCGATCAACTACCTCTTGAGTTGGAGGTCCAGTAATAAACTGAATATTTTCATTACCCAGTGTTTGAAAAGAGCATTCCTCATTAATGTGCTGAATTGTTTCCTGCAGGAGTCAAAGATTATGTGAAGGTTCTTGACTGACACACAGGAGCAGGCAAGTCCACAAGGGAGGCGAGTGGGCAAAGGAATGTGTCAGGCTTTCGAAATAGGTTGCCACTGAATGCATGATACATTAAAAAACATTGTGAGAGAGGTGATCCTGATAGAGCCCCTCAAGTGTCAAGAAAGATACAGCAAAATGGTCTTGTATAGCATCATCCTGGCAATAATGTTGGCTTTGCTGCGCATGGCTCTGTAAAAAAAAGAGGTTGGGGGCTCGTGTCAGTGGGGTAGAGAGAAAGGCGTGGAGTGGGGAGACTGTTGTGTTGGTTATTGCAGATCGGAAACACATATTACCTGTGTGGTGGAGATGGAATTCTGCTTTGTTAGTGCAGAAAAAAATGTTCTGGTGTGTGTTAGATGCAAGGGCAGCCCTAGAGTTAAGGTGATAGTCATGGATGCATTGGCGTGCAGTGAAGTGTGGGTAGGGAGCGAGTAGGGATTAATCTATGTGATAGCCGTTGAATTTGGTGTATAGGTTGGTAGATATATTGTTGAATAATTAGTGAGGGATGCCTAGGTTGGAAGCTGGAGTGGGGTCCATGTTTGGTGATTTCTTAGGAATGTTTGTGGCATGTTTGCTTTGTTTCAGCAGCCTCGACGTCTTTATCAAGGGTTCTGTTCATTTGGGCATATGGGTGCCTCTAGGCGTTAATAGAATGAGATGTTCGGAAGCCGGTGAGAACCATCAGACAAGTCTGGATTACTTGCGGTATATCTGGCTCATTTTAGTAGAAGGGACGTGTTTTAGTTGTTTCCTGAATGCCTGGTGGTTCGCTTCCATGTTTAGATGTTTGTGTAGGGAATTCTAAAGTTAGGTATCTAACAATGAGAAAGACAATCCTTCTTGTCTTTTCCTCTTGTCGTCTGGGACAAGGACTAGAGTGATGTTACTTGCTCTGAGGGATCTATGTGATTATCTCCGAAAAAATACTAAAGCCAAACATTTCCATGCAACTATGTGCTGGGGGAGACCCCCGCAGACTCCCCATACTCCTCATACATTATTTATTACCCTACCCCCACATAGAATCGTGTAGAAATGTGCAGTAAAATATTCTGCATTTTTGGCCTCTGCATGTTTTGCCGCAAAATGATGGGGTGATATCGCTCTGAGAGGTGTGTAGAGCTGAAAGATTCTTGGGAAGCAATCTGGGCCTCTCCATTGCATGTGAATGCTTTTTTTTTTACAGGGAGCCAGTGCACCATGCATGCATTTTATTGCCCTTTGTAATTTTCCGATGAGTTGATATGGGAACTTTTTTGCCCTTTGTAATTTTCAGATGAGTTGATCTGGAAACCTTGATAAAGGCCGTTTGTGCAGTCCAGTTTTGTTAGGACTAGTGATACAACTACCATGGTCCTGTGAGGGAACGTAAGGTACAGTGATATTCATCGTAGCATGCAGAGATGTCAGAAACAGCTTCCAACAATTGCTCTGACCTGTGATCTAGAGTGAGGTTGCCATTCACTGCTGTCCTTATTGTTGAGGAAGAGGCTTAGCATGGGTCCAGCTCAGGGACTAAGAATGGGTTTGATGGGATTGGACTGCAAAACATGAGTTAGGTTTTGGGTGGGTTGAGGCTTAGTCTGTTTATAGCAATCTTTGAGGTTACTATCCGCCTGGCACCCACAGATGCTGTTTTCAGATGTTAAGAGACTCAGTTTAGTCATCTTCATTCCTGTGACAACGATGGTCCAAAATCTTATCAAGTTCCATTCCAGGTTTAGGGTTAATCCACCAGAAATGTTATGGTTAATGTTTGCTGTCCAAGAGGCATAGGGCTGGAAGAGAGATGTAAACTACAGTCACTTGCCGCAGGATGCTAGGAGACCTTGATTACACTCAGCTGCTGAAGGCTACACAATTCTAGAGTGGCCCTGATTGTGCACAGCTGCCTCGGGCTGACATCTAGTCCACCCTGTGGGCTGTGAACTGGAAGAGCCTTTTATAAACTGACTTTACTCAGAAGCAGTTGCCTATCAACTGCCTTCCTTGGGAGTTCCTGCCTTGTCCTTCTTTGACCGTTTTTTTCCCTTTCTTTGGGACCCTGTAATTCCTTTGAATCTGGCTTGTTATGGCTGCTTTGTGCAGTGCCTTGAATCCTGTTTACTGTTACTGCTTACCGGTTTTTCAACATGTCTTTGAGATCATGTTTTTGCAATTAAATCTTGCTTGCCGTGACTGATTTGTCAGTGTCCTGAATTCCTATTTGCTGTTATAGCTTACCAATTTTTACATGTCTTTGCGATCCTGTTTTTGCCTTTGAATCCTGCTTGTCAGGGCTGCTTTGCTCAGAGTCATGTCCTGTGTGGCTGTATAACCCCGGCATTTTGCGGCAAAACAGGCAGCGACCTATCCTCCTGTGTCGACTAAAACATCTGTGTACTGCCTACCTGTATTGATACCAACACCCTGTTTGTCTGTGAGCTTCAACCCTCACAGACCCCTTCCTGTATTGTTAGATCAGACTGTCTATGAGTTTTCCCCTAACAGGCAACTTCCTATCTTGCTACAAACATCCCGTTGTCTGCCGGTTTTTCACCTCAGAGCCTTTCCTTGTAGGTATTGTTCCTTTCTGTTTCTCCCTACAGTTTAAGGTTCTTACCTTACTGTCCGCCTTTTACAGTGCCACATTCCATATTGTTCAAAGTATTCAGTGCATTACCAGAGACACCTGTCTTGTTTGTGACTAGTGCTTGAGAATCCTTATATTCCCAGAATGCTAGGATTTTGAGTTCCTGTGCCCACTTCTTTGCTAGTCTCTGATAACTTTCTGATTCTTGGCTTGTGATTCATCTCTCTGCTGGCATTCCTAAGTTCCCTATACATTGGAACATGTCACGCTCCAGTGTTTAGCCACTGTTTTTGGTTTATGCATGTTTGATTGTTTTCCCTGGTTGTCCAGTATCTGGTTATTTCTATTCACACTGGGTTTTCCAACTTCATTGCAAATTGGTGTACATTTGTGCTGCAGCTCATTATCTGTATACAGTGTGACCCGGAGTTGGTGCCCATTAAGATCAGATACGGGAAACACTTCTGTTGCTCCACGTAGTCTGAGAGTCTTGATTTTCTCCGTATATGGTCTCCAGCTTTACCCTTACACTAAGTACAACCATTTCATCAGCATGTTCGACCCCTGATTCCGCAATATGATAGTTGGTAAGAGTAATCTGCTGGTATCGATCCCAAGGCCTTACCCTAATTTCTCTGGAGATCCCGTATCATATTCCAGTACACCCCATACTCTGATTGCTTCTTGTTACCCAGTACATTTGCTTGCCTTTCCTGTTTCTTTGTGTCTCTTTTGTTTACAGCCAACTAATGCAGTTCCATTGACTACCGGTCTAAAAATATGCCAACCTGGTATGTACCATATTTATGCTATATGTTACCTCCTAAATCTTCCTGTGTTCCCATGTGCTCCTCTGACAGTCATCCAAGCATCCACATGGGCAAGGCATCCTTTTAGGTCTGGCATGGTAATTGAAGAGTTACTTTCCAGTTTGTATAAAGTTTGGGTGTTATCTGTATGATTGTAGTCTGGAGAGGCCAATGAGCTCTTCTAGAGGGGTCATGTACAACAGCCGGAGGTTTTGGGGATAATGATGATGCCGTGCCTCCACCAACTCATTGGTGGGCAAAGTGATATATGGGGTACCTGTGATCCAGCAGGCTGTCCAGTTAAAGCATCGAATGCAAAAGGATCGACACAATAGGGCCGAAAACAAAAGGATCAAATTTTTTTTTTAATTATTTTTTTTGGGGGGGGATTTCGTATAGGTAAAAAAAAGGTTTTTCACCAAAAAAAACGGGGGTTGGGGTGGGGACACCCCAAAAAAAAAATGTTTAAAAAAAAGAAAACATTTCGATCCGTTTGTTTTCGGTACTTTTGAGTCGATCCTTTGACCATTCACCCCTTTTTTAACCAATAACCATCCAGCAGCAGGGGGACAGGCTTTAGGCAGGTCTAACTGGAGAACACAGGCTGTTGCAGAGTCTTTTCAGAAGTCTCCAGGAAAAGTACCACAAGCTGAGAGGACAGGCCAAGCGTATGTGGTGTAACGGAGGGGGGGGATGGGGCATGACTGCACAACTACCTATAAAGGAGAGCAGATCTACAGATAATGACTTGCAAATAAAGTGGCAACTAAATTGCACATACTAAAACAACATTACACATATTAAAATGAAACAATGAAACAAAAAACTAACAAAATTACACAGCGTTTTCTGTGTCCATAAAATATAATACATACATGCAGGTTAGAGACATCCTGCAGCTAGGCACGGGTGGGCTATTCCTTCCCGGTGGGGGGATGTGTCCTGGACCCTTCCACCATTTATGGGCTCGAGGGTGTGGGAACTTTCACAACTGAGAAGTCTGAAATTAATGAATGAAATGAGCAAGCCTTATTTACCCACAAATCAAATCATGTAAATAGGTGACAGCCCAAAAATCCACCCCCACAAGGCGTAGGGGTCCACAGACCAGTGCCCGGGGGGTCCAGGTACCATTCTTGGTACATGCCTTCTTTTTGGAGGGGATGTTACAATAGCAGGCTGGGCGCAATGTCTGGCATATGTGTGCCACTTCGGGTGACATTAGGAAAACTGAAAGTTGATTATAGATGGGAAAAGACAATGTGCAAATCAAGCATCGACTCACCCAAAAAGGGGGTAGTTAATCCCACACTTCTAGGTAACATCCCCACTAAACAGGAGCAGAATCAACCTCAGACATTTTTCATTGGGCATCGTCAGTGAGGTTTAGGCACAGCAGGGTCGGCGCCCGTGTCTGAGCATAGGGGTGAGACCAGGTTAATAGGGCGAGCCAGCCCCTTTTAGGATGGGACCAAGCCTGAGTTGCATATAGTCTTCCCCTTCTGTGTTAGAATGACCAGCAGAAAAAAGAGGGTCTCGAGGGTTGCTCCAAGCAATGCATCGATTATTATTGATTCAAACCATGCCAGCTGGCCTCTGGTTTTGCTACTCAATAATGTGCCATCTCTACGTCGAGAAGACCTGAGTTCTCATTATTTGTCCTTAGCTTGATCAATCTTTATGATCCTGTGCAAAACGTTTATTTCAATCGTCTTGCGTCTCTGTTCTGCCAAAATTGGTAGAGTTTGGAAGCATAGAAGCCGGCATGAAGCAATGCATGAAACATTGGCCATTTTCATGACGATCTGCATCTACCAAGAAGAAGAATCAATTTTAAAGAGGCGTGGTTGGAAGGTTTTCTATCAAATGCACAATATCAAAGGGTTCTCTCTGTAATACAATTTCCTCAACTAAGCGTGGCAATAAGAGCACAGGTCAGAAACAAGATGAAAAAAATACATTATGCTGATCAATTTCAATGCAGTTTATCTGGAGAGTTCCGCTCTCCCAGATGTCAAGCGATTCTTCCTGATTGCTTCACACTGCTCCTGAGGAGATCTCCACTCTAAATCTCACTACAAGGGCCATGATATCAAAACTCCCTAAAATCTACTTGAAATAGATAAATATGCCCCCAAACTCTCTAAACCTATTGTAGATGAGAAATGCTGTAAATGATGCATGGCTTTGTTGTACGATCCACAAAATGGCTTCCCGTACCCATGTTTTACTGAATGTTGGTTCTACTTGCAAAATGTGTAAGGTTAAAGGCTTTTGGGTCATGCGCACTTGATAAACAACTACCATCCCCAGTTATCGCAGAGGTCACCATCCTGGTGTGCATCTTCATATTAAGTGTGTTATAAAGCAACCAGTGCCACCACAAGTCCTGCTGGGCAGGTAAGGGCCATGTAGGAGCTACACAGGGCCCCTAATTTAACAATTCATCATACATGTATAAGTCAATGCAAAACACATAGACACCAAAGTGAAAGACTGCAGAGCATTATTTTTTTATTTTACTCACTCTTGCAATATAAATGTTTACCGGTTATAGCTCTATGTGAGAGGCTGTACCTGGCAGTGACGTCAAGAATGATTTGATGCATTCCATATTCTTAGTATATGTTTAATTCTATTCACTCTCCGTTGCATGGGTGTCTAACTTGATATAGCGCCCGGGGTGGGTGGAGCAGCCAGTCAGGTTCCTTGGATCATGGGCTGAAACCGCTCATCTCAGCCTGCGTTCCATGGAACCTGGAGGCTGCATCGGCTGCCTACAGCGCCATCTTTCCCCCACCCTCCCTTATCTTACATTTGAGTATGTTCCCTCCACCGCCCCAGCCCACCTATCTCTTTTCTTTGGCGGCATCGGCCCCTCTGCCGCTGCGCTTTTGCTCCTGAACCGTGGATGCCATGGACATGGAAGAGGGACTCTGTATGGAGCCCCGCCTTCCATTTCCATGGCGCCCATTTTGGCACAGTATTTTCATTCATTGAAATGGGCGTGCAATGCGTCCCATTCAATGAATGAAAATGCCTTTTTTTTAATACCCTGTGTTACCGCTTTGGTAACCAGTAGGCTAATGGCCTTAACATCCTCTCCGGCGTGCCGGATCAGGTGTTATCGACCCGGGGACCCTATTAAAAAGCCCTCACTCTGCTTGGGCCTTTAACTCGAGCCCCGGGCTGATAACACCTGATCCGGCCCACCAGATCGTGCGTTAATGCCACATTGTATCCGAACAGGTCCCATCTTTAGATCTTTATTTGGAGATAACAGTGTTATCTGTTCACCCTTATTTGCACAGTTGAAAATGATTTGCAATCTCTGTGGGCAAGAGCCCATATAGCATAGGGCAAGAAGCAGCTGCATTCAGACCTAGGTGGTCACACTAGGTGGGCAGGCTTGAAGGTCACAATCTGACAGCCAGTACTGCAGGGGTGAGTAGGATTTCCAACACTGACTGGATCCATTTTCTCTGTGAGAATATGCTGGGTGCAAAACAAGGGTGTTCAAAGCTGGTATGTTATGCAACTTGGTTTTACCCCACTCTGTGTTGCCAATTGAATGGTATTGTGGTGCTCAAGGATATCGAAAAGAGAGTGGGGTGAGTTAAGTTAGTGGCAAAAATAGATACATGCAAGATAGCTTTGCTGCGGTGTTGGTGCTTGCAGTTCGGCAGTATTTGTGTGCGGTTATGCTGATAGGAGCTTTGTCGTGCGATCACTGCAGCATTTGTGTGTGGGGGTTGGGGTTGTGCCTAAGTGATAGGAAGAATTGGCCAGGACTGTGATATGTAAATTGACTGAAGACGTAAAGCATTCTCATGTTTTGAAAACTAAAAAGGCAGCGTGGAAACAATTGCGCCTCTTGAGTTTGTTGAGAGGTGTTTTGTGGTAAAGTGTAGCACCCTTTTGCCAACACTCGACACTTGTTAAGAAAGCAGTAGAAGCGAGAAAAGGCAGTATGGCGGCTAAGGCAATATTTATCCTTAGAATTGAGTCAGTTGAAACATAGGGCCTCATTACACGGAAGGCGGTAATGGTTAACGGCCACCGTTAATGGTAACGTGGCCGTTAACCATTACCGCCTTACTACGAGGTCCCTTAGCGGGTTGGTGCTTTAACGCCTGCTTTTTGCAGGCGTTAAAAACCAACCCGCTAAGGGACCTCGGAGCTAATTAGGGCACCGCAAAATTGCGGTGCCGTAATTAGCGCCTTCCCCATTCCCATAGAGCCCTATGGGGCAGAAATGGGAATGGGGAAGGGCAAAGGCGGAAGGGGGATTTACCGCCCCACCAACCTTGGAATGGGGCGGTAAATCCTCTTTCCGCCAAGGCGGTGCCGGTATTTTACCGGCATGAGCCATGGCGCTAATAGCGCCATGGCTCACCGCTTCCGTGTAATGAGGCCCATAGAGTCAGACTTAATCAGAAGTGTTCCATTTCACAGGCATTTCCTCAGCTTTCATAAATCAAAAGTGTTATTTTTCACAAATATGTGCTCAGCCTTGAAGTGTTTAATGCAGCGATGTTCAGCGAGGGAAATAACTATTCCCTGCACACAGCAGGAACACACAGAGATACCTTCCGGCTCTACTCAGCACCACCAACCTGAACCTCTGCTCCATTTAATCTGCCCTGATGACGGCTGAATTTCACAGCATGAAACACTTCCAGGTTGAGCATATCCATGTGCAAATAGAACACTCCTGACTTATAAAGGCTACGGAAATGTATGTCAAAATCAAAACTTCTGTTTTTTAAACACATCAAACGTGAACTTGACTCTGCTCTATCCTCTGGATGAAGATTGACTTCCCTGTAAATTGCCTCTTCCTCTGGCATCCTGATGTTTGATGCCTGATTGGAAGGTATTCATTTGAGGCGTGTGAGTGTCTTATTTGGTATGCGTATAGTGTGTTTGAACCTGCAATTTGGGAATGTTAGCACAGGGGGGTTAGTGGGGAGCCCAATTGGCGGCTTGGAGGATCCATCCAGTGGGACCCTGGTGATATCTCAGTAGGGGTACCCCTTGGGAAGTATCACAGTAGGGGAGGCGATTTATGTAGAGAAACTGTGATCATACGTTCAGAGGCACCCTGGTGCAGGCTAGCACTGGCAGTGGACAGTGTGCAGTGACAGGCTGAGGACATGTGGGTAAGACATACTGGAGCATGCAGTAGTAGACTGTAGGGTGAAGATGGTTCCAGGGGCGAGCTAGAGGAAAGTGACAAAGGGCAGTGTTGTACTGGGGTCACTGGGTGTACCTTCACGTTGGCTTTAAGTGCTGGAGTGGTCGAACCCTACAATGATTCCTTACGGGAATTCAGGACTAACATACAGACCCTTAGCAGCTAAGGTGTGATATATGAGAGCCAATTCCATGAATTTCAGTGGGGTTGCTGGGAGCCAATTACAGTAGGGTACCATTACATTGGGACACCTGGGAGCAAAACTACAGTGCAACACGTACACATCCCTTCAACAAATGAACAGACACATGTAATTGGGGTTCATCTTTGTGTCCAGCATTTGCAGACAAAGTGACTGATCAGACTCAACACACAAACATATCCATTCCCACCACCGACTACATGACTAACCGGTGGGGATTTGACAAAAGGGTCCGTGCTGGGGTGAGGCTCTCTTTTATTATTATTATTATTATTATTATTATTAATGTAATCATTGAGCACGGACCTAGCTTCGCGATGCAACGGTGCGCTTTAGAGAGGTATACAATACAGATACCCAATGGAGCGCTTTACAGAGGTATGCAACAATACAGATGCATAACGGTAGCGCTTTTCAAAGGTAACAACAGAACATACATACAGGGGGGATAGGATCCAGAGGGATACATAGGAGGGGTAAAGCTGATCAGGGCGGTGGGGTGGAGAGGGGCAGATGGCATCTAGCGAGTCAGGTGGCGCGGGGCAAGGTGATGGCCTAGGTGTTGAGGAGGAGCGACTCCTTGAAGAGGTGGGTCTTGAGTTATTTTCTGAATCTTAGGAGCGTGGGGGTGACTCTGACGCGGATGGGAAGGAGGTTACATAGTCTTGGAGCGTAGGCAGAGAAGGCTTGTTTTCTGACCCTTTCCTTTCTGCAGCGGCTGATTTCAAGTCTGCACGTGTCCTGGTTTCTGGTGGTGCGTTGTCTGCCAGAAATGCTGAGTTTCTCTGTCAATTAGCTGGGTTACTTGAGGGTGACTGCCTTATCGATGATGCTCCAAGACTTGAAGGTGATTTGTGCATGCAAAGGAAGCCAGTGAAGGTCAGTGAGGGCTGGGGTGATATGGATTTATCTGCGTAAACCCTTGATGCAATCTGTGGCCACATGTAGGACATTTCTTAGGGGCACAAGGGAGGACAAAGGGAGTCCTATGAGGAGGGCATTGCCCCATCCAGGTGGGATAGGACCAGTGCTTGAACAGTGGATGTAAATCTGTCCAAAGGGATGAAGGGCTTGACTTTCCGCAGGAGGGAGTGTCTTGAAGGAGATGTGTTTGTTGATGTGGAACCCGAGGCACTTGGCGCAGGAGGTGAGCTCGGGTGTGAAGCACTCAGGGGTCATGGTTGAAATCCAGGTCTGTATGTCTAGGTGTACAGTGTTGTTGGATAGGAGTAGGAATTTGGTCATTGAGAGGTTGAGTTTGAAGTATGCACTGGACATCCAAGACTGGATCAACGAGAGGCAGGATTTCAGCCTGTGAATGTCCTTGATGTAGTGATCTTGAGGTATAGCTGGGTGTCATCAGCATATTCGTGGATGTGGATGTTGTGTGTGGCTAGGAGTGCTCCCAGCAGCTCCATGTATATATTGAAGATCACTGGGTAGAGATTGGAGCCGTGTGGGACTTCACACATGATGGGTAGCATTGGCGATCTAGAGGAGTCCATCTGAACAAACTGCTGGCGGTTGGCGAGGTATGAATTGAACCAGCGTAGGACATGGTCGCTGATCCCCAATGCGCTGATGTAGGGTGTCTGTAAGCACTTGGTGGTCTACGGTGTGGAAAGCGGCCGAGAGGTCAAGTCGAACCAGGAGGCTGGGGTGGCCGTCGTCAAGGATATTGATGGCTTTGTCAACCACCTGTATGGTTGCTGTCTCCATGCTGCATTTGGGTCTGAACCCGAATTGGTAGGTTTGGAGTAGATTGTTGGTGTCAATGTGGTGCTGCAGTTGGGTTTCTTTAGCAGAGGGAGGATTTGTCCTGTCTTTAGGGTTGTGGGAAGTTGCCTTGAGTTAGGGAGCTGTTGATGATCTCCAGGTAGTGAAGGAGAGCTACTGCAAGGAGGGCCTTGAGGATGGATGCTGGAGCATATCGTCTGTGTATGATGGGGCTTTGTGGGTGGGCAGGGTTTATACCAGGTTCTCTGTAGAGAGTGTCTTGAATGTTCTCCAGGGGATGGAGATTTCACGAGGCGGGGTGTGGGGTGGGTCTGTGAATGCAGAGCTGGTGTCTATGTGCTGGCAAATCTTGCTGATTTTGTTGATGAAGAAGGTGTGCTGGTGGTGGATTTTTCGATGGAGTGCAGTATGGCAGTGCTAGGCTGCTTTGAAGAGAGTTCTGCTTTTGTTGTTGGCTTCTGCTATGGTGTTCTGATAGAAGGAGGCCTTTGCTTAGTTGTTCAATTGTCGGTGGGTTGCACAGAGTATCTTGAGGAGGGCCAGGTCAGATGCGGTCCTTGAGTGGAGCCAGGTATTCTCTTGTTTCCTGCTGACTCTTTTGCTGAGGTTGAGTTCTTGTGTGCACCAGGGTGCTGACGGTTTTGGTTTGCAGGCATGTTGTTTCAGAGACGTTTGTCAGTCAATGGAGGCCAAGAGGGTGGTGCTGAGTGCTTCCAGTACAGAGTCGCAGTTCGGTTGGGGGTGTTGAGTCCATGTGAGGTGGAGGTTGGTGTTGTCTTCTGTGAGGGCTTCCATCAGGAAGTTCTTGAAGGACCTGAAGGTTTTCTGATGGGTTTCTACTGTGAGTGCTTGACTGGGGTGGTGTGCAGATGTTTAAAGGCACGGCCAGGTGGTCAGACCAGTCAAGCAGGAGAGGAGAGCTGTAGTGGAGGGAAGGTAGTGCAGTGATGATTAGGTCAAGGATTTTACCTTTCTCATGTGTACAGTCTTTTGTGTGCTGTTTGAGGCTGAGGGTGCCAAAAGGCTGACAAGAGCTTTGTTCATTGGTTTGATGGCCTTGTTGCCTGGTAGGGTTGAAGTCACCTAGGAAGATGTTCTATTCGTACGTGAGGGACATGGTGGTGACCAGGTCGGTAAAGTCTCTGATGAAGGCAGTGTACAGTTTGGGTAGTCTGTAGATGAGATGGAAGGTGACTGTGTCTTTCAGGGAGAGCCGGAAGTGGTAGGAGAGGACTTTGAAGGAGCCAATGTTGTCAAAATCAAGTCTGATACAGGGCCACTCGGTCTTGGGGATGGTTGTGAGGCCTGCGTCTGTCTTGTTAGGCTGGTCTCTGTGTTCGAAGCTGTAGCCATCAGGGACAAAGACGTCTAGGATGTGGGTGGAGGTGAATGTCAGCCAAGTCTCACTGATGACGATGGCGTCAAGGCCGTGTGTAATGATGAGGTCAGCGATGTCTGCTGCATGGGTGATAGCTGTGCAAACATTGGCGAGCATCGACTTGTGGACAATGAGGGGGTACTGATGGGCTTGAGGCTGATGTGGGTGAGGGTGAGGTAGCTGCATTGAAGAGTCCATGCCTTAGAGGAGGGGCGAAGTCGTTGACGTTGGTGTTCCCTGGTGATGGTGGGGATGGCCTTTGGGGATGGAGGGAGAAAACATATGTCGGCGCATGCTTACCTGTTCTGTGAGCAGGGGTTTGGGCCCTAGTTCCTCCCAGTCTGAACAGGTCCAAACAGGAATTGCTGTTTTCTTCATCTGCCCCTCACTTCGGACAACTGGGCGAGAGACTCCTTGATCTAAGATTAAGAGCAAAAAGGAAGAGGCAGAACTAAGAAGGTCAGTGGGGTTTAGGCCACATGACCTAGATCCACTTGCAACTGCAAAGGAAAATGGGCTGGAGGGCTGCTTAAGTAGAGAAAAAGAGCAGCAAAAAAGGAAGGCACCATCAGTTTAACAGTGATTGACAGATGAGTGGGGCTAAGGCCATGTGATCTTGAGCTACTTGCACCTGCTCACAAATTGCAAAAGAAAAGAGGCTGGAGAGCTACTTCAGTAGGCAAAAAGGGCAGAAAAGCAGGAAGGCACCAACAGTTTAGCAGTCATTTACAGGTGAGTGTGGCATAGGTCACGTGACTTGGATCCACTTGCCCCTGCTCACCAACTGCAAAGGAAAAGATGTTGGATGTCTGCTCATGACCTCACCTTGAAGGGATGATGGGAGTTGTCAGTGGTTCAAGTGGCAAAAGAACACCTTGCCAATGTTTGGGGTGGCAGTGAAAAGTGAGAGGGGCCTTTATTTTCTTAACAATGCCACTTATTTTCACTGCCACACCGAATATCGGAAAGATGTGTTTTTGCCATTGGACTTCTCTACTTCCTCCTGATAATAAAAGAAAGACTCTGTGCTCGTTTCACCTCCTCCGTTACACTAGAGAAAAGGTCTGCTACTCCTGTAACATATATTTTTCTGGTTTTCCAGTAGCCACACAAATTACTACCATTCGTGGCATATTTGAATTTCAAGGATGGGCATGTGGCCACCAAAAGCACAAACCACTCCTCACCATCACATGATCAGATTCTTCACATGGTGATTATGGGGTCCACCTTTTTTAGGGTGGCTCAGAGCTGATCTTATTTTTGGCAGTAAATCGAGCAAATGCCCGGCTGTTTTTACGACAGCAATACAATTCTGTCAGCTGCATTTTTGCTGTCACCGTTAACTACTCCTACAAGTATTTGCCATTAGTGGTAACCAGGCTGAGCGCATGTTACTGGGTGGCGATATTTTCCCCAGTGTAATGGGAATTTAATTAACGCGACAGTAATTTACAGTTACCACCAGTGCCATTCGGACCACCCGTTCTCCAATATGATCCCAGATCTTTTCAGTACTTCAGTTAAGACAGTAATAAACACAAATGTACAGCTGCAAATAACCTCATGCCATCAGGCTCACCATTGTCGAGACTATGGTTTTTAGCAGAGCAAACATCACTGAGGTTACTGCAACTTGCAGCATCACTCCTGCTATGGGAAAAATGAAAGTAAGGGGGAACCATGCATAATATTGTAAGAAAGATAGCAGGTCGGGATTAAGGTCATCATGATGACATGGTGTGAGGTGCCAACTCTGCAAAAGTCGAGAAATAAGGAGAAGGATTGGGGGCTAACACCATGGTGTGCAAGCATGTCGGAGACAACACAAACCCTGTAGCAAGAAAATGGGTCTGCCCTTGCCGTGCACACTAGGACCTCCAATTTATTTGAAAATATTGATTCTCATTCTAGAATGGCCCTTACTTATCCCAGTGATGGAACTTGGATCCCATGTTTATGGCTCTCCTGCCCCACTCCAAAATCTGTTCCGAAGATGCGCCATTAGTTACCCCTCTTGCAAATTCATCCTTACTATGCTCACTGTCAGATGCTTCCCCTAAACCTATATCTTGTAGGCATCTAAGTCGTCTCGCTCTTCAACTTGATGTTTTGTGTTTCATGAACTAGAGTGCAACCATCACCCAATGACGAGCAAGGTTAGATGATAGTCATGAAAAGGAATGTTTTTGTTTTTTCCTGGAATGACAGGTGATCTTGTGTTCTGCTTAAATCCAGAGGACGAGGTTCCATTTCTGAACTCCCAAAAATTCAAACGAAAGACGTCCTCTTCAGGATTGCTGGATTTTGTGGCTAGTCAGTAGGTAGGTGCCAAGGAATCAGTTCAATTAGGTTTGTAGATCTTAAATCTCTGGTAGATAAATGGTGAAGACAGCCCGAGAACAAAAGTGTAAATCTCACAGAGAACCTTAAATAGGATGCTCTCTGTAATCGGGGCCAATGTAAGGTCTCTAATGCCTAGCTAAGGAAGATCGAGTACAATTTCACTGGTGCTGTATGAACGGGACTGAAGGTGTTTTAGTGCATTTATGCCTCCTTGGTGTAATCAAGGTGTAAAACAACATGTGCAAGCATGAAGGAAGCATGCTGGGTGGTAATTAAGCATTTCAATAGGTGTCTTAAAGTCCTTTTATATAGTCAACAAAATTGAATTACTTCAGAGATCTGAGAAAACAGTGTCCTTTTTCAAAAAGCTACCACAGCTTCCTAACCGTGTCGCTCAGAGTGGGGAAGGTGCCATGTTCAGGGGACTCATTGACATGAGTAACCATTTTCCACTAGAATAGTGGTACCCCAATAAAGAAGTGCAGAGCAACCCTCCAATTGCCGGTGTTCTGTATTAATCCATGTTGTTTGTTTTCTTTTTTATGCACACAAAACCACCACAACATCAGCACTGTCTCACCTCACACCCTGATGCCTAAGGGCTTGTGTGCGCTATACAAATGAAATAAATAAATACATTAGTGACTTCAAATGTTGAAGTATACAATGATTTTGCACAGTTAATGGTTCAATGGTCATAAACATTTAATGGTGTACTTGGGCCTCATTGTACGTTTGCTGGTCCGGTAGTAACGGCACCAGTATGCTACCAGCGCCGTTATTATCAGACCTGTAAAATACGAGTTATGCTCGCGGGTGCCTTTTCGCCCACAAGGTCTGACCTGGCGGGCGTACCAGCTCCCGTGAGTAGAGCATGTCGGATGTACCGGCACCATTCACGAATGGTCAATTACCGGGTCTGGCAAGGCCGTAATGACCCGGTAATTTTCCATTCGTGGGCGCCGGCAAAAACATGATACCAGCAGCAGCCGTGCCGGTTTTACTGGCACGGCTACCGCCAGTACCATAATGAGGCTACTTGTCTCATAGGAGCAAGCCTCTGGCATGTTTCAGCTAGTAAGAAATGTGAACAACATAAACATTAGTATGGAAGTTGTCGCCTATTAAACCCATGTTATTCAGTTCCATTTAATCTCAGTTATTACCCTGCTAAAGTAGTAAAATAAGTAAGGTTGCAAATCATCCATTATTGAGAGCCACCTGTAGATCACATAAAGTCAGCACCTTGAAGAAAGCTTAGTACTACAGTAAATGCTGAGACATGTCAGATGGCTGCTCCTATCAGACAAGCAAGCATGATATAGAAGAGAATATTAGGAACTCATTTTCCATGGGGCGTAACGTTAATGAAAGGTGTCAAATCCTTAAGTACGGCTTTTAGCGCCTTTCGTTCACGTCACACCACATTCTCAAGCATTTGTATGGCGGAGAGGAGGGGCAGTAGGCAACTTGTGTTTCCGCTGACTCCCTTCCTCTCCACCATATAAATGCACCATGATTTGCACCGGTATGCATTTTCGTGCTGGCACAAATGTTGGACATCCCTATGGGTCGCCAGCTTCATGCACCAGCAAAAAGCATGCAGACCCTATAGGAATCCATTGTAAATTCTGGCTGTCATGCTCACATGTGAAGACTGCTTACCATGTGTGTGCAAGTCTTCGCAATGCAAATTAAATGCTGTCTGACATGCAAGCATGTCAGACAGCATTTAATTTCTATTGTGAGCACTGCCTCCCATGCGAGCATGGCAAGACTCACCCACAATTAAATGTAAACAATGGCTGGCATGCAAACATGGCAGCCAGCATTTACACACTTTGCACTACAGAGTACAAAAGTGCTGGACAAAAGGTGGCATACATACCTTGCACATTTACACATGGTAGTGCAAATCACCAAAAAGTGGCAGCGGGGAGCCACCTACGTTAAGTTTTAAACATAATGGCTCCCCGATGACATAATAGGCAGCAACATTGTTTTCTGATGTGATCTGTGCAAAATGACTGTATACTTCAACTTTTGATGTTCCTACGTAGGGTGACCATGATGAGGTTGTGTGCATAAAAAAGTAGAAAAACATTGATTAATAAATTGATGTTTTGACACTTCCTTATAGGGGTCATTTTCAAGAGGAAAGGGGTTTCTTGTGTCAGTGACAGTATTGTATCCCTGGAACAACCCTGCCACTGTAATATCAGGGATCCTCCTATGAGGTTCCAGAGCCAAGTTAAGTGGGCCATTAATACGAGGGCCATATACATTGATTGAGGGTGTAGATGATGACCTCAGGCTTAGATGAATTCAGTTTTGGCTGATCAATGGTCATCCAAATGTTGATGTGTCAGAGTCAATACGGTAGGCGGTAAGGGTTTACCGGTACCGGTAAGGGCACCGGTACAGGTAAACCCTTACCGCCTTACTATGAGGTTTTACCAGCCGTTAAGGAACGGGCCCGCTAAGGGACCTTGGTGCTAATTACGGTACCGCAATTTGCGGTACCGTAATTAGCGCCTTCCCCATTCTCATTGAGCCCTATGGGGGCAAAAATGGGAATGGGGAAGTGCCTTGGTGAATGGGGAATTACCGCCCCGCTCACCTTGGAATAGGGCGGTAATACCGCCATCCACCAAGGCAGACACGGTAAAATACCGGCAGCAACCATGGCGCTAATAGCCATGGTTACCGCCTACCGTGTAATGAGGCCCAATGTCTCAAGATGTCCGCTGTGATCCTGTTGCTCCCTTTAAGCCTAATTAATAACCTTGTACCATAGATGTTGTTAATAAAGTCTAACGCAGATCAGTGCAGGCAGACGTAATCAAAAACAAAAGGGGGACAAAGCTGACCCCTCAAGAACCCCACAGCAGAGCGCAAGTGTCTCTGGGCTGGAAGGATGAAGTGCTACTAATTGTTTTTGGCATGTCATGAAGTCATTAATTCCAGATAATTGACACCAACTTGCTCCTGCTTTGGTAGCAGGGTGACAAGGCAGACAGGGGCAAAGGCCACCCAGAGAACAAATAGAATCAGTGCTGCTGCCACTCCACGATTATTCCACGAATAATGCCCAATTCGAATGATATTGTGGGGTTGTTAAAAGGTGTTTGATTTGCACGATTTTTGAATTTTTTCCCAACATTTTGTTTTGGGTGATCAACTTTCCATGGTGTCATCGTCGGTACAGAAAATGAACTAGTGGAGTGGGATTCATCCAAGCTGGGGGATTGCACCAAATAACTCGAAGAGAGGAGTCATGGACAAACACTATATACCCAATAAAATATTAAAATCTCAAAGGACAGTAATCAATTTGTAGTTAGTGGTAAGGATCACTAGCGAAGCAGATATAGCTTTCAGGAAAGTAGGCACGGACCTGGAGGGGGGTATATAAGTAAGATGGTATGAGAGCTGAAAGGGGTCTATAGAGTGTGGGTATTGCTTCAAAACAGGAAGTGAACATCATAGATAGATGTGGTGCAATTAACATTTCATTATAAGTGACAGCATGTCCTCCAGTGGTTCAAGGACAGCATGTTGTAATTGGACAGCATCATATCATGGGGAGCCAATTTCAAACAGTCCAATGCTTGATGAACGAGCAGGCTTCGATTAGTATTGCATTACCATAGTGGTCTGCAAGAGTACAGGGGCCAGCAGTGAATAAACCCCATATTGAGCCCCCCAGTGCATCCGTGATCCCAAACATCAAGGTGAAACAGGCACAGCTCGAAAGGTATACCTCCTTCACCTCTTGTGGTAAAATGGGGCGAGAGCAGGCTATATATTCAGGAGCGGTGTGAGCTGATCGCATTAGCAACCCAAACAACATTAGCACATACAGTGGGCCTCATTACACGGTAGGCAGTAAACCGTTGCCGCCGTTACCATTCCGGTACCACCATGGAGAAAAGGGGAATTACCACCCTATTCCAAGGTTGGCGGGGCGGTAATTCCCCCTTTCTCCATGGCCCTTCTCCATTCCCATTTCTGCTCCATAGGGCTCAATGGGAATGGGGAAGGGGCTAATTACGGTACCGCAAATTGCGGTACCGTTATTAGCACCAAGGTCCCTTTGCGGGTCCCAACTTTAACGGCTGGTCTACACCAGCCGTTAAGGTCAGGTCCCGCAAAGGGACCTGGTAGTAAGGCGGTAAGGGTTTACTGGTACCGGTGCCCTTACCGGTACCGGTAAACCCTTACCGCCTACCGTGTAATGAGGCCCAATGACTCCAAAATAAAGAATGTCCTATCAAGGTTCGATAAAAATTGAGACTTTGCATTAAACAATAAAAATGCAAACAACTAACTAAGAACATTTAAAAAACACCCTTGATTAAAGAAAACACAGAGAATGCATACTTTTGTGATAGGGCACTCTCGTTAGAAGAGCAGGGGTTTTAAAACAATCCATTAGCAAAAAAGTCACTGTTCAAGGTTATGTCCTGGAAGAAAAAGGTATCGAAGGGGAGATTAAAGGTCTAAAAGTGCACCAGCGACACAGGGCCTCTTCACGGTACGGTTATTCTAGTCTTTGGGTGCTCGCATTGAGCCAGGCTTCATGTCACCTTTGCTGCAGGCGAGATGATGTTGAGACATTTCGAGTCAATGCAATTGCGCTGGTGGTCAGAGTTAATTTGATCCGATGGTGCTGCCCCCCCGATGGGACAAGTCGGTGTTCGAGGCTGTGAAATAATGTCTTTTATTGGTTCTGGCGGTGGGCAAGTCTTTGGGGAGACAAGTGCTTCTGCTGGGTTGAGTCAGCATTCACGCCAGTGAATTGGATTGCTTCAAGCAGGTCGAGTCGGTGCTCGAATCAGTTGCTCCCACTTAGGCCGAGCCTTCGTTTAGTTTGCTCAAGACAGTCCACTGCCATAGGTGAAGTAGGAGTCTGGATAAATCGAAATGCAGCAAGCAGCTTGAGGGTTTGTTGGGTGCTGAAAGCTATGGCTCGAATATGTCACAAGACATGGAAACTAAATTCCAAGATGCATCTGGACTTTTGGATTATTAGGAGACTCAATCCAGGGGCTCCATAACAAGGGGAGTCTTTCTGCTCTGCACCCCCACTCCAGGGAGCTTGGCCGGCAACTTCAGGGGATCCTCCACCTCCAGTGAACAGGGTCCTGGTTCCAGTGCAGCTAGCAGTGAGGCAGTGGTCCAACAGCAGCCACTCCCACTGTTCCCTGGGAATGGGTAAAGAACAGAGCTCTCCACTGCCTCCTCGCATGCCTTTAGCCTTAACCTCTATGCCCAGGACTTCCAACAGATGTTCATTGAATCTTGTCCTTGTAAGAGTCCAAAGATTAAACAAAGAGTGAGGGGGTGTGGGGGTGCCCCTCTTCTTATAAAGGCAAAATGTCACAGAGGATTAGTCCAAAGCAAGTATGCTGTAAGGGATCTAATCCAGGTTGTTGTAACAAGTGTCCTTTGCCTCATGACATCACATGCTGAGTACGTTGCCCGCAGGAAATGGAGGGGACCGGAAAAGGAAGATAGCCCTAAAAGAAACCAAGATGGTGGAACCCTTCTCTCAGCCTACCTCTCTTTCCTGGTTACTCTAACTGCGCCCGCTTCCCATGCCTGCTGATTTCAAGGGATTTAATAAAAACTTTGGGGACAATGTTCCCAGGTAAAGGCGTTTCCCATGATTCCTCAATGCATACATTTTTTTTTAATGATGTGATATAATGCAACCTAAAGAGGCTTTATATACAGACAAACGACTAGAAGCTCAAAAGATTTGGCATCCCAGCACTTGGAATTGAAAATTGAATGTAGATACAAATTAACGGGCTCTGGCTGCGGGCGGTTGTGTCGGGTGTGGAACCTCTGCTTACAGTTCCACAAAACCAAGACAATAGAATTACAGAGCTACAACCACACTGCGCCAATGGGCCCACAATATTGCATTTAATTAAGCAATCTGACAAGGCGAAACAACTTCTGAACCAGCCAACACGTGATTCGAGCGCTTTTCTTTCTCAAGGCTTAAGTTCCTGCTTCAAACCATTTCACCGTAGTGCAATAGTGGACAAAGAAAGGGTGATTACTCAGAGACTTAATCTATGAACCACATCTGTGTTGGCTCAACACAGATGCGGCGGTCGAAAGGCCAGCTTGGAAATAACCAGATACCGCAACAGCGAAGGTTCATAGTTGTTTTTGTTATTTAAACTAACCGGTTCAATTAGGTTTGTGTCTTAATATTTAGTGGAGGCAATACAAGTAATCAATGGAAAATGGTCACTCTCTTTGCTCTATCACCAGATTTGAGAATAAGTGGGGTGCTTCTATAAAACAATAATCTAAAGCAGAAGTATAATTATGGGCCACTCTGATAAATTCAACAGTAATACCGCCCCAGCACTGACCATCAAGCCTCTTAAGGCTTATAACCATTATTGTTGTGGGTGGTTTGTTTTAACTGTGTAGGAGGCTTGGCAAATGCTAGCTCAGGCTCACCATCCCCAAAAGCAGAGTGTGTTGAAGGAATTTTACAATTAAAATCTCCTAATACAATGACAGGAAATGTACGAGGGTAAGGTTGCCAGTCAGGAGAACTCTCCATGTGGTCCTTATAGCAGTACTGAAATTGTGTCCCGGGGGATCACCAAGGTTTGATTAAAGCTTCCAGGCCAGTTTCCAGTAATCAGTCCAGCTAGGATGTAGGCCGAGGCAAGGGGAATGTGTTCAGTGGTACTGTGCACACTGATCATTAGGGCACCAATCCGTCTACCTCTGAATACGTTGAATAGCTGGTATCTGTATCATAGTCCTACCATCGCTATATAATTCCTCCACAGCCTGCACTTCTTGTAGACCAATTATTATGTAACCCTGAGAGATAGACCATAATCCACCCTCCTCTATACAATGGGAATGTCCCGTAGTATTCCAAGATTGCACCCCATATAAATTGTTAGGGTCTGATGTTCCAAATAAATTGATCATCCCCTATTACATGGCAGAATCATTTATAGATGGTGCAAAAAGTTACCACTTCAGGATAAATTCATAGGATACAACCCAACATCTTCCAATATGAATTCGAAGCCAACCTTCAGGTGTCCTCCCACAGCGCCGGCAGCTGTGAGCCATTGCACATTTGTAATAAAGGACTCAGGAGTTACAAGGCGCATTATCAGCGCTGAAAAGCTACAGCATCAGCAGCCATGCCAGCTCTTCTGTAGGAAGAAATACCCATTTTAATTTGTTTAAAATGTGTTTATTGCATGTATCCCCCAACGCCGCCCACACACCCACAAACCCACTAAGTAATCAAGAATAATTGTGAGAACATATGAAAATGGATTCGCGTTGTGTGTGCCCTCAAATGTCTTAGTGCGATATTTTCTGTACAAAGGGGAAAGCCAAGAGGCAATTACATTCAGCCTGCCAGAAAACAAAAGCATAATTCGGAATCACAATGAGACATCATTAGTAGCTCGACATTTGTGTTTACAAGAAACACACCGTCAGCCAACTGTACTCTCAGTTTTGTAGGGCGCGAATAAGGAAATTAACTAATGAAGACAGCAGCACAAACACTCTAAACCCAAGAGGCAGGATTAAAGTGCAAATAACTTGCTGTTCCAGGGAGACAAAACGCACAGCAGAGGGTTGCTGCCAAGCAAATCTTGAGTTTGTCGATTTGTAGCGAGTGGGGACTTCTGTGTTACTCTTCTAGGTGGTGATGTTGGTGATGGGTTGTGGATGGTGGGCTGTGAAGAACGTATGCAAAGCTCTCTAATGGTGTGTCTGCTATTATCTCTTTTAGTCCAAATTCCATATATGATGTTTCAGAGGCAACATATTTTGAGATGAGCACACCCTCTCACATACCTTAAATGTGTGGTGACGAGTGAGTTTGAACAGAAGATCACACGTAGGAGTCAAACGTGCAGATATTTGCTGACCATTCTACTCCACACCATCTATCGAAGCGGGTATGACACCCTGGAATGCAGGTCCAAATAAGTGGACTTAGACAACGGACTTAGATGATGGAGGCAGGTACGTTGCTAGGTTTGTAAAAGATTCGGGTCTAGAGACCATGGCAAGTGTAGATAACCACATAACTAGTGTACATCATATGAACGCACTCGCCACGTCACACTTTGGACTGCGAAAATTGCATACTATACTGCTCATACTCATTTGGAGTACTGATAACATGTAGCTATACTGCCACTCCATAGTGTGAACATTCACCCAGTAGTGCTAGGTAATAACTTATGAGGTTATAAAAGACTAAGGGCCTCATTACAACCCAGGCGGTAAGTTACCGCCTGGGCCGTGACTTTACCACCATGGCGTAAACTACGTTTACGCCATGGTGGTTGGCGGACTTACCACCCCATTCCGACCTTGGCAGGGCGGTAAGTCCCCAATCCCCATTTACCCTTCCCCATTCCCATTTTTGCCCCATAGGGCATAATGGGAGTGGGGAAGGCGTTAATTACGCCACCGTAAATTACGGTGGAGTAATTAACTCCATGGTCCCTTAGCGCCATGGATTTTAACACCTGCTAAAAGCAGGTGTTAAGTCCGCCATGGCGCTAAGGGACCTCGTACTCAGGCAGTAAGGGTCGGCGCTGTTTACGCCGCCGTAAAACCCTTACCGCCTGAGTCGTAATGAGGCCCAAAGAAAAGCCTTTGGACACCCGCAGCGAGCGGACTTGAACTTGGCTTAAGGGTTATGGGGGCTGTGGATATTCTCCCCCCATGAGAAAATCTTTGAAGAAACCCTGTCAAAATCACACATATTTCAGCACAAGTTGTTCCAAAAGTAACCAGAAAAGTGCATATGTTTCTTAGCGATCTAAAGGGCTACTGAATACTGTACTGCTAATAATCTGCGTCCGGCGGCAAGCAGATAAGATACAAATACCCAAATAACATAACATAACTAACAAATAAAAAGTATTAACAATTCCGACATAGATTCGCCAATTGTTGTTAATACATTTAAATTCAAAGATACATAATACAAAACAAATATGATTCTTTGCAACAACTGTGAACTGTACACAGATACTGGATTGGGATCCTATAGAAACCAATTAATACAAACCATGTCAAATATAATTACAATAATGCAATAAAATACAACAGTTGCAATTCACCAAAAGTGCACAGGTGCATTTCCCAATGCATGTTCATGCCTTTCCATGCAATACATACCAGTATAAAAAACATGTTCATGCTGGCTGTGCCCATACATTTCCATGCTGCCTCCACCAACATATTTTCAGTATTCCCATATAATAATATGCTCATGTTCCCTTTGACATGTTTTTTATATCATTACTGGCATCATGCACAAAGCTGGCTCTGCCAATATAGGCCAGTACTCTGATGTAAGAACATGCTCCTGTTGGCTTTGCCAATAAAAGTGGCATACCACAATAAAAAAACATGTTCAAACTGGTTCCAATGTAGGCCAGTCTAAACTCGTAAGAACACCTACCACGCTTGCTTCATCATAGATGCTCAGTTAATAAAAAGTCATGTTACAGTAAGAAATAGCTAGGCCGCTACACCAAAATTTCAGTCTAGCAATGTAATACCACTTATCAAGCTTGCTTCATCAAAGATACCCAGTAATAAATGTCATGCTACAGTAAGCAATGGCTAGACTGGCTGCACCAAAAGAGCAGTCTAGCCACGTAATAACAAACATGTACTTGGCTTTGCCTGAAAATACCAGTAAAGCATGCCAAGTCAATTAAGAATGTGTCAAAAATGCTCTAGTGATCCCCAGCCTCCCATGGCCTTACACACACACAAACTCCCACTTACCTAGTGAAAATCACCAGGCTGATTTGAGCCCGAAAGGCAGCACTGACAACTGCTTGTGTTGTCCTTACCACAATCTTTAAGGAACTTTCTGTGGTTTTGGTGCATGGGAATATGTGTCCTCCAAGGTCTACAGAGGCCAGAGAGATCACGATCTTGCAGCTGTGCTAGAATTTATGGCAATGTGAAAATTGAAAGAATTGACCGCTGAGAAATTTGTTGAAAAGAGCACTAAAACCTTTTTTTCAAGAGTCATGAGCTGTTTTTCCTGTTTGTGGGCCGAGTGTGTAACCAGTGTTTTCTTGCAAACTTTCTAGTATATGGTCAAAGATGAACAGTATGAGCACCCAACAGCCCAATACCAAAATGTGCCATTGATGAATATATTGTGACAGGCACCACCATGCCTGTCCCCCTACCAGAGTGCTGAAGTGAGGTTGAGTGGATGAGAGTGAGAGTCAAGCCTGCTTTCATGTTTGTCCCTTAAATTGGGTGGATCCTCTTCTTGTGGTGTTGCAGAGGTAATTGTGACACCGGCATATATATTGATGGCACATGGAGAATATGGAGCCCCTCTTGAAGAGACCGGTACAAAGATGATGCACCTCCACCTGCGTTTAAGTATCTTCCTCTGGTATCAAACAAATGATAGGGTCACTTTTGCTTGATCGGATCCAAAGATCAGGCTGTGGCAATGTCTGTTTTAATCGCCAACAGGGTGTTGTCCACTTTTTTGCCAAAAAGATCTTCACCATAAAATGCCATGTTCAGCACCTCAACCTGGACATCTATTCTGAAGTTGGTGGCTTACTTCCTTTGGGCTGGCCAACTGAGTGTGTCTACACTGTCTACAGCCACAGAGACATCTTGGTCTTGATAATACTTCACCCTTATGTACTAGAGCTATCATGTCATCTTTCTTGTCATCTAGCATATGTTCAAGAATAGGGTCCAAATTGAACCACATCTTGCAGTGTTATCTTCTGTCACACTCGTGCTCTTGTCTCACCTGTTTGTCCTTTGAAGTCTTCTTTCTTGGATTCGAAGGACTCTCTTTTTTCCTGGTCGTTCAAGACTTGCACTCCTCTGTCGCCGGTATGCAGGTGTATGAATGCAGTCCGGATTCCTGCCTTGGGAAGATGGTAAGGTTTGAAACGTTCAGAGTTCCTGGAGGGATTTTGTGGGTATCGGACAAATGTCCAGGAAGAGTCCAGGGTCCAGGAAGGAGCAGGGAACTTGCACTATTCCGCGAGGCGCAGAATGCAAGGAGCGGTATAGGCTAGATACCAGGAAGGAAGAGAACGGTACCGCTGGAACCATTGGGGAGAGGGAGGCGGATGAGGAAGGATAACAGGGTAACGAACTTGCCGGTACAACAACACGGAAAGTTAGCGTTGAGACGCGCAGACACGTGTCTGTTTTCTAGGAAGTGGCAAACATAGCTGGAACACTAGACCGTGGCTTGCCTAGCAGTGTCGGCCATGTTGGTAGTATACTGGACCTGATACTATGGTGCTTAATAGACCACATATTGCAGAAAGGGTGGAAACGGTGAATCATGATAGCATTTCCCCTCTTAAACTTCAATCCACCAGGTTTACCTGGATGAGTTAAATGCAACCTCCGCACCAAACGGGGGGCGTTCATGTTGGACACAGTTTCCCATGTTTGTTCGCTGGGAGGATAACCTTTCCATTCCACCAGGTATTGAAGACGACCTCACCTATATCTTGAATTGCATATCCTGGAGACCTCAAATTCGACCTGATCGTTGACGAGAACAGGGGGAGGTTGAAGAGCCTTCCTGGTTGACGGAGAATAGGGTTTGAGTAAGGAGGTGTGCAAAACGGGATGGATTCTCTTTCAAGATTCTGGTAATTGGAGTCAAAAGGCCACAGGATTAATGATTTCCTTCACTGTAAAAGGCCTGTAGAATCGAGGAGCCAGTTTATTGGGCCTTAGGTGTCGAGGCAAAAGTCTAGAAGAAAGCCAGACCTTGTAGATAGGACCAGGACTCCTCCTGGTATCAGCATGTTTCTTAACGTCCATCCTGGCCCTTTCTAGATGTCTTTTTATGTCCTTATGTACAGTGACTAAACGCTCTATCCAGCAGTCAACTGAAGGAACTGGGGTGGAGTGAGGCAGGAGAGTAGGCAGAACAGATGGATGGAAACCTTGACTGCAAAAGAAAGGGCTTGTCTTGATTGCGGAGTGGTCTGAATTATTGTAAGCAAACTCAGCTACTGGGATTAGAACTGACCGGTCGTCCTGAACTTTGGAAGCAAAGCATCGCAAGTATTGTTCAAGGGTGTTAAGCTGTGCGTCTCTGGAGCGCTGCGTACCTGAAGTTTAAGTTGCTGGTCTCGCCGGTGACGCCAGACTGGTAAACCTCCAAACTGAATGCAGAAATTGTAACGCTAGGAAGCGACCCCGACCCAACCCTAATGGAACAGGGATGGATTGGAATCACCTCCCAACGCCACTGGCTCACCTCCCTGCGGATTACAGTGACGTCGGGACAGTGCAAGCACTGACAGGGAGGTGATGAAGTGTTGAGCTGGTATGATCCGGTAGAGGTTCACAACTGGAGGATGAGAGGTCTTCAAAGATGTCCAGGCACGATCCACCAAGGCAGTTGATAATCAGGAGGGCTGGCACCCAGAGCCAATATGACAAGAAAGATCCAGGCAAACAAGGAGATCAGGAAGAGAGTGGACCCAGGGAACAGGGAGGCCCAAGGAGAGGGAGAAGGCCAAGATGGGAACCCCACAACCTCCTAAGAGCCACAGAGCCAAGGGAAACGAATCTCAATAGAAATGAATCCAGGGAGGGGAGAGGAAACTGGAAGGCAGGAACCACAAGGAAGGGACCCAACAGGAGCTAAGGCAGCCCGAAGGCCAGAGAATTGGACAAGGAAGCAGGAACCAAGGAGCAGGAACCTGATGCAAGGCACCAAGCGACGGTAAGTGGGGAACAAACCGCGTTAAGACGCAATCTGTAGAGGGCTGGACGCTATTTACAGCGTCCGGCATGAAAGCGAGGCGTGGAACGCTAGCGGGGCTGCGCATGCGTAATGGCCGAGCGGGCACCAGAACGAGGCTTGGAACACAAGCTTGTCTGCCCGTTCCTGGTTACCCGCGAGGTTCGCGCATGCAAGCGAGCGCCGGCCCGCTGCCTACAGCCACGCTTCCCAAGCCGGTAATATGGGTACAACTGCCACGTCCGGGAACGGATGCGACGAGAAGGCCAGGTAAGTGTCCTAACACCATACCCCCCTCCGGAAAGACCGGAAGAACCCGGCTTCCAAGGAAAACGGGCATAAAATTCCTTAACCAAACGAGGGGCATGAACGCTCTCAACAGGTTCCCAAGTGCGATCACAGGCAGGATAGCCCCTCCAGTCAATCAAATACTGCAATTTTCCCCTAAAGAGACGGGAATCACATATTTCCTGCACCTCAAATTCAGGGAAACCTTCCACGTCAATAGCAGCGGGTCGGGGGCAGGCACGATGGAAGGGATCCGAATGATAAGCTTTCAAAAGAGATACATGAAAAACAGGGTGGACCCTCCAGGATTCCGGCAACTTAAGTTCAAAAGCTACTGAAGATATCCTCTTGACAATCGGAAAGGGACCCAAAAACTTGGGAGCTAGTTTCAAGGGTACGTTCCGTGCAGGCAAATATCTGGAAGATAACCACACAAGATCTCCCACCCGGAATGGTGGCTCAGGGCTCCGATGTTTATCGGCCTGTCTCTTCATGGCCTCACGTGCCTTGGCCAGGGTACCAGCCGCTCGACGCTGCAGATTCTGGATATCAGTGACAAGGTGATCCGCCGAAGGAACATTACTTGATTGTACTGGAGTAAAAGGCAGCAATCTGGGATGAAGGCCAAAAGTACAAAAAAAAGGACTTAGTCTGGTTGCAGAATGAGCTGCATTGTTATACGCAACTTCGGCCAAATCGAGATGCGACATCCAATTTGTTTGGGAGGCATTGGCAAAACAACGGAGGTACTGCTCCAACGTTTGGTTTGTCCTTTCTGTCTGTCCGTTGGTCTGGGGATGGTAGCCAGAACTGAGAGCCCTCTGGATGCCTAAATGCTGGCACAATCGACCCCAAAAGGAAGAGATGAACTGAGAACCACGGTCAGATATTATCTTAACAGGTAATCCATGCAGGCGATATACATGGTGCAAAAAGGCACGCGCTACTAGAGCAGCCGTGGGAATTCCAGGGAAGGGAATGAAGTGGGCCATCTTGGTGAAACAGTCGACAATAACCATGATGCAGGTATGACCTTCGGAGGGCGGAAGGTCGACTATGAAATCAGTGGCGATTGTATGCCAAGGAAAAGGCGGTGTTTCCATGGGATGTAAAAGACCCACAGACTTCATGCGTGGAACCTTGACCTGGGCACAGATGGGACAGCATTCCACATAACGTCTGACTTGCAAAGTCCATTTAGGCCACCAAAAATGTCGAGAAATGAGTTCTTGCGTAGACCGAATACCACGGTGACCCCCAACCTTGGAATCGTGAAAGCTTTGTAGGATTGTCCTGCGAAGCTCATCCGTGGGTAGGTACAACTTGTTCTGGAAAAAAGCAATCCGTCCTTTTCCCTAAACTGGCGACGTCTCATCAACGTATCCCGAGAAGAGTCAGACAAAGTAGCTTGCACCACCCTATGCAAGAACGACGGCAAAGCCAGTAGAAAATGCTTGGGAGCGATCACAGGCAGGTCCCGTCCCTCATGTTGCACATCAGCAGCCAAAGAACGGGAAAGAGCATCCGCCTTCACATTACAGTTACTGGGTACATAGGTGACACGGAAATCATACTGTGAAAAAAAAAGGCCCATCGAGCTTGGCGGGAGGTCCGACACTGCAGAGAGCGTAGAAATTGTAGGTTTCGATGGTCAGTGCGTACCTCCACTGAAAAGCGTCCTCCGAGAAGATGATGGCACCATTCTTCAAAGGCGGTCTTGATGGCCAGAAGTTCTTTTTCGATAATGGGATAGTTCCGTTCACTAGCCGTAAGTTTTCTGGGATAGTAGGCCACAGGAAACTCCATTCCAATGCTCGGATCCATCTGAAGTAGAATGGCTCCCACAGCAAAATCCGAGGAGTCGGCTTCCACGATAAATGGCTGGTCGTCTTGGGGATGATGTAAGATAGGCGCGGAACTAAAGGCCTTCTTTAGTTGCTCAAAAGAGGTGGCAGCATCATGCCCCCAAACAAAGATTCTCTTACTGCTGGTCAAACAGGTTAAGGGTGCAGTTAGTTGCGAAAAGGATGGAATGAATCTCCGGTAGAAATTAATGAATCCAAGAAAACGTTGAAGAGAATTTCTGTCGCTGGGGACCTTCCATCCTAGGATTGCACGAACCTTGGCTGGATCCATGTGTATACCCGACGCACTGATCACATACCCAAGAAATTCAATATGGTCTTGGTGAAAATGACATTTCTCAAGCTTAGCGTAAAGATTATTCACATGTAGCCGCCGAAGTACCTCTTTTACTTGTACTATGTGCTCTTCGAGATTCCTTGAAAACACCAGTATGTCATCCAAATAAACCCAGACTGAGGTCCCGATTAAATCAGAAAATATATGATCCATTAGACGCTGAAAGACAGCTGGGGCATTACATAGCCCAAAAGGCATAACTCTGTATTCATAGTGCCCGCTTGGAGTCTTGAAGGCCGTCTTCCATTCATCCCCGGCCTTTATCCGTACCAAATGGTAGGTTCCACGGAGATCAAACTTGGAAAACATTCTTGACTCACGTAAAGATTCCAAAATGGATCGAATCAAGGGAAGTGGGTATCTATCCTTTCGAGTGATGTCATTTAGTTGGCGATAATCAACACACGGGCGCAAGGTACCCTCCTTTTTCCTTACAAAAAACAGTGGGAATCCTGCCGGTGAATTAGAAGGGGCGACATACCCTTTCTGAAGACATTCATCAAGATACTCCTGCAAAACCTCCTTTTCTTGAGCGGTCAGGGAGTACACCTTGCCGTGTGGAATCACAGCGTCGGGCAACAGGTCGATGGCACAATCGAAAGATCTGTGAGGAGGTAAGGGTATGTCCTTAGGTTCAGAGAAAACCTCATGAAATTCAGCATATTCAGAGGGAACTGAAGAAACAGAGAGTAAGCGTGGCACACCAACCCCTTCAGTCTGGGTGGCGATTGAAGATTGCGTTGAAGAAGAACCGACATGGCAACAGTCCTGCACACAACGATCAGAACTGAAAACCAAGGTCCGAGTCTGCCAGTTGATGTTGGGGTTATGATGTAACAACCAAGGCAACCCTAAAATGATTGGATAAGAGGGAGTCTTGATAACATCCAAAGAGATCTGTTAATGATGTTCTTCAATCCACAAACTTAGTGTCTCGGAATGTTGATGGACCGGACCCGAAGACAACGGGGTACCGTCAATAACTTCCACCACCGAAGCACAGTTCTTTTCAATCAAAGCAATACCATTCTTGATGGCAAAATCTGCGTCCATATAATTTCCAGAGGCTCCACAATCCAATAATCCTAGCACCTTTATGGGTTCTCTTCCTGACCAAGAGACCTTGAGTGTTAAGACCATAAGCACGACTGATTGCATGGGTTGTCGGACCAGTACCGAATCGGGAAGGACTGTAGAAGAAGAGGGGCCCATCGTCGCCTTTCCCCTAGACGATAGGCCATTCAGTTTTCCGACTTTCGAAGCGGTCTTGATGGACAAGTACTGAGATAATGGCCGGAGGCCCCGCAATACAGGCACAACCGTAGGTCACGCCTACGTTTCTTCTCGGCATCAGATAGGGGACCTCTGACCGCTCCTAGTTGCATTGGTTCAGGAGTTGGTTCAGACGAGGTAGATGCTTTGGCTGGTACTGGAATGAATCTTGATATTGACCTTTCCAAACGGCGCCTCTCACCCCTTCTCTCAGACAACCTGTGATCGATCCGCATCACCTGTTCTTGCAATGCTTGCAGGGTTTCAGGTTCTGGAATATGGAGAAGTTCATCCTTATATTCATCTCTCAACCCCCTACGGAAAAGGGTCTTTTGAGTATCCTCAGGCCATTGTGAATCGGTGGCCAGCTGACGAAAACGGCTGATGTAGGCGATTATATCACTGGATCCTTGCTTCAGGTCCATGAGCTGATTTTGCGCAGCAGCGGCGAGGTTGGGAGACTGGAACACTTCCAAAAAAGCCTTCTCAAAGGCCACAAAGTCTTCCAGAACTGGACTCTTGGCAGCTACCAAAGGAGTGGCCCAGGCCAATGCGTTTCCGGTGAGATTTCCCAAAATATACCCAATCTTAGCCTTATCCTGGTTGAAATGCGTAGGACGGCACAAAAAATGTATCCTACAATGATTGCAAAATTCTGCCACCCGTCTAGGATCTCCGTCAAACTTTATTGGGGTGGTCTGAGCCATCACAGACTCTGCAGAGGTACTGGGGGTAGTCCCTTGAGCTACCAGCTGACGTAAGGCCAAATTCTCCTGATGCAATACAGTCATCTCGGCGCGTAGGGCCCTGATCTCATTCCTCAATTCTTCAGAATCTTCCATTTCAGAATCGGAACTGGTTGTTAGGCGTCTTAATCTGTTAAGCTGTGCGTCTCTGGAGCGCTGCGTACCTGAAGTTTCAGTTGCTGGTCTCGCCGGTGATGCCAGACTGGTAAACCTCCAAACTGAATGCAGAAATTGTAACGCTAGGAAGCGACCCCGACCCAACCCTAATGGAACAGGGATGGATTGGAATCACCTCCCAACGCCACTGGCTCACCTCCCTGCGGATTACAGTGACGTCGGGACAGTGCAAGCACTGACAGGGAGGTGATGAAGTGTTGAGCTGGTATGATCCGGTAGAGGTTCACAACTGGAGGATGAGAGGTCTTCAAAGATGTCCAGGCACGATCCACCAAGGCAGTTGATAATCAGGAGGGCTGGCACCCAGAGCCAATATGACAAGAAAGATCCAGGCAAACAAGGAGATCAGGAAGAGAGTGGACCCAGGGAACAGGGAGGCCCAAGGAGAGGGAGAAGGCCAAGATGGGAACCCCACAACCTCCTAAGAGCCACAGAGCCAAGGGAAACTAATCCCAATAGAAATGAATCCAGGGAGGGGAAAGGAAACTGGAAGACAGGAACCACAAGGAAGGGACCCAACAGGAGCTAAGGCAGCCCGAAGGCCAGAGAATTGGACAAGGAAGCAGGAACCAAGGAGCAGGAACCTGATGCAAGGCACCAAGCGACGGTAAGTGGGGAACAAACCGCGTTAAGACGCGACCTGTAGAGGGCTGGACGCTATTTACAGCGTCCGGCATGAAAGCGAGGCGTGGAACGCTAGCGGGGCTGCGCATGCGTAATGGCCGAGCGGGCACCAGAACGAGGCTTGGAACACAAGCTTGTCTGCCCGTTCCTGGTTACCCGCGAGGTTCGCGCATGCAAGCGAGCGCCGGCCCGCTGCCTACAGCCACGCTTCCCAAGCCGGTAATATGGGTCCAACTGCCACGTCCGGGAACGGATGCGACGAGAAGGCCAGGTAAGTGTCCTAACAAAGGGTCTGGTTTACCCATTCAGTGATTCCGTTGGACTGAGGATGATATCCTGAAGATAAGGCATGTTAAATACCCAACAATTGACACAGGTACTTCCAGAATTGAGAAACATATTGAGGCACGCGATCTGAGATGATTTTGGAAGGAAGAGCATGCAGTCTAAAGATGTGGTTCAGAAAAATCCGTGTCATTTCTTATGCCAAAGGTAACTTGTTCAGTGGAGTGAAATGGGCCATGTGAGTAAACAGGTCGATGGTAACCATGATAGTGGTAAAACCCTTGTAAGGAGGAAGATCCACAATTAAATCAGTGGCTATCACCACGCAAGGTCGGTCAGTGCAGGTTAATGGAGTAATCCAGCTGGTTTTCTATTGTCTAACTTATTATGACTGCAGACTGCACAGGCTTGAATGTATGACTTTACATCGTCGATCATCCTAGGCCACCAAAAGTTTCTCTGGATGAGCTGAAGGGTAGCCTTAATGCCCCGATGCCCGGAGTGGAAGGTATCATAACAGAGGTTTGTTATCTTGGTTCTTAGGATCTGTGTAGGGACAACCAATCTTTTTTCCTTAAAAAGATAAACATCCTTGGCAAATAAGGACCATTGATTGGTCTTGGAGTAATCGTTCCAGAGGTCAGAGATCGGAGTCTCAGCCCGTATGTTGTCCAATAATGAGTTGGCCTGGGTTACGAATACTGTGTCGGGAAACATCTTGGAAAAGGTGCAGGCTTCATCCGGTTCATAATCGGAACGTCTGGATAATGCATCAGCTATTATATTGGTTGCCCCAGGTACGTGTTGAATGCGGAACTGATATTGGGTGAAGAAAAAGGCCCAACAGGCTTGACGACTATTTATGCATTCCTTTGATTGTAGGACCTGTAAGTTCTGATGGTCAGTTGGTACCTGTACAGGTTACTTGGCACCCAAAAGTAGATTCCGTAAAAGCCTGTCAGATGGCAAGTAATTCTTTCTCCAGGACTGAGTAATGTGTCTCACAGGGATTCAATGTTTGAGACAAGTAAGCAATAGGATGTTCTTCTTTATCCTTGGACTCTTGTTTTAATACAGCCCCAATAGCATACTCTGAGGAGTCTGTTTCCACCAGGAAGGGTTTAGTAATGTCTGGTTGAGCGAGGATGGGTCCTTGAGTAAACTTAAGTTTTAGTTCCTGGAAGGCGGTTTCCTAATCTACAGACCAATTGAATGGTGTGTCTTTCTTCAGCAAGGAAACTATAGGTTGAACAATAGCAGAGAATGTAGGAATAAACTTCCTATAAAAATGTGCAAGTCCCAGGAAGGATTGAACTTGTTTAACTGATGTAGGAGCAGGTCATGAAAGAATAGATTCAACCTTAGCGGGATCCATTGCTACTCCTTGAGGACTTAATACAAATCCCAGGTAATGGACTGTGGAGCCATGAAAGATGCACTTCTCTGCTTTGGCAAGCAGCTTATTATCCTGTAACTGTTGTAAGACCAAGGTAATGTGTTCCTGATGTAAGACCGGGTCATTTGAGTAAATCAATATGTCATCCAGGTAGACAATAACAAAAGGGAATAGCATATCCAAGAAGACTCTATCCATAAAGCGCTAGAATACCGCTGGGGCACTGGCAAGACCAAATGGCATGACCAGATACTCAAAGTGTCCAAAGGGTGCTCTGAAGGCAGTTTTCCACTCATCGCCCTCCTTTATGCGGATTAAATGGTAAGCACCCGCAAGTCAAGTTTGGTAAAGATCACAGCGCCATGTACGGCTTCTAATATGTCAGAGATGAGTGGTAATAGATAACGGTCCTTGTGAGTACACTGATTAAGACCTCGAAAGTCCAGGCATGGTTGGAGCTCCTTGGTATCCTTTTTGAGCACAAAAAACAGAGAGGCCCGAGCAGGAGACTTGGAAGGACGAATGGTTCCATTGGTTAGATTGGTATTCAGGTATTCTCGTAAGGCTCTTTTTTCAAGTTCTGAAAGAATGAACATCCTTCGAAAGGGTATGACTGCGGATTCTTCCGTATCGATAGCACAGTCCTCAGGTCAATGGGGAGGTAGTGACTGAAAAATTGCTGTTGAGAATACATCTGAAAATTGATGATAGTTTTCAGCTACCTGTGTAATGTTGGAAACACTGATAGATTGTAGTTCTGGGATCTGATTTTCTGTGGATATGGTTTGTAACGCATTCCGGGAAAGGCAATGTGAAAGACAGAATTCTGATCCTAAGAATAAGGATCGGGCAGCCCAGTTGATGTATGAATTATGTCTTTGAAGCCAGGGCATGCCCAGAACCATTGGGTAATGAGCTGCCTTTATTATGTCAAAATGTAGCAATTCCTGATGATTGTGTATAGAAAGCAGTAATTCTGAGGTTTGCTGAGTTATGGGTCCAGAGGACAACGGCTTGCCATCTATTCCTTCGACCGCCTAGATGACTTCTTTGGACACTCTTGGAATATTGTGCTTCAAGGACCACTCGTGGTCCAGGAAGATGCCCATAGCACCACAATCCACTAGGGCCTGGATGGAATGGTTCACTTTGTTGGCGGTCGACAGAGATACCTGGAGTATTACCAAAGAGTTCTTTGGATGAGGGTTCAAGGAAGGAGAAGAGTCGGAGCAAGTACCTTTCTCCCAAAGCTGGGCTCCGTTCAAGATCGGGAGCTGGCGTTTGTTTCCCGAATGCTGAGGAGGGGCTATTGGGCAGTTTCTTACCAGCTGTTTGTCAGAGACACAACACATACAGAGCCCAGTGTTCATATGACAAATCCTTTCCTGAGAAGTGATAGGTCCCTGCAAGGAACCGAGCTGCATAGGGTCTGGATCCGAGGGGTTAGGTGTAGCTGACTCTTTAGGGCTAGGGTATTCCAAGGAGGCTTTCTGTGTTAAAGTCTGTATCTTCCTCTTCTCTGCTTTTCTTTCTTGAATACGGAAGTCAATTTGTAAGGACAAGTCTAAAAGAGCCTGGAAGAAACCTGGATGGGCCACTCTAGCTAATTTGTCTTTGATTTCTTCATTTAACCCACGACGAAACAAGGTAAAGCATGCCTCAGGGCTCCAATCTGCTTCTTTAGCCAATTGTTTAAAACGGGTTACATAGGACAACATATCTTGATTTCCTTGTTGGAATTCCAATAACTTCTCTTGGGCACTGTGCACTTGTTCAGGACGGTCAAACATGGTCTTGAAGACGTCTACGAATCCTTCGTAGTTGTCAAAGAGCTGGTCTCTCGCATTCATCAAGGGTGTTGCCCAGGCTAAGGCATTACCAGAAAGATGGGAGATTATAAAGCCCACCTTAGCCCTGGGTGTAGAAAAATAATAAGGTTTGAACGTGAAATGAACCAAGCATGAATCAAGGAAAGGATGCAGTGTCTTGGAGGTACCATCGTATTTGTCCACAATTCCCCCTACCAGGGCACTCTCCTAAAATACTGACTCTCTGGATAACACAAGTTGTTTTAGTGCTGCATTTTCGGCCTTGAGGTTCTGGACTTCTGTCGATCATTCCTGAATTCCTCTCATGAGGTCCTGTACAGCAGTCTCCATTTTAGATTCAATATCAGGTCTTGGGCGTCTCAAATGTCACACTTGTGCTCTTGTCTGACCTGTTTGTCATTTGAAGTCTTCTTTCCTGGATTCGAAGGACTCTCTTTTTTCCTGGTCTTTCGAGACTTGTACAGGAACGGACGATTCTCCTCCGTCGCCGGTATGCAGGTGTATGAATGCAGTCCCGATTCCTGCCTTGGGAAGATGCTAAGGTTTGAAATGTTCAGAGTTCCTGGAGAAATTTCGTGGGTATCGGGAAAATGTCCAGGAAGAGTCCAGGGTCCAGGATGGAGCAGGGAACTTGCACGGATCCAAGAGGCGGAAATGCAAGGAGTGGTTCAGGACTGAGCCCAGGGTCTGGGAAGGAGCAGGAGACTCACACGATTCCGAAAGGCGGAGAATGCGAGGAGCAGTACAGGCAGGATAACTGGAAGGAAGAGAACGGTACCGCTGGAACCAAAGGGGAGATGGAGGTGGATGAGGAAGGATAACAGGTTAACGAACTTGCCGGTACAACAACACGGAAAGTTAGCGTTGAGATGTGCAGAGCTGTGGGGGCGTGTCTGTTTTCTAGGAAGTCGCAGACATAGCTGGAACACTAGACCGTGGCTTGCCTAGCAGCGTCGGCCATGTTGGTAGTATACTGGACATGATACTACAGTGCTTAATTGACCACATATTCCAGAAAAGGCGGAAACTGCGAATCTGGCCAGAATTCAAGCGCACTGGCTAATTTACCTGTTGTGTCGACAGTTGTTATTATCCACTCTCCAAAGTCATAGAGTTGCTTGCCCGCCTTGGCTGGTAGGACTGAACATTCGGAAGCTGGGTTTGATGACCGCTTGCTCACTGTCACTGACAAAAACGATTCTGGGCTGATTTACATCTGCAGGCATTTTGGGGCATTCCCAGGCTCCCTATACTTCTTTTCAAAGTGTCCCCTTCTCCCTGAAGCTGAGAACAGGCTCTGCATAGCTATCAGGACATCTTCCCATTTGTCGTCTAATATGTGTACAATCATTCATCTCCCTGCCTTGTTTTCTTCTCGGTACAATATACCTGCTTTCTTCTGTTCCATTGGTTACTAGGGAAATATCGTAGCGGCCTTAGAGAGGGTGATGGAGAAAATCTGATCTCGTGAAGCTGACAGTCCATAGGGGAGCAGTTTCCACCTGTATCTGTGGATATCTAGTCCTCATATTCATCTGTGAGAGACAAATGGGTAGGAGAACGCCTTGGGAGGTCTTCCTGAATGCCTAAATCACTGCTTTGTTCGTATTCTTCTTTTTTGCAGCTAGATGGCCATTTGTATCTCTGTAAGGCCTTTCCCGGTTGACAAGACCAATGACGTTCTGGTGCGAATGTTGGTGCTGGTAGGACTAAAGATGTTCTAGGGGATGATCTCCAGCACATTAGTCTGCAATTCCATCACTGTCTTTAGGGTATGTAAGATGACCGTGGACAGGTAATGCAGCTGGCGTTTCTCACTGCAAGCAGAGGAGCTGAGAATCATTTAGGAATAGGCTGTGTTTGCAACCGTTACACATAATCCTGGCTCAAAAAAGTCATCATCTGAGAACTGGCATTCTGGGCCCTCAAATCTGGTGTCTGTGGTGTTCTAAAATCCCCTCAGGGATGATGTCTGAAGGCTCCATATGGTAGAGGCCACATAAGGGAAGTATCCCTTGATGAAGCCGTTTCACAGTATGTGGAAATTATAGCTGCTGGACTGCCCTGTATGGGTAGCACTAGACTGATATGCAAATGGTTATCTCTCCTCTGTGAACGGTATAGTGAGCTAAAACGTAGTTGTGTACCATCCTGCGTGGGATACAAGCCATACAACAGGCTATTGGAGCTACGTTTGTTCTCAGTAGAGGGACCCCCCACACTTTGTAAATGTTACAACATCTGGATATGTTTGGACATCATTTTTTGGAGTGCAATTAGTACATCAGATATTGTATTGCTCTTTTACTCCATCATTTTTGCAAATACCTACACTTCCCAGCTCTTCTGTGTGTTGCTTACCCCTGTGACCCTGTTCCATTGACACATGATGCCCAATGCCAGGGGTTGTTCAGTTCCATGACCACGAAGAGCTTGAGCAGTCTTTTTTTTTTTTGCGGGGGGTTCGGTTTAGTAAACTGTCTTTCAGATATTATTTCCTTTTCTTAAACATTCGGAGTAAATAAATTGGGACTGGTGTGCAATGAAGCCCACTTTAATGTGCCGCGCAGAGGAAGCCAGGCCCATGACATGCATACGCCTAAAGCGCTTTTAAAGGATATGCTCTCTGAAGCCTCATACAGACAGGAGGTTTAAGTAAAGTATTCATAAGGTGAAAGGGCCTTGAGAAATATTGCTCGAAGTCATCCGATAGGTTTTAGCTTCCAGTACAGACAGGATCACAAGTTTATACAGCATCGTTGCAGTGGAGTAACTTTTATCAAAATGTTGGGGGGGACATAACAGCTGAAGAAAAGTTGTCCCAGTCAAATGAATGTGGGCAAAATGGTGTGCCATGAAAGTTGGTGGGACAAACACCCCTGCCCCCCCCCCCCCACCCTAAAATGACGCCCTTGCGGTTGCGGGACTTTCATACAGGTTGGATGTAAACATGGAATGGAAACTAGTAAGCACGCCAACCCCTCCCCCTCTTGCATGCCTTCAGTAAATGTGCACAGCGGACATTTTGTTGTCACATAACAGAAGCAGTACCCGATAAAGTTTGTCACCACTACACTGGGAAAAATACACTCATAAATAATTTCCCAGTAGAAACTACAACAGTTTGAAATAATGTGAAAGGTTATCTAAACAGCTTTAAATACTATGCTCGCACTGTAATGGGCGCAATCTAATTACAGATATTACAATCCGAATTGGTAGAAAAATATAATGCAATCAGAGTTGGAAATAAATGTGACGGATTTTTCAGCGCATGCAGGTTTTCTCCCTAAGGGCCTGATTTACAAAACTATTTAACATGGGAAAGTCCCATTAAAAACATGTTTGCAAATGAGGCCCTGCACATGTTTGAAGGTTGCTCCACCATTCCATGATGCTGCCAATCATGAAATACTCCATGCACCAGCCTGTCACTTTAAAGGCCTTTTTGCGCATTGTCCAGCTAGTTGTTGCATTGCTCTAGCGGGTTGTTCCGTTTCCTTGCACATATTCATATCGCACCTGGCACATTTGCCCAACTGCACAACATATTGTTCTCAGGGTATTTCCCCATTCCGTGCCACCTTTCATATAGATTGAGATGATTGTCCCTCTCACATTCAAGCCCGCCCCATAAGATTGCCCCACCCCTTTCCGATGGTCTCCAGATAAGGCCCGCTGCCTTTGAATTTCCCCATGTCGCTCATGGGCTATGGCGAGGGGAGGGTCATGCAGTGCTGTATGGACTCCTCAGCCCACGAGGCAAGGACCTAGGACTGATGGTACCTCTTGCCCTGTGCTGTGTGTCGTTTTAGGCACCCAATGCACGGGAAATGGGTGGCTGGTGGCATCTTCTGGTGGCCCTTGGCTCTCTGATACCTCGTGCTGTGAATATTTCAGCAGTGGAATATAGTGAAATGCACCCCCGCACATAACCTTCTATCGCCTGAGTAGCCGCGCCTTTGCCTCTACACTTCATCTATCTGCAGACTCATTGCCAAAGTGAAACTAGAATACTGGGAGAGGACATCAGAAAGACACTTGCGTCTAACTATACTTACAGTGCGCTGGCTTTGGGAGGGTCCCAACATTATTTTTACTAGCGGCTGGAGGTCATGACCTGTTGACTGCCTTCAGCCACTTTGTCCTTCTCTCTAACTGAAAATATTTGGGCTGTCAATAAGTTGGAAGCGTGAAGTAGAAGTCACTTTGGGGATGATTTATTTCCAAAAATATCTTTCCACATATAATTCTAAATGAAGCTGTGTCCTGCGGGCTGCACACATAGCTCTGCAAAGAATTAACCCGCTGTGCAGTAACACAAAATTGAAAGGGCAATTACAGGGCAAACGGGGAGTGCTGCCAGTGCAGGCATATGCAGAGGAGGCGGCATTGACAGGAAGAGGCTGGACGCAAAGCTCGCTCACGTCAACACATGCTCTTACCACATGCACAGCCACAGTGGCCTATTGGTTGTAGCCCCTGAGCTTCTATCCAAGGCTACAACCAAAAGCCCCCTCTGGCCCGACTAGTAATGCCTCTGGCCTTGCATGCCTTCCACCTTCACTTCTATACGCAGTACTTCCAACAGAGGTTCAGTGAATCTTGTCCTTGTAAGAGTCCAAAGATGAAACAAAGAGGTAGAGAGGGTGTGGGGGTGCCCCTCTCTTTATGAAGGCAAAGTGTCACAGGGGATAAGTCCAAAACAAGTGTGAGCTAAGGGATCCTGGTTGTTGTAACAAGTGTCCTTTGATTTATGACATCACATGCTGAGTACGTTGCCTGCAGGAAATGGAGGGAACCGGGAAAGGAAGATAGCCCTAATTAAAACCCAGATGTGGAACCCTTCTCTCAGCCTACCTTTCCTTCGTGGTTACTCTAACTACGCCCCCGTACAAGGTCATTCTGGGATCTTTCTCCTCCCCTACCACTCTCTCCTCCCATGGTGTCCCCCAGGACTCCAACCTCTCCCCCTGGCTCTTTATCACTTACCTTGCTCCATTGGTGCATCTCATTTCCACCTTCTCCCCTAACTTTCAGTGCTACGCAGCTGACACACAACTCTTCTTCAAACTTCCCTCTGACCCTCTCCTTACTCCCGCCATCATTCCTGCTGGCTATCTGTCATCCATCTGGTGGACTTCCATTGATCTCTGCCTCAATGCCAGCAAGACTGAGATCCTTCCTATTGGGGCTCCTGCTCCCCTTTTCTTCGCCTCGCTCTGGCCATCCTCTATGGGCTCTCCCCCCTCTCCTTCATCCGAAGCCAGAAACCTTGCAGTCATCTTCGACTCTCTTTCCATCCTCCCTTACATTCAGGACCATGCCAAGAAGGCCCACTTTCAACTCTACCTCTTCAAAGGAACACACCCTTTCCTCACTTTCTCCAGAAGCTCAATGTCTCTAGAGCACTGGTCCTCAATAGGCTAGACTACTGCAATAGCCTTTTCCTTAATCTACCCTCTTCCTCTCTATGGCCCCTGCAACTAATCCAGAATAGGGCAGCAAGACTTATCCTTGGCCTCAAGCCCAGCAACTCTCCACTGGCTCCCGGCTGCTGCAAGGATCAAATTCGAATTCCTCTGCATCATCCATAAGGCTGTCTGGGGTGGGGGACCATGCTATCTACAACTTGCTCTTACTAAATACTCTCCCTGCAGATCTTCACTAAATAGAGGGTTGGTGGCCGATCTCTTTCTTCAGCTGGCTCCTTCCTATTGAACAGCCTCTCCCTTCCTCTTCATCTTGAGCCCGATCCATTCAAATTCCTGAAGCTCCTCAAGACTTTCCTTTTTTCTTCCTGTTCCCTTCCTCCCTCCTCTGCTAATCCCACAGTTGCTGAGATTGGTGACCAGGGCCCTTATGTGTCCTTTTGGGCCCTGGCCTACCACACCCAATCGCCTTCAGCCTCTGTCCGCTCACAGCACTTGCCTTGGCTTCTACTGGCCTTTGACACCTCAGGCCTGCACTCACTCATTTATTGGCAGTTGACCACTCCCTAGCACTTCCTCCAATTGGCACTTAAAGCTGCTCATTCCCGAGCACTTCCATCCGGGCACAACTAGCACTTACCCCCCCGGGCCCTCAACTCCCACTTCCCCTCTCCTCTCTAAGCACTTGGACGTTCTGAATGCTCACAAGGCCTAGTACGCCCTCCTCTATCCTTCCTTGTTTTAATTGATGTACATTCCCATATTTCCTCCCTGTTGCCCTGTGGGCGCTTTGAAACACAATTTGCTGGCTGTATGAGCGCCTTACAAATGCATAATAAAAAATAAATAAACATGCCCGTAGACTTCAAAGGGATTTACTAAAAACTTTGAGGACAATGTTCCCGGATAAGGGCGTTTCCCATGATTCCTGAATGCGTACATCTTTATTTTATTATGCAGTATAATACAGCCTAAATGGGCTTTATATACAGTACAAAGTCAGACATACAAAAAAAGAAGAGATGAAAAAAAGAAAAGAAAAAACAATCCATCCTCCAACAGTGAATTTGAGCATTATCAACTTATAAAAGTTCCTCTTCAAAATTCTGCATTGAGCAATCTATCCTTGATAGTTAACCAAAATCTAGTTAAATGATTTATTGAAGGGATTTCATTCTCCTTCATGTATTGTTCCCAGAGTTCCTTGGCATTAGGGTACATTGGAGTACTAGCACCTCTTGCCCTCGTAGCGTCTATCCATGATCTAGTAAAGTTGGGGCAAAGACACATTAAATGCCTAGCAGTTTCAATGTGGGTTTCCTTGCACAATCTGCAACATCTCTCTCTTCTATCCAAGCCGAGCACCAATATTGTCAAGAGTCTCCACCAGGTTAAATTTCACATGTAGGTATTCCTTGCTAATATAAGCACTAGGAAACTCTTTAATGTAATTAGGCCGATACAGAGAGAGAGTCGAGCCCCTAATATAGTCACGACCTATGCTCTTGGACACAAGATTCACCCATGTTTGCTCTTTATGTATTCCAACCAAAACTTAAAATTGCCTTTTTAAATGAAGTTAGTGAGGGCAACCAGGGGTTAAGGTACAATGTAGAGCACCACGTCAGGCCCACATCCAAAATCCTACAAGTCGAAGATTTACAAAAGGCACAGGTTTTACTGACCGCATCTACCAGAGCCAATAACATAATTTTGTCACCTGAGTTAAGCAGCTTCCAGTAATCGGTCATACGACGCATTAGAGCAGTCGAGCAAATTGAACAAATATCTAGTTCACAGTAAATAAACTCAACAGGAAGTCACAGTGGTAAGCTTAACAACGCCTTTAAGGAAACCCCTTCCAATTTGATCAAGACTCTCTCAGCTTTAGCTCCCCATACCTCTATGTGTAAGCCAAATTGGCCAAACATTGAATTTCTTAGATCGAGACCAAGGAGGACAATGAATACCCTGATTGTTGGGTGGAAATGTTACTCAAGGCACCAACTACCTGGCGTGTTTCCAATTTTAATTTATTTTTTTGATCAGCCCAGCGCAATCTGTGATAAATATTTACTCTGAAATAATTATAATGGGTCACTCGTTCAATCCCATCTTCATTCAAATACCAAATTAGATGAGCCGGAACTCTCTTGTTCCTACCACAAAAGACCACAGTTTTAGTCTTGAGAATGCTGATAGTTAAATTGTGTGCCTTGGCATGCTTAGCAAGTATGTTTAATTGTGCTTGTAACCCTTTGGGAGTTTGATTCAGCAAAATGAAATAATCTGCATAACCAAGCCAAAGCAGCTGTAGATTTTCTAATCTGGACGGGATGGATGTAGGGGAGGCCAAGTGTAAAATAAGGGCCGCCATATAAAGATTAAAAAGAAGCAGAGCCAGAATGCATCATTGTTTTAATCCCCTATGGGTTTCAATGGTCAGTCAGGGAGCCCTTCAGCTCATAGCGTACCTGTACCCTGGTGTTATAATGAAGTGATGAGATAGCATTGAGTATCCCCACGCCCCATCTCCTAAGTTTCAACCAGAGTTTGTCACAATTTACTGTGTCGAATGCGGCACTTAAGTCCACATATGTCACGTAGTTTGGTCATGTGAGCGCCCAGCACTCTCAACCGTGCTAGACAGGGACATGAGTTTGTGAAGCGTGGAATAAGTCTTCCTGAAGCCCCTTTGATCATAGGACAAAATGTGGTTTAAGTTTGCCCATTAATTTTGTTCATCTAAAAGTATTCTAGCTAAAATGTTCCTGGGACCATCGAGCAATGCTAAAATTCGATAACTTTTTGAGTCAGAAAGTGGACCTCGTTTATAAACAGGAACCATAATACTGTGAGTCCAAGAGGCCGGTAAGCAACCGGTATATTCGATAGTGTGAAAAAGTCATTGTAGGATCGTGGCCCAGAGTAATTAATTCCTTTTCAATAGGGCATTACATGTCCCATTTGGACGGGCCGCTCTAGAGTCCTTAGAATGTGAGATAAATGTGATAATATCCCTTAGGTCATGTTTAAGTGACACTTTCATTCAAAGAAGTAGTAGAGATCCTACAAATAGTGGATTTCATGCAGGTTTCCCATGATTCCTTAGACGCCCCCACCATTAAATTAGGGTTAAAATGATATCAGTTAACTAGCTGCCAAAACTTCAGCAAATCATTAGACCTACAAATCTGAACCAAGTTAGCACAGTAGAGGTGTTTAATGAATATTTATGTTGTCGCAGCCATGAGCGATAATTGGCGTTACTACATTTACACTGTATTGCAAGAGTCAACAAATCCTTGTACAATTTAAGTGTCAGAAATAGTTCAGCTCTCATTTCTCTCTGTTTGTCTCTTATGGCTTTGGTTTTTTTGTCACTTTTTTTTTAAAATTTGGGTTTGGTTTAAAGAAAAGATAAATTTAAACCTTTCCAAAATCTTTAAAAATGTCACACCTTCCATACTTAAAAATATAAAAACTTTCAATTATGCAGTACATCAATTCTGTGGAAAAACAACAATTTCAGTCCTAATTCATTTATGTTATTACTTTGTATCTTATAACAACCCACCATTGGCATGCTGCTGTCTCTCCTCCAAAGCCTAGTGCCAAATTCTATCAGCCTCAGCTAAATATTGCGTGTTATTTATTTAGACAACATGAGTTTAGCCATACTGCTGCCCTCATCCCAATAGATCTAACTTAGGAGGTTCAGTGCCTTCAGTATTTCTACCACCGCTGATGTGAGGAGTATTTCATGCCCTGAGATCATTCTGTCCCAGTGGTGGTCTGATGAAATTCCTTCCTCCCTTGAGACAAATCTTCTTTATTTGTCCAGCCTCAAAGAACAAGTCCCTTCACACTCCATTAGTAAGTGACGAAGGGACTGGTTTGTAGGAATGACACAGATTTTACAGAGCTTAACTGCTTTCTCACCCAGCTGACATATTTCTAGGATCTCGCCAGTAGGTAAGAGGTTCAGGCTTATCCTAAGGAAATTATTCCTGATCCTGTGATCAGGATAATTTACCAAGTAATGAGGGAGATGGCCTACGATTTTTTTCAGCTGCCAAGAATGTATTATGTGGGATTGAGTTTCATACTCTTGCTACTGTTTCGATTTAGTCCAAAATTTCTAGATCTCACTTTACCTTCAGGGGATTGGTAATTAAGTTTTCTATGTCTAATACTGTCTTGGCTAAGATGGTTCTCACTCTATCTTCTAACCCCTCCGGGATTCGAGATTTTGACGTAGTTAGATGCATTTTTATATCCTCTTACAGTGAACCTGGCCTTGGGTTTATGATCTCTCTATAGTGTGAGATTGATTTCCACTCTGCTAAGCACCCTAATGTTTTTATGGCTTTGTCATATTTATGGCTGGAGATACTATTAATGTTAAGGGTTGTAGATTGGTTAATGGAGCCAGAAGGAAAAGTATACCCAATGATGTTAGTAATAAAATCTTCATGGTTAGAGAGAACATTCTCAAACTTGTAAGGGGGAGTCACTGTATCCATAAGATGTCCCAAAACAGGTACTTATGCGTTATGGCTTTCAGTTCATTAATCAGGTCCACAAACATTGCGTAAAGGTTCAGTTCAATTTAAATGATGATCTCTCCACTTGATCCGGTTGTTGTTTTTGTTATTTAAACTGACGGGTCCAATTAGGTCTGTGTCTTAATATTTACTGGAGGCAATACAAGTAATCAATGGAAAGTGGTCACTCTCTTTGCTCTATCACGAAATTTGAGAATAAGTGGCGTGCTTGTACAAGACAATAATCTAAAGCAGAAACAAAATGATGGGCCACTTTGGTAAATTGAATGGTAATACCACCCCAGCACAGACCCTTAAGCCTCATAAGCCCATGACTAATAAACAAGTCGTACCACTTATAACCATTATTGTTGTGGGGGGTTTGTCTTAACTGTGTAGGAGGAATGGCAAGTGCTAGCTCAAGCTCACCATCCCCAAAAATCTCCAAAAATCCCAAAAAACTCCTAATAGAATGACACGAAGGTTACTAGGGTAAAGGTAGCCAGTCAGGAGAACTCTCCATGTGGTCCTGATAGCAGTACTGGAATTGTGTCCCGGAGGATCACCAAGGTTTGATTAAAGCTTCCAGGCCAGTTTGCAGTAATCATGGCAGCTAGGATGTAGGCCGAGGCAAGGGGAATCTGCTCAATGGCACTGTGCACACTGATCAGTAGGCCACCTTTCCGTCTACCTCTGACCAGTGGTCGAAGTGTGCGGAAAGAAGTAGTGGAACTATGTTCCACGAGGCCGTCCGCCCTTGCTCCCCACACACCCCATTGCCTCAGGCGCTATCCAAACCCCATAACGGGGCCCAGCCTTTCCTCCATTCCACCCCCACCACTGTGTAAATGCTGAAAGAAACACAGTGAAAGAAAATGCCTTTCAAACGTCCCCCATTAGCTTTATTAGCTTTCCCCTACGTCATGCAGCTTTACGCATCCTACCCTTTCTAATCACCCACCATTCGCACCTTTCAAGGGCCAGGCTAAAGATTAAAGCTACCCTTCCCACCTACCCATTAACTGCATGCGCAGCTTTGCATGCAGTATTTTCGCATTAAGTTGCTTATATGCAAAAGAACAATTCTGATTACTGTGGAGCAGGGGTATGATAGGGCTTGGGAATGGGCTTTGCCCCAAGCAGGCCACTGAAAAAAATACCAGCAACACAGTGGTTCTATGAAAGTTTACTGTAATGTGAAGTTGGAGCTGCTCCAGCAGGTCCCAGGTTCGAATCCCGGTAAGGTGAAAGTGTACTGAAGTGCACGTTTCAACTTCTTGCTACACTTTTATTTTAAAACGAAGTGATTCCGGAACCATTGCTTTTTAAAATACAAGTATAGGAAATGTAAAAATGAATTTAAAAGAGTAGTGGAGCAACGCTCCTACACGCTCCCGCTCCCCCTTCGACCACTGCCTCTGACATCTTGTATAGCCGGTATCTGTATCATATTTCTACCATCGCAATACATTTCCCCCACAGCCCAAGTTTCTTGTAGAGCAATTATTATGTAATCCCGAGATAGGCCATGACCCCGTCCTCTATACAATGGGAATGCCCATTAGTATTCCAAGATAGCACCCCATATAAATCGTGAGGGTCTGTTAGGTCCACTCAATTGGAGAGACCCATCAAGCCAAGACCAATCCTCCCGCTCTGTCCCCACATTAGCACAAGTGACATTGGTTTTCAAAAAGATATGTCTTTTACAATCCTTGCTCACTTCCACTCTAACTTCGTCAACTTTCCAAGTCGTCAATTGGACCATAGAGGAGTTAGACAATGTATTTGACTCTAAATCAAGTCGAAGAGGGTGTAAATCCACGTCACTACTGTCATATCCTAACTCCAGAAACATGTGCTGCTGAGTTAATACTGAGTTGACACAGGGAGCGATTCTAGGTGCAATAGTGCAGTAGTCCTGTCAGCATCCTCTGGCTGCCCCACTATTCTAATGTCCCCAGATTCTATTAAACGCAAGGGATAAATAAGATGGAACCGGTTTACCACAGCCGCTCTATTAAGCGTACACGGCAGGGGAACAGAATTTTCAAAATATTATGGTCTTGAGGCCCCCGATTAATAGTCAGGGAAGTAGATAGAGCACAGGGAGCCTTTACCGCCCAAGAGAGAGGCGGAGCCAGTGATCATTTTAGGATTAGATGCTATATTGCTGCTGCAGATCAAACGTACACTGCTTGAATCTGTCCCCCCTGTGTTGATTACGTGGGCAGCATCTGATGTTTCACATAAATTGCTCACCCACTCCAACATGGCTGAATCGTTTAAGGATGGTGCGAAAAGTTACCACTTTAGGATAAATTCAAATGATCTCCACCCAACATCTTCCAACGTGAATTCGAAGCCAAACCTCAGGTCCCCCCCCCCCCCCACAGCGCTGGCAGCTGTGAGCCATTGCACATTTGTAATAGAGGACTCAGGAGTTACAAGGCGATTATCAGCGCTGAAAAGCCATAGCATCAGCAGCCTCCAAAGGAAGAAATACCCATTTTGATTCTTTTCAAATGTGTTCATTGCATGTATGCCCCACCGCCACCCACACACCCACTAAGTAATTAGGAATAATTGTGACAACATATGAAAATGGATTCGCGTTGTGTGTGCCCTCAAATCGCTTAGTGTGATATTTTCTGTACAAAGGGGAAAGCCAAGAGGCAATTACATTCAGCCTGCCAGAAAACAAAAGCTTAATTCGGAATCACAATGAGACATCATTAGTAGCTCGACATTTGTGTTTACAAGAAACACACCGTCAGCCAACTGTACTCTCAGTTTTGTAGAACATTTGGAGACATTCAAAGGGCGTGAATAAGGAAATTAAGTAATGAAGACAGCGGCGCAAACACTCTAAGCTCAAGAGGCAGGATTACAGTGCAAATAACTTGCTGTTTCAGGGAGGCAGAACGCACTCAGAGGCTTGCTGCCAAGCAAGTGTCGGGTTTGTCGATTTGGAGCGGGTGGAGGTTTCTGTGTTACTCTGCTAGGTTGTCTGTGTGTGTGTGTGTGTGTTTTAATGGAAACGTAATGCCAAAACTCTTGTTTTTATTTCTAACACTGCTGTGACCTACAAAAACTGTTTTGTTATTCATGAAGGGTACTATTGGGTTGTGGATGGTGGGCTGTGGAGAACGTATGCAAAGCTCTACAATTGTTGGTCTGCTATTATCTGCTTTTAGTCCAAATTCCATCTATGCCGTTTCAGAGGCAACACATTTTGAGATGAGCCTGTTTCGTTCTGTGTTCCTTCCTTTGGTTCTTTTCTAGAGTTGTTTATGCTTATACGGTTCTGTGCCAGTTGGCTGTGTCGGTTGTCACTCGCAGCAACCCGCTGCACCCCGCAGGTCCAATAAAGTCTTTACTTGCCTTACCTAGTTTCCCCCATGTTCTCAATGGAGACGAACTGGTCCATTTGAGAAGCCGGACAGAGGGACCTGCTGAGGACCCCCACTTTGGTGTTGACAGCAATGGGGCCTGAGTGTGGCAAATGGCAGCGCTGGAAAGGAGTGCTGTTGGTCCATGTGTGTGAGCTGGGCGGGCGCGGTGGGGGCAGCAAGCCCCGGGGAGCGAGAATGAGATGAAGCCCGGGGAGTGACAGTGAAATCAGAAGCCGTGTGCAGCGCCACCAGCGGTAAATGGCAGGATGTTGAGGACCCCGGCGTGTCAGCAGGGTCTGCCCGGCTATCAGCGCAGCCTCGCGCAGGGCCGGTTGCCTCACAGATGAGGTATGCCGTGCCACGCACATGCCATTAGGGGGTTTGGAGGAAAGAACTCTTCGCCGTCGAGGGACAGACACACCCATACAGGTCTCTTAGCGATGAGATGCAGCCACTCTAAGGACGACCGTCCATCGGCTGTTTATATTACAAGCATAACCCAAGCCAAGAGAGCTGAAGGGGTTGTCAAGTGACTAAGGTCCTTCTGCTTTGTTCAAGTGAGATATTCCTACTTTTTATTACCTGTAAACTTTAACTAATGGTTGGATTCTGTTGTTCTTGTGTCTTAGTGGCCTGTCAATTGCCTTTGGTTGGGAGAAGCCATGGCAGTTTCAGTGCCCCCCCCCCTTTTTAGCAGAACTTGAGACCCCTCTCATCAGATGGAAAAGATGGAGGAAGATGTTTGACACCTATTCAGTTGCAATTGGTGGTAACAAATTCACGCCAGCCAGGAAGCAGACAATGCTACTTCATAATCTTGGTGCTGAAGGGCACAGTCTCTGTGATGGTTGCCGGAGTTGCTGGGTGTTGGAGCTGGGGATCTGGATGATTTTGCTGTCAAGAAGTTTCATGACCATTTTGAACCAAACGAGAAATGTGACATTTGAGCATCATAAATTGAAGAGAGCTATTAGGTGTTGCTTAGAACGTTAAGTCACACCTGTTATCTTGGGCCTCTGACAGGTACACTGATTAGGGATCAGCTTGTGAGGTGCACCAACAATGTTAAAAGAAATGCTCCTGGCCATACATCTCTCTTTGAAACAAGCTGTGGAGTTAACGAGGAGCATGGAGCAGACTGCCCATCACATGAAGAACATGAGGCTAGAAAAGCAAGGCAATGAGGTGTGGGCCTTTAAACACAAAAAGGGGAATGAAGGGAACAAAGAAATCAAATCCGGGCCAAAATGCCAATTACATCAAATGTAAACATGGAGTGCATTTCTCTCGTGTCTGCAAGGTAGGGGCAATCAATGCTCTGGAACAGACGGTGCTTCGGTTGGAGCAGGAAGTGGCCCAAGGTTCACAATCTCCTACAGCTGAGGTGAGCGCATAACATGTATTTGAAACATCCACTGTGCTCTAGCACCTTTCAGCGTCTCATGTGCTAGATGGAATTAGCAATAGGGATCTCAGACCCAAATAACTGGACAGACTCAAAGAATATGGCAAAGTACTACTTTATTATTAGAATAAAATAAAGTAGGGCCACAACGAACTGTAGTCCACACACTCACACACAGATTTGATTGTACGAAGGTTTTATAGCTCAATATAGGTCAGCTATGATGTCATCCTATGTGACAAACTGTAAAACCTATTAAAGGGAGGGATTGGTTAAGGGAGTATAGGTACCTATATATCATATAAGTATAAGTAATACTATTGGATGCCCCTTATCTGGTAAGCATGCCTTGAACCACCTTGAATACCTATAATAAAGATTATAGCAGAATAACAGCAGCGGGTTGGCCTGTGCAAGACTGCATAGCATGTTGCTAGATCGGCCCTCTGATTGGCTGGCATTCTCTACCAACCTTGGACCTTTGCCTCGTTAGTCGCACTTAAGCAAAATGAAACTCAGGTGCAGAGAGCAAGGTCAGACTACTGCCCACTTGCCCAATTAGTTCATCATCTCTCATCGGTCAGGCTCCAAGCCAAGGATTCTTCTTTATAGTTGACCTTACAGCTTGTTCTCTCTTCTGGACCTTTTAAGGGAGTGTAGGTGCACCATTATCTTCATCGGAAGGTTTAATGAATAGCCCTTGTTTTCAACTTCTGAATCACGTGTGAGAAGGCTACGGTTTTGTCAATTTTGACCTTTTATTTACTGCTATTTGATTTAATTATGCTTGGTGACATTACTCCTCTCGGCCCCGGGAGACTTGCTCACTCTACCTTGCATATGCTTCTCGCATCTTTATCTGTCCTGTACTTAGCACTTGCAGATGTTTTATTCTTTGCTTCAGCTAAGAGAAATATGTCTTGCATACATGGCTTATCCTCTCGACTCCCTTTGTGCTTTGTAATTATTCCTTGATGTGGCATCCTTGATCCCAGGCCAATAGACTCCTCTTTGCTCTTCACAAAAAACTGTTTTTCCAGCATCTCCTGACTCTGCAGCCCTGGTCTGTTTCTGAGGTAGTTTGATTGGTTTCAACACAAGTCCGACATCCACCTTTCCATTATAGCCACATTTGTCACCTTATGTTTTCTTCTACAGCAAGCTCCTATGTGTCTAAACTACCTTTCGTTTCTGCATATATACATACACTTCATCTCTACTCACTTATTTCTTTGGTGCATATGATCTCTCTGTATTCGATGTTTCTCTTATTACCCCAGTTATACTGTTATTCTTTAAGCATTTGCATATCTTTTCAGTGTGTCTCTGTGTCTTTCCTCCATTAAATCATTCTGCTCTTGTCTGATTTTACTTATAGCTCTATGATGTCCAATGGTGTATGCAGACATCCTTCCTCCCTCTCATTGAAAGGGTACATTCGATATGGTTGTCTAATTGCATTTTGTCTCTAATACACTCAATGTGGTATTGAGATGATACCTTGTGTCCCACATAGGGCTCTTCTGCTGTTGCAGTATGACAGAAGTGAGTGGGCGGGAGCTAAGGATGATATATCCACCTGCTCCTCTACATTCCTCCCTCTGTTCAAGTCCTCAACCTCCTGATAGTTCCAAATGTGGATTACTGTGAATAAATGAAGACACACCAGTCACAAGAAACAAATATATAACAACAGTTTATTATCACTTAAGCGGACACAGATTCATCAATGCATGTGTACAGGCATAGAGAAGATGAGCTAAGGCATAGGGGACTGAACTTACCTTATACCTTTCAGAGAACAGTTAGAATTAATTACCGTCCATCTTGTTTCTAACACAAGGTAACATTCCTTGCACTTCATTATCTATGTTGTTTCTTGACTAAGAGGTCAGACTGCATTTCGACTCAGTAGCTCCGGCTTTCAGAAATACAAATGGCAGAAATTGTGCTTCTTTTAATCATTTAGATGCATATTTCTGCAATTAGCTGTGTAAAGAAGGCACCTTATTTACAGATTAGCTATGTTTGTGTCAACTCTTCGAGCTCCTAAGTTACAGACAAAGAAACGTGTTTGGCATTCCTCGTACTTCTGTGCAGGGGCATGTTAAAGAGCTTTCGGAGCGGTGACTCTGTGAAACTTTACCGTGGGTAGAATGAAAACCTGGTAAAGTGAGCAAAATGACAAAGATGGAGTTTGGAAGGCGCAATTGCACAATGCAATATGTGTGTGCTTAGGCCAATATAATATGATACAAAATGAATGTGCTTTTACACACCTTCTCCTCTTTCATCATCTTCATCTTCTCTTCATACTGTGGTTTCTTTGGGATCCATGTATTTGTCACCCCCTCAGGTGACCTGCATTCTTTATATGTTCATCCACACTCCAGGTCGTAGGGCAACAATCCTTCGAGGGTGTACAGAATATCCAACGTCCTACATGTGTCTTGTGATCTTTAGGGTAGTAGAACTTTGTTTGTGGCGGTACCAGGGGACTTTTCTTTATATTCTCATGGGTGCCGCCCTCATTTTGCATTTGTTCATCAGTTTCAACATCTATATCGAACATTATCGTCATCTCAAAAGCTTTCTTAGCTTTCTTTTGGCATTGTCTCAAAATGATCCTTATAAGAGAGAATCCTATCAATAACAACGCTACTATTGCTCCAAGTAGCTTGAAAGCATTTGCCAGCCAAGTTGTAATCCATGAAAACAGAGATATAAACCAGTCCTCTCCTGCTGTCTCATCAACTTCATCTTCCATCTTCGTATGCAGCGTTGTCAGCATAGTTATTGCTTCTGTCAGGGTTCCATTTTCTCCATCATGAGAAGGTGTGAATGTACAGCAAGAAGGCCCGATCTTCGCGCACACGCCTACTTTCATTGCTGTAATTAAGTCCAAGACATACCTGTTCTGGAGGGTCATATGCCTGATGGCCCTCAGTTCTTCTTTGATTGCATTAAATCCTTTCATGGTCGCATTAATTGTTTGCAGCACTTCCCATCTGGTGATCTGTAACCACTTGGCATTCACTGCAGTGTGGAGCCCTGGCAAAAATAGAGATGTCATTATCATTGCCGTCTTGCTGAATAATTTCTGCTCATCTGATATATTGTTCTAGGCTTCTATTGGCTTTGATAAAAAATAGTTCTCCCTCTTTAGCAAACAGAGGTTTAGCGACCTCTTCCTCCTCTGAGGTTCATCTATTTATGAGAACACACCAATATAAAGGTCACTTTGAGGAATCACTAATGCAGGAACATGTATGGTTGTAATAGAACATATTCCTCCCCAATTCTCAGGCATCTGCATATAAGCTCTGGATCCACAGGCCCAATATCAATCCATCAGCACAGCAGTTCATCCATTCATTCCGGGTACTTTGTTTATCTCCTTACATCCTTTATTTTCTCAAGCCAGAACCAGGCCTTTGTTCCTGAAGCATGTTGCTGCATTATTTAGTGTACTATTAACATTGGCCTTACTTCATTGTCAACCCATGTGTATTGCTCCCCAAATGCACGGACAGTAATTTATCACCAGTACAGCTGCAGAGCCAAAACATGTATTGCTCGCCTATAGTGCACGGACAGTAATTTATCACCAGCGCAGCCGCAGAGCCAATACTTTGAACGCAGGTAGACAACGCAATGACTTACAACCACACGCACGCTTAGAGAGTAAGTAGCACTTATACGGCTATTTATTCGTAATTAGGCATATATACAATACAAGCATAAATCAGATAAATCATAGGAAATTAGCAGGAATACATCACCATGGGCGTATCTTGACAAAACCTCATCTCGCCAGAAGCGGCTGAAAGACCCCAACAACAGCCAGGCCAAGAGCACAACAGCCCACAGGTATATCGGACCAGGGCGTCCCCCCTCCGACTGAGGTCTTTGTGCATGTCCCGTCTGACCGTTGAGGGCTTCCGCATATATGCCCTCCTCAACAAGGGGTGGCACCTTCTCGAACCTTCTGGCAAATGCGCTTGCGCATTGATGGGTGACCGTTGATTGCCAGCTGGGTCAACCGACAGTAACCTCAAGGAGCAGAGCGCTTCCCTCTCCTAAGCGCCCCGGAAAACAATTCCATAACTCATCTCAAAACCTTGGCGCAAGCATAGCAAACCAAAACAAACTTCGTTATCAGGTACCAGCCGGCACCTGCGGATCTTAGCTTTCCCAGCGCCGTGTCCTTGGCTGAGAAGGCCTGCATTCCAAACCCATCAGCGAATAACGTTGAAAACATGTTGTTTCGCAAAGCAAGTGCAGCTTTCCACTGAGGCATGGATAAATATCCATCATGGCTCTGAGTTCCCCCAGAATGCACTGCGCACCAGCGCCATGTTTTTTTTAGCTCGAACACCACAATCCACCCTTGGATATTTACCTTCCATAGCCCAGTGGTAAAGGAGGCGGCCTTTGAAACCGCCGAAATATTAAAACCAAGTTGGGAATACATTGAATACAACAACAACACGCTATTATAATAGCTAATATAATACAAATGCAAGCAAAAGCATAACGCAGTGTACCTCCAATATCGGGAATCCATGAAAATAACCAATCCCACCAATTCCCAGTTTGCTCTTGGGACACTTGAGAAATGAGATCCCTCAAACCTCGAATATGACTTTCAATGGATCGTGAATGGTCACTTAGATTGAAACAACACATACCCTCAACTGCGTTACAGCCTAAATTATGCTTCAGCAATAAGTAATCGACAGCAGCTCTGTTTTGCAAAGTAGCTTTTCTAATAACTTTGCTGTCAAGGAGTAACTCTTCTAAAGCTTGAGAAGTATGATTGAGTCCTTTTACTACTAAACATGCTAATTTGATCAAAGACTTGTACCCCCCAGCAGATAAACCCCAAACTCCTACTAATGAAAGGGTTAATGCTAGAACTTCAGCTTCTGATAGCAAATGCACATGTGAATCACAATCGGGGGATAGACCCACAGATTCAAAAGTTGATCTTTTGTTTCGAGATATTGCTGGGTGTAAAGGAAACATCATTAGTCCTAATCGAGTTAAGGCACACGGACCTCCAGAAATGTTAGCTGGAATGTAAGTGTATGTGATGTTACCACATGAAAAGAGCCATCCTGTTGGAAGTTTCACATGATTTAGATGACTGGCAGCTATTACGGTATGATTGCAAGACATAGTATTATTCACACTGGTACATGTGCTTGGAACTCGTGAACACAATCGTTTCTCGAACACAGTTTGATTTTTCTGTTTGGTTAAATTTAGCTGTTGGCATTTGCCAATTTCTTTAGCATCGCAGGTCATAAAGTAGCACACATCGCCTTGAGTTATATTGTAGGTTATAATACGTGTCAAATTTCTCCATTTGCGATCCGTTTCCGTGCAAAACCTGCAGTACTCATAGACGGAAAAAGATTGTCTGATATCGGAATCTTGAACTAACGAATCATTGTGTGTGACGCCAAAAATGTGCTTTAGAACCGGAACTGGCGTTGGCACTGCAACTAAACATGTAGTTAGTAAAGCTTCAGCATTGGGCACATCGGTTAAGCAAAAGTGCGTAATGTTAAGTACTTGTTGTGCCAGGTACGTCCACATATTCTCCGTTTGGGTAATCATCGGGGAATATTTTCGCCGTCCTAAAGACGCCTCTTGCATAGCTGGCATCGATGTTGTTTGGACTTGCACTTGACGTGTCCGTCGCCTTCCATGAATCCATGTCGTTGGTCTGGCTGGCTTTTTGGCATCGGTATCGAGTTGCTTTCGGACATCATTGCTCCTCATCATCGGATTCACATTGATCGTTGGCACAGACATGGCATTTTTTATCCGGAGCATTATGCCGTTTGACTCTCCCAAATGGAGTCCATTTAGTCCCACAATCACACCAGCCAGACACAGGATCTACAAGGCAAACCCAGAAAAGAGATATCAGTGTTGAAAATCACTCCCTTAGGTAACATTTGTCTGCGGGCACATACTGCCATTTGTCTTTACCAGGTTCCATTACTAAAACTATCTGGTCTTTGCCTGATGCAATAACATCTGCGGGCACGGGTGGACCACTTGGCCTTTCGACCCACACCTTTGCACCCGGTATCATACTGTCTGAAGAGCCAAAACCACGATCCCCACGGGTAGTTAACACTGTGGGAGGCTCCCCCTTTTTAATCATGGACAACTTAACAGGAATGATAATTAACTGAGCCACTCTATCACCCTTATGAATCGGTAACACTTGGTCCCCACTATTCATCAAGATGACTTTGATCTCGCCTTGGTAATCAGCATCAATGACCCCTCCCAGCACTTGAACTCCCTTCAATGCTAGTCCAGATCTAGGGGCAATCCATCCCATATGCTCTGGAGGAATTTGTACCCCAATCCCTGTTTCAATCACAACAATCCCTCTCGGGTCTAATCTGATTTCTTCATGAGAATGCAAGTCTACCCCTGCTGACTCGGGAGTCGCCCGATAGGGAGCTAAAGAGCCCGGGGTAATCTCCCAGTACAATAGAGTCTCTCTAACTAGGTTCGGTTGAATCTGTAAAGCAGGAGTCATTAGTCGCAACAATGGAGTCTCATGATTGTTCACCGGTCTATTATTCAACACTTGCACCGCATCAAACACGCGATCACGCCAACCTGCCAAACTGCCATCTCCAGACTTACGTAGCTGTTCCTTCAACAACCCATTCATTCTTTCAATTAACCCTGCCGCTTCCGGGTGATAGGGCACGTGGTAAAGCCACTCTATACTCTTCTCCTGACAATAGTCCTGAATTAATTTGCCTTTGAAGTGTGATCCGTTGTCACTTTGAATTTGCAAAGGCACTCCGTAATGCAACGTGATCTGATCTAGCAACTTAATGGTATTCAGTTGTGTGGCACGCTTGCATGGCAAAACCATCATGTATCCAGAGTAAGTATCCACAATAGTGCATGCATACTGACAACCTTTGCTGATTGGCAGAGGACCGATAAAATCGATCTGCCAAATTTGACCTGGTAACTTTCCTCTTCGCAACGTGCCGTGAACAATCTGAGGGATAGGCCTATGCTGTTGGTGTTGGCACACCGGACATTGCAAGATGACTGTTTTCACTACCTCTAAAGGAATACTAATTCCTCGAGCTTGTGCCCACCTGATAGTAGCCTTTTCTCCAAGGTGCCCACATTTCTGGTGAGCCCACTTGGCCAAACCCTCCAAATCGTCTTCCTGAGGCTCCGCATCCACAGATGAAATCTTGGTGTGTTCATCTGCAACAGAATTAAACCAACGTTCCAATGAATCTGTCGCACAATGCGCATCCACATGATACACTGTGACTTCACTTTGTGATAGCATTTCTGCAATATCTAGCCACAATTCTTTTCCCCACAACTCTTTCGAATGAATCTTCCACCCATTCTTCTGCCAGGTTGGCAGCCACACTGCCAACCCATTCGCCACTGACCATGAATCTGTGTACAAATGACATCGACCAGGGGTCTCTTGTTTCAAGGCTTGGTAAACTGCGTAAAGCTCTGCAAACTGACTGCTCTTCCCTTTCCCTGACGTTGTCAAAATCTTTTTCGTCTTGGGATTATATGACACCGCTTTCCAGTATCGCTCTGTTCCCACATATCGGGCTGAGCCATCAGTAAACCAGGCATGCTCTGTCTGCTCTACGGTCAAATCACCATATGGTACTCCCCATTTCACGGGAGACTCGCGTTTCTCAGACACTTCTGGTGGTATGTAATCCGAGGGCGGTATGTTGGCTACTTGCTCGTGTAACTTTGCAACCCCACCCTTTCCTGATTTGGCTCTGTCTTGAATGTACCATTTCCATTTAATTATGCTGGCTTCCTGGGCATGTCCTATTCTGTGTGTTTTAGGAGAACTCAACACCCATTGCATAATTGGTATCTCTGGCCTCATCAATACATCATGGCCCACCGTCATTTGCTCAGTATCAACCAGGGCCCAGTAACATGCCAGCAACTGCTTTTCAAATGGAGTGTATGAATTACCAGCATCGGGCAACTTACGACTCCAAAACCCCAATGGCACACGTTTCCTGTCCTGTTTCTGCCACACACTCCAGTTAGCATAATTGTCTTGTACAGACACATTCAATTCCACTTCGCCTTCCTTCAATGGCCATAGATCGAGCACCTGCTGCACGGTGTCTTTTGCCAACTCAAATGCTTTCTGCTGCTCTTCCCCCCACTGAAACTCATATTTCTTTCGTGTCACTTTGTAAAGGGGGGCCAGTATCTGCCCTAAATGGGGAATGTGCTGTCTCCAGAACCCAAACAGCCCTATGAACTGTTGAGCTTGCTTTTTATTCATTGGCGTGGTAAACTCAAGTATTTTCTGTCGGGCCTTCGGCACCATTTCTCGATGCCCATTATGCCACTGAATTCCTAGAAATGTCACTGTCTCAGCTGGGCCTTGAATTTTGTTCGGGTTAATCTCCCACCCTTCCTTCTTCAATCCTTCCATAATGACTTCTAACTGGTTTTGCACACTGCACTCATCCTTGCCCTGAATCAAAATATCATCAATGTAGTGAGAGATTTGTATGTCCGGTTTACACAGTATCTTGTCTAAGTGCTCTGCCACCAGCCGGTGACAGATAGTCGGGCTATGTATGTACCCCATAGGTAACCTTGTGAAGGTGTACTGACGCCCGCTCCAAGAAAATGCAAACTGCTCTTGACACTCTTCAGCAATTGGCACAGAGAAAAATGCATTGGCTAAATCTATCACTGCATACCAAGTCCCCTCAAACTTTTGGACATTTTCAATCAAGGTAATGGCATCTGGGACTGCGGGCACCAATGGAGGAGTGTGTTTATTCAACTCGCGGTAATCCACCGTCATCCTCCAAGACCCATCCCCTTTTTTGACGGGCCAAAGGGGGTTATTCCAGGCGGTAGTGATAGGTCGTAACACCCCCGCCTCTACATACTCCTTGATGGTGTCTGAAATTTCCTTTTGCCCCCCAGGAATGCGGTATTGCTTCATTGCTACCCGCTTGGTCGCCACAGGCACATGTACTGGGGGCATCTTCAATTTGCCTACTGTAATGGGTGTACAAATTAATGCACTCACCCCAAACTGGTATGTTTTACCTCCAAGTCCTAAAGTCAACCCTTCCAGAATGTCAAAGCCAATTATGTACTCAGGTATCGGGACAATCAACACTTGGTATTTCTTCCTAGCCAAACTGCCTATTTTCATTTCCACTTCAGTTTGTACTGCGGGGGTCTCCTTCCCCCCTAGTCCTGTAATAGTAAAGTGTCTGCCTTTGAATCGTGTCGGATTCCCGTGAATCAAAGAGGCCTCCGCCCCGGTGTCTATCAATGCTCGCACCCCTTGCGTATTTCCTGGCCCCCAAAAAATCTTGACATTAACATGGGGCCGCCTATCCACCTTTATGCGAGCAGATGCTGCCGGGGCTTGGCCATAACCCTAGTCAAATTTTGAATGAGTGTAACCTGACTCTGCCTTTAGCATTGCACTCACCACCTTCCTCAAATCAGCATATGTCGGTTGGTACGGGGAAGGTGTCCCCATAGACCCCTCCTCCTGTTCTTCCTCAGGAGGGGCAGAAGGGGTGGTGTCCCCCTCTGGTTTAGTCACTACCTGTTTCTTAACCTGTTTGTAGCGCTCCTTGGCTGCAAGCCCTCTCTTTCTGTATAGTTCGTACATGACCCTGGTTTCAATGCCATCAATTTCTTCCCGTGGCACACCATCTTTTAACAGGGCCAAAAACATGTCTTTTCTGGACACTCGGGAGTCTCTGCTATCTTGTCTCCTGCCTTCAGTTCTTCTCTCGCTACGCCCCTCTCTCTCCCGTGGCCTGTTGTCACTCCTATCCCACTCCCCTAAATCTGCCAGTTGCCGAATGGCATCCACTACTTCATCTGTGGGTTTGCCCGTCATACCTACGAGCAAAGTCATAATGACACTTTTGTATGCGGGCGGTGCAGTTCTGATCACCATGTTTCTGGTTGAAACTGAGAGCGCCACGGCCCCCATGTGTCCTGGAGCATCTATATGAATCGCCTCTTTCATGGCATGCTCTCTGACCTTTTGAATCGCCTCTTTCAAAGTATACCACTTTGTTTCCTCACTGGGCCAATCTGTGGTAATGGGGTACTTGCGGTTACATGCTTGGGCTGCTAAATCCAACAAAGACATTTGTGGAGGTTGGCCATTCTCATCAGGGGGCGGCCCTGCCCTTAAAACCTCCTGTACACTGGTGTCATTGGACAAAGGCAAAAAACGCGGTGAGTCTGTGGCATCCACGAACAGCCCTGCCGCTCCCCCGTCTAGTAGTCTCACCATCCATGTCAATAAAGGTTCCCCTGACTTTTGCCTCAAACGAGTAATAATCTCTCCAACCTCCTGCTGAGTGTAATCTTCCAACGTGGTTAAATCTACAACACCGCCTCCAGGGTTCTGCGGGTGGGGCCCAGCACGGCGTCTTCTAACCGGCTTGGCTGCCACTGCCTTCTGATTAATTTCTGCTTTGGAGTCTGACTCATTTGCCGAGCTACTCTCTGGGCTTGTTGAGTCAAAGATGTCTCCATCCCATTTATCGGGATCCCAATTTACATCTGCAGTAGCGATTACCGCTGCCACTTTTCTTTGGTTGACCCCTCCCCGTCTTTTCCTATACTTATATCGGGCTACTCTGACTGCTGCCCTTTCAGCCACAGCCTGATATTTGTCAGCTTTGTCTTTGAAAAGTTTCATCTGAATTTGCTGCATTAATGCAATCTGTTTCTCAGCAGCTAACTCTTTTTCCAATCGCAAAATATTATCCTTCATTTCCACATTTTTCTGATGCATCTTTCGGTAGGCATGCAGGAGAACCCAACCCCGCCTGCCTAGCGCGGCACATTCCTTTCCCCTCTCTACTGAAATCTGTTGTAAACAAGACATTACTTCTGACGGATCAGCGTCTCCCACTTCACAATCCCATGTTTCACACAGCCCTGCACCGCATGCCCATAACTGAGCCAACTTATCATATGGGCTTTTCGCCCACCCTGGAATCATTACATCGGGACATTCACCGCCAGCGAGAACTCCCTTTTTCTTGAACAAACTATTCATCACTGCAGTAATGTACAAAGCCTCTGTATATATATATATAAATATTTCTTTCCACACCGCAGTCACCTGCGCAGACACGCACACACACACAGAACAGATTAACACCGTCCAACACTCTCTGCCAAATGAAAACAACCTTTCGCTCGCAATGTAAGCAAAACCTATCTGCGTTCAACCGGATTCTTTAATGGTTGGAACAATTCATCACAAACCATCCCATCCTCGTCGCCAAAATGTATTGCTCCCCAAATGCACGGACAGTAATTTATCACCAGTACAGCTGCAGAGCCAAAACATGTATTGCTCGCCTATAGTGCACGGACAGTAATTTATCACCAGCGCAGCCGCAGAGCCAATACTTTGAACGCAGGTAGACAACGCAATGACTTACAACCACACGCACGCTTAGAGAGTAAGTAGCACTTATACGGCTATTTATTCGTAATTAGGCATATATACAATACAAGCATAAATCAGATAAATCATAGGAAATTAGCAGGAATACATCACCATGGGCGTATCTTGACAAAACCTCATCTCGCCAGAAGCGGCTGAAAGACCCCAACAACAGCCAGGCCAAGAGCACAACAGCCCACAGGTATATCGGACCAGGGCGTCCCCCCTCCGACTGAGGTCTTTGTGCATGTCCCGTCTGACCGTTGAGGGCTTCCGCATATATGCCCTCCTCAACAAGGGGTGGCACCTTCTCGAACCTTCTGGCAAATGCGCTTGCGCATTGATGGGTGACCGTTGATTGCCAGCTGGGTCAACCGACAGTAACCTCAAGGAGCAGAGCGCTTCCCTCTCCTAAGCGCCCCGGAAAACAATTCCATAACTCATCTCAAAACCTTGGCGCAAGCATAGCAAACCAAAACAAACTTCGTTATCAGGTACCAGCCGGCACCTGCGGATCTTAGCTTTCCCAGCGCCGTGTCCTTGGCTGAGAAGGCCTGCATTCCAAACCCATCAGCGAATAACGTTGAAAACATGTTGTTTCGCAAAGCAAGTGCAGCTTTCCACTGAGGCATGGATAAATATCCATCATGGCTCTGAGTTCCCCCAGAATGCACTGCGCACCAGCGCCATGTTTTTTTTAGCTCGAACACCACACCATGTCAGTAGTTTAGAATACTTGGCCCATGACTTTAGGCATATGTCATTTACGGAAACATACCAAACTGTGACTCTAAAATGCCTACTGCACTTTAACTGCTCTGTCTGCATTTTAGAGTATGCCGACTCCCACTACTGCACCCAAGTGGAGCAGGGGTTGCAGGGGTGTCCCCCACTCACCATTATGGTAAGCGGGGGACAGGACAAAGCAACACCATTTTTTTTTAAAAAAGGACCATGCATCATCAACACCGCCTCACATAAGTGGGAGGAACTGACACTGTAGTGGTACAAGGGAGTCACACAGAAGTGCACGGCAGTAAAGGTAAGTGGGGTGGGGGTTGGAGTATTGCAGGGGAAAGTGATCTATCTGATCACTGTGCCGCACCGTAATTGGCATCAATATTTTCATCGGTGCAGTTACGGGCGGCGCAGTGATAATATAGATTTGTCATTTACCATTTGCACTATGCTTGCTGATTCCTTCTTCAATAAGTGTTCTGTGCAAAATAATATTCCTTCTTCCCACCCCTAACTGGTGGCAGCTCGTCCATACACCAATAACTGAGGTCTCTCCCAGCATCCTGGTACTCCTTCTCTTTCTACTATGTCCGAACATTTCATCCTCTTCATTTCAACAATCTTTACTTTTTCTCCAGCCAGGGATGAATGCACAAGCATTTTGCTTTTACAGCCTATTCCTGTTTGCATATTTTGTGTTTTCACATAAGCATCTTAATATGGAAATGTTCTGCTTGATCGCCATAGTAGGGTTGCCCATTTTCTTTCGAATTCTCCTCTGGTTGTGCATGCTGCTAAATGGCTGAGGCACTTTGTATCATATGCATGCATTTCTCTTGCATTTAATGTTCTGGCTCCATTCATGGCATAGGGGATGAGAAAACATACGTAGCAGCTTGCATTTGATGTCTCTCTCCCATCTCCTTCATGTGCTGGTACCACATGTTGTTCTTTAAATGGGCCGAATTATCAAGATATGTATTTATATTTTCATTATCTTCACCAGCGTCTCTTTTAAGTTGAACAATTTGTTTAGTAAAATCAGGAAAGATGCTGCCTGTGCTTTTGTTAGAGATCATAAAAATGTTTAATTGTCACCCACTTGTAAGGAAGGCATGGTATCAACAGTAAAACGGCACACGTGACCACAGTTCAAGGGTGTTTATTGAACTTCAATAATGGTGTTATAAACGCCTATCTAATCCTAAATCTACAGATTGGAGTAAGCTAAGATCATCAAATAACACAAATTTAGTAGTAGTGAAGTCTCGTCAAAGTAAAAGGGCCTATACAAAAAAAAGCTATTGCCAATTCTTATCGCTAAATACAAATAGTGTGGGGTAGTGTTCATGAAAAAGAAAAAAGTGTTCACAAAATGATATGTCATGACGTTCAGGCCGTTGGCCTCCCTTCCCCACGTTTTCAGCATGGGACAAAGCAATTCACTCGAGCAAAGCACACACGGTGGCTTCTTCGGCACAAGGAGACAGTCCCATTACCAGCCTCAGGGCCTTCTGTGCCCAAGTTTCTTTACTTATCAAAGTCTCTTGATTCAGAGGGCCTGTTGTACAAAAACAAAACACACATTTCCTTTCCTCTTATAAGTACTCAATTCAAGTGATTCACCTTGGATCCTCCTCAGCCAGGCTCAGATCCCTTTTATATCATGATTGTTAATGTGGATCCCCCTCTTCCATGCTCATATCCTCCTTTTTACATTTTTGAGAGAATATTCTTTCTCGGGTGATGGGTTCACCCTGGATCCCCCTCTTCTGGGCTCAGATCCTTCCTCTTACACAATAAGTCACCCTCAGCCAGGCTCGGACCAATTTCAGTTTGCATTAAACTATCGAAGACTTTTGAATGTGCACCGGGTTTAGCTTGACCTGTTGCAGGACTACTTCAATTTCAAAATTCCCTTTCCACAGTTAGCAACCAGTTGGATACCTAACAGAGACCTTCGAATGAGCACCCACCTGGTGCCAGACTACACTGTCTACAGTATCGTTTTTGGCCCCCAAAGTTCAATCATTCTCCTGGTTTTCAGTTATATTTGTGTCATTTGTTACATACTTTTCACACATTGTTCTCTTTAGATTTCTTCAAACAATGTTCTCGCTTGCAACCTTGGTTCTAACACAGGCTGGTCGGGTATCAGTCTCTTCGACTCACTGGCTATCCTGTCTTTACTGGCACGCTTTTTTGTAGGAGCCAAGAACAGTACCACAGCAGCAACCATTCCTCCCTGCCTTGGTTATCAGCCTGGGAGAGCTCTGGGTACCTCCAGGACACAATGCAGGTTTCTTCAGCTTTAGTCCCCAGTTTTAGGTTTCTTATTTTCCAAGGTTCACGAAAGTAATGGTCTGAAAAGGTCAAGGGCACTTCCCTCCTTGTAAATCTCTCTCGTCTCGCCGTCTTTATCCTCGTTTTAAACTGCCATCTTGGAACATCTGCTTCCTCGTGTGCTTTTCCTTGCTCAGAGTGTGCATTTGTGCTCCGTCTTTTATCCGTGTGGATATGTGTAATGGAAGGCAGGTGTGTGTAATGATCAGTAATTGCCTGATCTTGCCTGACAATTGTATTGACACATGTCAGATAGTCCGTTTTACCTCATGGTGAGGTTGGGTTCCTGAGAATTCTACCTGGTAGGATGGGAAAGGCTGTTACAGGGAAGGGGATACCGCATCTCACCATCCAGTGTCCCATTCCCACTCCCCGAAGACCCCTCATCCAGGTGATCCACCCACACTGGTCCACCCTCAGGAACTGGATCCAAAAGCAATGGCCGTGACCTGGCCACCTGGATGACAGATCCCGGGGACTAGCGGGTGAGACACCTTAAGGTTTCTCACACACTGTATCTGCATTTTTAATCATTATGTCTCAAAATGCCATAATAATAAGGAAAAACAGACAAATCATAATGTAGAATGAAATTAGCATTACTATTCCAGAAAAACTCATTGATTTTCTTGATGGTATTGCGTCTCTTATATTTTGGAACCTTCCCATCTTCTTTTTAAGTCAATATGTAATTTTGTTTTCTTTTTGTAAATCACACTTTTATATAGTAAACTGCAAGATAATTGCGACAATGATTCTGAAAATAATATGATTGTTTTTAGGATTGCCCAAAAATGTCATAATGTCCACATTTCGTAACTGGGTAAGACTGCAATATAAAGGTATAAATAGCATACAAGAATGTGTGCGATGTTGTTATGATTTGCAGCATAGAAGTTGCAGTGTGCTCCTTTTCTTTTGACTCCGGTACATGAACACATTGTTCCTCGTTCCTACCTAAAAAAGTTCCAGGATAGCCGCAAATTCCATTAATTGCTTATTAGATTAAAGAAATGTACATTTTTTTATTCAAAAGTGTTTTGTTATTCCATAGACTCTTTTTCTTCGGTCTTGGTTGCAGATCTTGTCTGCATGCATGGAACTTGTTCTCTTGCTTCACTGTCAGTAGATTACCGAGGGGTTGAGGTCTCTCCTTTGTATGGTTTGATGTGCAGATGCAGCCAGGCTCTTCTTCCTTGGAGCTTGACCACTGTGAGTGTAACTTCTTCCACCTCACAGGGTCTCTGGAAACAGGGTTAATTCAAGGTGTGAACACATTTTTTCACCAGCACATGGTCCCCTGAATATAGACTAGGTTGCTTCAATAGACAGTCTGGATCAATTGGCAGGCTTTCTTCTTCGATCCTCTTTGACCCCTCCCTGTGGTTCTTACTCTGTTGAGAAATAAAAGAAACACTAACAGTCATAGTTGCCAGATAATCATGCATCTCATCACCTAATGTTTTCGCTACACTGTGGGCATCAGTTTCTACCCTATTTTGAGGAGCAAGATGGGTTCTCATTCAACATCCAGTCACCAACTAATGAGGAGTTAAGAGGTGATGAGCCAGGCTGATTTCCCAGTGCATATAATGCAAGGGGTAGGCAATGTAACCACCCATTCTCTAAAGTTAACTTAATCTTAGCTATCCTCTCTTTAAGGAGTCCATTTAACAATTCACAAAATCCTATTCACCTGTGGATGATGAGCAGAAGAGAGCTTGTGTTATATCCCTAATAAAAGAGTGACCTGCTCAAATAGTTCATTTACAAAATCTGGTCCATTGTCACACCGCAGGACTTTGCATACACTCCATCTTGGAAACACCTCACGCACAAGGAACCTGGCAGCGCATGTGACATCAGGATGCCTACATGGACCTGCCACAATCCATCTAGAAAAGTGACATACCATGACCAGCATATACTTATAGCCATTGCTCGTATACAGCATATCTGCATAATCTATATGTAGATGCTGAACTGGGCCATTGGGCCTAGGGATCGCACCTGCCACTGTTCGCAAAATGTGCCCTGCAGTACATTTCTGGCACACGGTGCAATTCACAATAAACTGTGCCACATGTTCTAATACATTTGGTGAAAACCAATCTTCTGTAGCAGCAAGACTCTCTCGAGTCGTATGTGCAGGGTAGTGAAGCTGCTCCAGCACCACCCTCAATAATGTTATGTTATGTTAAAGGTATTTATATAGAGCACCGTCACCAAAGGAATTGGTCCCCAGGCGCTCTGGCAGATCTGTAAACAAGAAGGGGGGCGGGTGGGTTAGTCGGGTGGAGAGGGAGTAGCATAGTGTGAGAGGTGGTGTGCTGTTGGCGGCTTCAGTTCAGTATACACCTTGCGCTGAGCTTTGGTGCAAGTATCGGACTGGGTGAGACCTCGTGTGCTACTGGTGCTGATTATGTGTTGTTTGTATGTTGTTGGTGAAGTGTTGTAAAGTGCGTAGGGATTTCTGGGTGAGAGATGGTTGTGTGAGTTTGGGTATGCAGAGAGTTGAAAGTAGAGTTAGTGGGTTCTGTATCCTGGTTCTAATTTGAGTTGTATTCCTGTGGGTGGGGTAGTTACTGATTTCTTATTGGCTGCCTGACTGTAGTGTGTGATGGTGCAGCACGGTCCTGGCTGTATTCCAATGAGCATTGTATAATGTGATTAGGTATGTGAATGATGCTACAGTCATAAGTGTAACTGGAAATCATGTCTGTTCTTTTAGTATGCGCTGCGCATTTTACAACTGCAATAATCGGTGGGTGCTTTAATGCCTCGATGAGCTTATCCAATAGGGCCATGTGTTGCACTGGAGTGCCATCTGCACAGAGAAAGCCCCTCCTTTTCCAACGTGACAAACCTGTGTGGACAGCTGACATCACATAGGCGGAGTCAGGGTACACCGTCACTTCCTCGTCCTCACATCTTTGAAGTGTGTTGATAAGTGCCACTAATTCTGCAGCCTGTGCTGAGCAATGTGAGGGCAATCTCACGCTTGTGACTACTTCAAATTCGCCCTCTCAGTTGAGCTTTACTATTGCCGATCCAGTAGGCCTTTAGCCCATTGTTTGGTCAATGTTTGAAGAACCGTCAATAAAGAGAATGCCCCTCCCTCCAAGAGCATTTTCTGTAACACAGTGAATATCATCATCGAATTCAATATTTTGTGCAGTCATGCAAATAATCATCCTCCCCTACTCGTTCTGCTTAGAATGTTGCTGGGTTGACTATACTGCATCTAACAATTTTGATAGAAGGTCTCAAAATAATTACCTTGTATCCTGATGCTCTTTGTGTAGTCAGTGTACTTCGGGGGTTTTCTAAAATAGCTCAACAAATAATGTTACTGAACGCACCATTATAATACTTGAATCCTTTTCAATTGCAAATGCAGCAGCAGCTAAAGCTTCTTCACAAGGGTAATGAAGCCCTTTCAGAACTGGATCTAAAATCCCACTGTAGTAAGCCAATGGTTTGTGTTCATATCCTAATATCGTTTTCTGTGTGAGGATTGCTGTCATGACTTCTCCATTTGAATGGAAGAATAGGTACAATTCTTAATGATAATCTGGAATTCCTAACACAGGGGTTGTACTAATTGCCCTTTTTAATTTTCCAAATCATTCAGTCATTTCATCTGTACAAGTTATCTTACTCTTGTCCACCTCTGCTTTTTTAAGTGCTTGAATATATCTGCTGTAATTGGAAAAACAGGCCCTGCAATGGTTTAAGCTTAATTTTAACTGCCCCTACACCTTTCAATAGACACCCGTCATATGAACTGGTAGTCCATGAAATATTTGGCACTTTTTTCTAAATCTTCCTGGAAAAATGATGGTTTCTTTTTTACCATCGCCATTCTCTGTCCTTTACTTTAACCCAATAATTGATACTTATGAGAAATACTAATTCGTCATCATAATACTCATCCCTAAAAAGCTCCTTGTCGGACAAGTCTGTCAACCTATATCCTTCAGCGAGGGCTATCACTGCTCTCCATCCTCTCCGCTAAGCATCTGTTCCATGAACAACCACCCATTCCTCCCTGACCACTCCTGCTTCTAACTCCAAGTGGAAGCTCTGTCCTTCTTCATCATCCATAGGTATTTCTGGTCTGAACAAAAACTCTTCAGGTATTCTCAATATTTTACCCACCAAGTTGGGTAACCACGATAATAAAGCAGTCACTCAATACAACAATCCTTCTGAATCTAAAGTTACTCCTCCTAATGCCTCATGGCCTGCAAAGGCTAATATAAACTCTTTCATGTTCATGTAATGTATTCGTGGAATGGAACACACTATTCCTTCATCAGTAAAAGATATTGGGCCTCATTACACGGTAGGCGGTAACCATGGCGCTATTAGCGACATGGTTGCCGCCGGTATTTTACCGTGTCCGCCTTGGTGGATGGCAGAATTACCACCCTACTCCAAGGTGAGCGGGGGCGGTAATTCCCCATTCACCAAGGCTCTTCCCCATTCCCATTTTTGCCCCCATAGGGCATAATGGGAATGGGGAAGGTGCTAATTACGGTACCGCAAATTGCGGTACCATAATTAGCTCCGAGGTCCCTTTGCAGCACCCTACTTTAACGGCTGGTAAAACCAGTCGTTAAAGTCGGGTCCCGCAAAGGGAACTCGTAGTAAGACGGTAGGGGTTTAACGGTACCGGTGCCCTTACCGGTACCGGTAAACCCCTACCACCTACTGTGTAATGAGGCCCATTATCTTATTAAGTTTTGTCATAAAGTCACGCCCTAATATGTTAACTGGTGTTTGACGACAATACTATAATGGCATGAACATGTTGTGTTCTCCTATAGAGATTGGTAATTCATCTGTAAAAGGAACTAAACTCATCGCCCCAGGAATCCCTGCGCATTCATGGCAATGCCTGACATTGGGTATTTTGCCTCAGGGACACAGGAACAAGCTGCTCCAGTGTCTACAATAAACAAAAATGTCTTGCCTCCTATCGTTATCTTGACCCTTGGTTTCTCTTGGGGTCTGGTGTCACTGATAGTACTGAAGACATCAGGTCGCCCTGTGGGCTGTCTTATTGTGGATATAAATTCATCCCTGTACCTATGAAAGGGTTTCTTCCTACCACAGTCACTCTCCCTAATAAAGGTGCAGGTGTTTGCATTACTCCTGTGTTTGTATTTCATTGTGGTACCATGGACTGTTGTGTCTGCAGTTGCTGAGTTTGTATCTATTGTGGTTGCATAGGTACTTGCTGTGATTGTGGCACACATGTCTGATTCTGTGTGTGGTCTTGGGCATAATACTCCTGTGGTTCTGTATTATATTGTGGAACATAGGCGATCCCCCCTCTTGGAGTTTACCAATTTTGCTGCATACCTCCTCTACTTCTCCATGTTCTGGCTATGTGTCCTATCCTGACACAATTCCAACATTATTGTGGTCGTCTGCCATTAAATGCTCCTCCTCCCTGAGTGTTCTGAAATCCACCTCATCCTCCTCCCCTAGTTCCATTCCCTCTCCCTCTTAGCCAAAGATTGTACCCAGAGATCCATAGGGTATACTACATTGCTTTGCTGCTCTGGTCGTATCTCTTGTTTCGCCACACCCTCACCACTCGTCAATACCTCTCCCTCTATGGCTAGTTTTGACAATTTTTTCTGTACTAACATCATTTCCTCCTGCTTTCTACTCTCAGCTTTCTTTTTATTCTTCTCCTGTAACAATCGGCAATGGTGTACGATAGTCAATTGTATTTCTGGCCATGGCTTAGCTTCCATCCCTATCTATTTCTTCATCTGCCTTTGCATTGGTTTGGGCAGTCAGTGACATAAAATGTGGTACAATAATGGTACCGTTTTATCCCACGGTTCTCTCATCTCAAGACACCATCGCTCTTGAATATCTTGAATAAAGGCAACAGGATCTTCATCCTTACCCATTTTCCTAGTCATATTCGCACCCATGTCAGATGTATCAGGATATAGTACTCTGACCACCCGCCATACATCTGCTCTGAGATTATTAAATAGTACTCCTTCACAGTCACACCCGCATACCCTGCTTGCTTCAAAATATCATCAGCACTCACTCCTAGAATGGCTGTTATTAGGTCTTTTATGTCCCCTATTGCTACTCTCATTCCTGATTTCATTCTCTCCAACTCATAAATCCATTTTCCCACACCTGGAGTCAAACTGGCACTTAACATTTCAAATTATCCTCATCCATTTGTGGTCACGGAATGTATTGTAGTCGTCCTCCCCCTTTCACTAATAAAGACAATTGTGAAAGCCCTGATCCATAATCATACCCACCTACGCTTCTTATTTTTCCAGGTGGGGCTAATTTCGCCTCTTTGTCTCCATCCTGGTAGTGCCCTTAATCTGCTTACATAAGGCAGAGATACATCCTCTGCACTGCACGATCGTACTAATTGTTGTCGCTCAGCGTATGGTGCCGGTTCTGGTGTTTTTTCTTTAGGGTCCTCTAAGTTTGACCTTTGTACCCCTTTTTCTACGCTTGAGTCCTTCGAAAAACTGCCTGCACCCTCTGTTTGTGCTTTCTCACTTTCTTCCCTTTCTTCATCTGACATCATTATGCCCAAGCTTGTATGGCTTTTTTTCCCTCTCCACATCATCAAGATCTATTCTACTTAAAGGCGGCATTCTATGCTCGTCTGTTATGATGTCATCTGACCTACCTCTCTTTTCCATCGATAGGGATCCACCGACGTTCTCTTTGGTTTTACACACATCTGTATCCCTCATCTACCTATATAAATCCCCAATCCATTTCCCTATATTTTCTGTTTCATGCTCATCAGCCCATGTTTGTATTTTCAGTATCCCTTGCAGCTCCCTCCATGGCTGTTGTGACCCTCTCTCTTCCTCAGCTCATTCTCATGCTTCAATCAGCACTATGCTTCTATTAAATAGATGATATATCTCGTCATCCTTTAGTCCCCTACTTCTGTTCATCTCCTCTTCCCTTCTCATCTCTCTCATCTTTTCTTCCTCTTGCCTTCTTCGGAACCTATGTACTTTCAATCTCTGTACTTCTATTTCCTCTAGTTTCTTCTTTCTGTCTTCCTTTCACTTCCTCTCTTTTACTTCTCTTCTTTGTATGCTCTCTTGTGTTCTATTTATTTCTTTTCCCACTTTTTTCTTTCTTGAACCCCATCAATGCCCTTATCATCTAGCTTGAGTAATAGCTGTCCTCCCATCTATTCATTCTGTACTATAGTTACTCCCTTAGCTTTGTCTTTCACTTCCCTTTGTCTCCTTGCTGCTTCCTCTATCGCTATCTGTCTGCCCTGCCATCCTTTCTCTCATTACGCTGTTTACTTTTATTGCATGTTGGCATATATTTGTGTTCCCTACATTTGTTTTCTTCCTCATTATCCTCACTGTTATAAGCGGGGGGCTTACGTGACGGATTAACAAACCTCACGGCTGCCTTCAATTCCTTTAAAGGATAAAATCTCTGCTTCTCAGAAGGGGAAAGAGTAGCTGTAGGCTCTACATCCTACCCCTTTCGCTGATTAAGCAATAACTCCTTCTCAGGCGGATCTTCTTTCTCACTCTGGTATATCTTCCACAACTCTAAACCGGGCAATCTTTTCTGTAACTTCATGTATCATGCAAATATGCTGTCATATGTCGCAATACTGTTTTTGACAACTAACTCTCTTGAGGCCACACCATGGGTGTTTTATTAGTCGTGCCTCTGACCCACTCCTTGTGATACTGCCTTGTCTTGGGTGTATATCTCGGCAGTGTTCTGCACAGGTGTAAAAGAGGAGTGTCCTCCATGAAGACAAGTCAATCTCGACTGTCAATGCTTACCAGATCTTTTATTCTTTTATTTACTTTATCAAATATACGACACTGATTCGTTTGAGCAAGCTCCATCAATTGTCGCTCATTACCAAAAAAAAGCATTTTTATCCACTTTAAAAATCTGTGCAATGATATTATTTTTATTCCTTCATTTACACTTTCTATCAATGTTTGCTATATCGTTGTTTTATCATTGATATTTTAAGAACCTATTATTTATTTATTTATTATTATTCTTTTAATTTTATCCTCCTAATTGACGTCAATCTCTTGATTTAAAAATCTGATAATTACCTTAATGTTTACTACTGTTTTATATCTCTTAGGGCTTCATCACGAGTTTGGCGGTAACCCTTAAATGCGGCGGTACCGCTATTACCGCCGCATTTAAGGGTCCGCCAAATCACGGGTTTGGCAGATTTCCCCCCAGCTCTCAGCTAGGGGGAAATCCGACGAATTTTCGCGCTATTACCGCCTTCGGGGAATCCGCCGGCGGTAAGAGCGTGAAATTTCCCCATAGAGCCCAATGGGGAATGGGGAATTCCTGAATGGGCTCAGTGGGGAATGGGCAATACCTGTTCCGCCAAACCCGTGATCCGGCGCTATTAGCACCTGGGGGTTTGGCGGTAGGGCTATTAACGCTGGCGCTAATAGCACCAGCGTTACCGCCCAACTCGTGATGAGGCCTTTAATCTAGACACAATAAAAGTTTTATATCAACATATTTATAACCCACATGTGCACGTTTTAATTTTCTGCATACGCCTTCCTTTATTGTCTTTAGTAAATGTATCTCATCCCACTTTTTACCCCATCTTGGAGTTTGAAACACACTCTTCTTCTTGGCCTTGCCTCAGGAATTCTTAACATCCCTGCTTGGAGTTTTTAGTACGTACCCTTCTGCCCCTTTTGGAATCAGGAATCGATGTATCTATTTCTCTTCTTTCTAATCTCCTCAAATCCTGTTACTTCTATACATATGTTTACAATACAGTTCCTCCCCCTATACTTGCAACTATTGATGCTCTACTTACATATGTGGCTCAGATCAAGTCCCTCGGCATCAATTCTTCCCCAGTCGACCAGCTCGCCTTCAGTCCACGGGGCACCTGCAGCGACCGGACAAAAACTTCAACAAAGGGGCACCTGCAAACCGATTCTTCTCACATGTGTGTTTGTGTGCCGCTTTCCGCAGGAATCTCCACGATCTTCCGACTAATGCTAAAAGTAGTCGAGAGTCTGAGAATCTAGATCTGTGCCGTTGTTGACTGGAACAGAACCAGCCGCACTGCTACCAAACTGTGCTCTAGCACCTTGAAGCATCGTGTGCTAGATGGAATTACCAAAAGAGATCTCAGACCCAAATAACTGGACAGACTCAAAGAATATGGCAAAGTACTACTTTATTATTAGCATAAAATAAAAAAGGGGCCATCTGGCGAACAATGAACTGTAGTCCACACACTCACACTCAAATTTGATTATACAAAGGTTTTATACCTTGATATACGTCAGTTATGATGTCCTCTTACGTGGCAAACTCTAAAAGATATTCAAGGAAAGGATTGGTTAAGGGAGCATGTGTACCTATATATCATATAAGTATTAGGAATACTATTGGATGCCCCTTAACCGGTAAGCATGCCTTGAACCACCTCAAAATATGCATAATACAGATAATAGCAGAAGAATAGCAGCGGGTTGGCCTGTGCAACACTGTATAGCATGTTTCTAAATAGGCCCTCTGATTGGCTGGCATTCTCTCTGGCAGTTACAGATCCATATCAATTCACAAGTCATTGAGTTACAGCAAACATACAAGAAATCTACAAAGAAAAATAGAAATTAAACCAGAACAGATACAAGACATCTTGCGGTGTAATAAGAGTCCATACCAGAGATTTACTGAATGTACAGTTTCTGCGAGAAGTCTAACAGCTAGTTTGAGTTATAATGTAAGTCAGGTGATCAGATGGCAAGTAACAGTACATTGCAGCCAGTAATACAGTTTTAGAGCTACAATTACTGGGAAAAGAGCCGCCATGTTTTTACCCTGGATCTAAAGGTCCAAAAAGATGGTTCGGCTCTGATGGCAGTGGGGAGGGAGTTCCAACAGTTGGCTGCTAACACTGGGAAGCTTGAGCCCCCTGCTGTTTTTAGATTATACTTGGGTATATTAAGACAGTGTAGGTAGGATGATCTGATGGGTCTGGTAGAAGAATGTCTTGAGAATTTGTCAGTTAAGGACGATATGTGACTGGAGCGTGGTATGTTCAGGGCACAGCAAAGGGCGTTGTTCTGGAGAACTTGTAATTTATTCAAGTTGTGCTCAGTAGAGCCTAGAAATAGGGTATTACAGTAATCCAGTTTGGACAGGATTAGCGCCCTTGCTAGTGTGAGGCAGCTGTTAGTGGATAAGAAAGGATTGCAGGCGTTGATTAATTTGTTAGTATATGCTGTTGAAGAGGATGTGGAATTTACTTGTTTTTTGAGAGAGAGGGTGGAGTCTAGATAGACGCCGAGGGTTTTCACCTCATTGATAACTTTGATGATATTGTCGTCGATGTTAAAAGAGTTGCACCTAGGCTCGAGTTTATTTAGCTGGGCATGAGTGCCGACAATCAGGAGTTCGTCTTGTCATTAAGGCAGGGGCTTTGAGTTTCCAGTCATGAGTGAATTTCAAGATAGATTTCATTTAGTTTCTCAGAATCCCTTTTATAGCAGCCAGTGAGTGTGATGAGGACCTGTGTGTCATCTGCATCATTTGTGTAGGTAACACCCAGGTTATTAAGACGATCAAATAAGAGCTTTGTAAATATGTTATAGAGTGTTGGTGAAACACAAGATCCTTGAGGGACTCCACAGTGGATGGGAACTGGCTCAGCCGCCGCTGTGGGGGCGAAGACTCTGGTGGTTCTATCAGTGAGGAAGGATTGGATCCAACTGGTGGCGTTAGGGGAAAAAGCTGCAGCCGTGGAGAGGTGTTTAGTAGGAATTTTGTGGTTGCCAAGGTCGAACGCTGCTGATAAGTCAAAGAGGAGCAAGATGGCCAGGTTGCCCTTGTCTCTAGCTTCATCTATTTGGATTTTTAAGTCCAAGAAGGCTGTTTCCGTTCCATGCCTGGGTCTAAGACCAGATTGTCTCAAGCCTAAGAGGTTATTATCTTCAAGGTGTTGTTGAATTTGTAGATAGGCTACTCTATCTAGTATCTTTAAGAGGAATGTGACTGTTGTTATGGGACGGTAATTTGTCGGCATGTTTGGGTCTATGTTGGGTTTTTTGAGGAGAGCCCTGACCCATGCCTCTTTGAGATTATTGGGTACCTGGCAGTCTTTAAAGGAAGCATTAATCAAGGTGGTGAAGAAGGGTGCTAATTCAATAGCCCCATCCTTGATGATTGGAGCTGGGCAGGTATCGGCCTTGCAATTAGAAGTTTTAAGGCCCGCTATTATGTTTACCACTTCTTCCTTGGTTACCAGTGAGAAATTTAAAGGTTGGCAGGAAGGCAGATGAGTGGTGGGTGGGTTGTGTGAGTGAGCGTTAAGAGCGAGGCTGTTTTTTTTAATCTCAATTTTGTTTTGTAGTAAGGCTATCTTGTCTGAGAGAGCTTTCTGGATGTTGGCGCATCAGGCTTTGTCTTTGTCACAATCAACCGGGGGTGGAGTAGGTGACTCCAGTTCTCTTAAGATAGAGAAAAGCTCTTTTGTACCAGATTTGGCATTCTGAATTCGGGTATTAAAGATCTCTCTTTTAGTATTTGTGATGGCGGCTTTGTAGGATGCCACAGCCATAGAGAAGCTTTCCTTATTAAGGGTTGAGGGGGTTTTTCTCCAATTGGCTTCGGCAGATCTTTTAGCATTGCAAAGTGCTTTTAGATCGGAGGAGAACCATTTATTTAAGTGGGAAGCCGGTTTAGCCTTTCCTAATTTTGGCAGAGCAATTTGATTTAGGGCTTTCTCAATAGTGTTGTTGTATAGGTCTATCAGAGGGGAAGGATCCAGGTCTGTATAGTGGGGAGGATCAGTAATAGGGTGTAGAAGTGGGAGAAGGTTGTCCAGAGAGATGTTTCTTTTGTTCCTAGACAGAGATTTGGGGGCCAGGACAGTGTGGGTAATAAAGTGGGTGCCTGTCTCAACAGAGAATGTGATGCAGTTGTGATCAGACCATGCACAGGGTGCATTATTGAGTATTTAGGTAGAGCAATTAAGGTCAGCTAGCCAATCCAGCATTCTGCCTTTGTCATGGGTATGTTTGTTAATACGTTGTTTAAACCCCGTTTTGTGATGGTATGGTCTAGTGTGGTGGCATTTGTATAATTGGAGTCATGCAGACCTAGGTTAAGGTCGCCTAATAGAATGATTTGTGAACCTGGTTTGGTGTTTTGGGTTAGGAGATTGGTGATGTCTTCATCAAAGGATGAGATGGCAACTGGCGGACGATAGATGAAGTGGAGTAGGAGGGTGCGAGTATCTGATAGCGGGAGTTTCACGGAGAGGAGCTCTGCTGAAGGCAGGTCAGTGTTTGGGAATTCTCTGAGGTTCAGGTGGGATTTGACTACGAAGGCCACACCACCACCTTTGCCAGAGTTTCTGTCGGATCGTATGTTTGTGTAGTTGTCAGGGATAGCTAGGGCTAGTGAGGGTCCTGCTGAAGGATTTAGCCAGGTTTCTGTTACGGGCAGTAAATCCAATTGGTTCCTTAAAATGAGGTCCACTATGTCAATAGCATGGGCGACCCGTGAACTTGCATTGATGAGTGTAACTTTGAGAGTTGGGATTTTGGTGGCTACCCGAAGTGGGCTAGGGTTAGCAGGAGAGCTGACATCTTTGCAAGGGTGACTCTGTAAGATTCAGAGGATTGTAGATAGAGAGCTATGGGTCTTATTGGAGAGAGGCGGGGCGGAATCTCTGTGGGCATACTTACTATTGGGGCAGTGGGAGACTAATCTTGAGTTCCTGAGACTTAGAGGACATGGTAGCCAGGGTATCAAAGGTGACTCTGAACGGGAACCTAGTCTTAAGTTCCTCAGGCTGAGTGGGCAAGGAAATCAGGATGCGGGTGGCAAGGCAAAGCGGTTGATCCAGTCAACTGGAGAGATGACACCTACATTGGAAATGGCAGCTGCCTGCAGGTTGGTTGAGGGTCTGGGATGGAAGCTGGGTAAGAATCTCGTGGGTGTAATGGAGTGGACTAATGGTATAAAGGTTGCCATGGTAAGTGTTACTGTACGTAGGGTCGCCATGTAGGTGGGTCAGGCAGTTGGCACAATTAGCATTTAGTGATGCCTACAGGCAGGTGATGAGAATATGGGCACATGGGTATGCTTGCCGTATGTGTGATCAAAATACGAGTAAGCAATGGGTGGCACGGGTATGCCGGTGTGTAATGCAAAGGGCCAAATACAATATGAAATGCGGTACTGGACCAAATACTATATGAAATGCAGCCCTGGGCCAAGTACAATGTGAAATGCAGCAAAGGGCCAAATACAATATGAAATGCAACTCTGGGTCAAATGCAATGTGAAATGCAGCAATGGGCCAGATACAATATGAAATGCAACACTGGGTCAAATACAATATGAAATGCAACACTGGGCCTCATTACACGGTAGGCGGTAGCCATGGCGCTATTAGCACCATGGCTACCCCCTTACCGCATTCCGGGTCCGTTTTCCTGAAATAGGGACTTACGGGGTCATTCCGACCCTGGACGACCCGGTAAATCCCCATTCCAGGAACCATTCCCCATTCCCATTTGAGACCCCATAGGGCTCAATGGGAATGGGGAAGGAGCTAATAACGGTACCGCAATTTGTGGTACCGTTATTATCTCTGAAGTCCCTTAACGGGTCCCTTCCATAACGCCTGATAAAACCAGGCATTAGGGAAGGGACCCACTAAGGCACCTCATAGTAGGGCGGTAAGGGATTACTGGCACCGGTGCCCTTACCGGTGCCGGTAATCCCTTACCGCCTACCGTGTAATGAGGCCCACTTGGTCGAATACAATATGAAATGCAGCAATGGGCCAGATAAGTATAAAATGCAATACTGGGTCAAATACAATAAGAAATGCAGCAACGGGCCAAATACAATGTGAAATACACCAATTGGCCAGATACAATATGAAATGCAACACTGGGTCGAATACAATTTGAAATGCAGTAATGGGCGAGATACAGTATGAGGTGCAACCCTGGGCCAATACAATGTGAAGTGCAGCAGAGGACAGCACAAGTGTGAAGACTAGAGCCAAGGGTAAGATACCATTTGATAAGCAATAATAGTCAGTACAAACCTAGGTGATTAGAGCTCTTGGCTAGATTGGTACACAGCAATGGGCAACACGAGCCACGTGACTAAAGAAAAAGGGTAGGACACAGTTGGAAATGCAGCCAAGGGTAGCATAATCCTGATGACTAATACAATGCGTGAGAGAAACTTTAAGATGCACGTAACGAGGTGTTAGATACTGATGTAATGCAGTAATATGACTAGGGCTAGTACATGAATGCAAACATAGACATGCTAAGTAGGGTAAGGCGGGTACAAAAGAAAAGGGCGCATGAGTGTGAGGAGTGGATCCTAGACACCATACAACAATACAGTACTATGTATGTTCCGCACTACTACCCACTTGCCCAATTAGTTCATCATCTCTCATCGGTCAGGCCCCAAGCCAAGGCTTCTTCTTTATAGTTGACCTTGCAGCCTGTTCTCTGTTCTGGGACTTTTAAGGGTGTGTAGGTACTCTGTTATCTTTGTCTGAAGCTTTAATGAATAGCCCCTGTTTTCAACTTCTGAATCACATGTGAGGAGACCACAATTCTGTCCTTTTTCGACCTTGTATTTACTGCTATTTGATTTAATTAAGCTGGATGCCATTACTCCTCTTGGCCTCTGGAGACCTGCTCACTAAATTGCATATGCTTCTAGCATCTTTGACTGTACAATACTTGGCATTTGCAGATGTTTTCTTCTTTGCTTAATCTAAGAGAAATATGTCTTATTCCTTGATGTGGCATCCTTGATCCCAGATCAATAGACTCCTCTTTGTTCTTCACACAAAACTGTTTTCCAGCATCTCCTGACTCTACAGCCCTGGTCTGTTTCCAAGGTAGCTCGATTGGTTTAACACAAGTCCGACATCTTTCCATCATGGCCGCCTTAAGCACGTTATGATTTCTTCTGCAGCAAGCTTCTATATGTTTCAACTACCTTGCATTTCTGCATATATACATTAGGGGCCTCATTATGACCCTGGCGGTACGGGATAAACGGCGCCGTAAAAGGTGCCGGCGCCGTTTACCCTGTACCGCCTCATTACGAGGTCCCCTCGTGGGACCCAGGAAGTAACGAATGCCGGGTCAAACCAGGCGTGCTTAGTGGGTCCCGCGAGGGGAAGAGGGAGCAAACAACGGGCCAACTCGTAATGGCCCGTTGTTTGCTCCCTCTCCCATTCCCATTTCAGCCCTACAGGGGCTGAAATGGGAATGGTGAAGGACCGGGTCCTATAGGGAGGAATTACCGGGCCTTCCGAACTCGGAAAGGCCTGGTAATTCCTCATTCTGAGGACCCGGACGCGATTTCGGCGGCAGCCATGCCGCCAATAGCGGCATGGCTACCGCCAGGGTCGTAACGAGGCCCTATGTCTCATTACAAGTGTGGCGGTCCGAAAACAAGGATGCTGTTCGCACCGTACCGGAACCCTTTCTGGACCGCCACTCTACAACTCTCAAAGAAGCACTGGAACCATTAGCAACGGTGCCAGTGCTTCCATATCCCCATTCCCATAGAGTCCAATTGGACTCTATGGGAATGGGGACATAAACTTTCCGCTGCCTGATATCCCGGGCCGCCGGGACTTGTAATGTTCCGGTGGCACCGGGATCTCAGGTGGCAGAAACAGTGTTACGAGTCCAGCAGCAACCCACTTTTGACTTCATCTCTACTCACTTATTTCTTTGGTGCATATCATGTCTTCCTATTTGATTGCAATTTTCTCTTATTAATCCAATTACACTTTTATTCTTTAAGTATTTGCATATCGTTTCAGTGCGTCTTCGTGTCTTTCCTTCATGACAGCATTCTGCTCTTGTCCAATTTTACTCATAGCTCTATGATGTCCAATGGTGTTTGCAGACATCCTTCCACCATTTCAGTGTGCGGGTACATCAATATGATTGTCTACGTGCATATCATCTCTCATATTCTCGATGTGGTATTGGAAGGATATCTGGTGTCCCACATAGGGCTCTTCTTCTGCTGTTCCATTATGACGCAGGTAAAGGGGTGGGAGCTAGGGATGACATATACACCTGTTCCTCAACACCACTGTCAATGGAGGCAAGATGGGTCCACTGGATGATTTCACTGTGAATGGGAAGGTTCTGTCCATGCAGGTGGATAGTGCGTCTCTGTGGACAATTGTTTCTGGAGAGACATTCAAAGGCGTTCTGGGGGGACAGATTCACGACATGGAGCACGATATTCAGCCATATGGTTATGGAGAAGTTGAAATTGAGATGTTGGTCAAATTTCAGGTTTCCATATAACACAAAGGTATGAAATGTACTGCTGATGCCTTGGTGGCGAACAAGGGATCATCCTTCCTGGTCTGGGACGAGCAGGCCAATTTCGAATCCGCATTCAGGCTAATCTAAAGGAACCAGTGATGATAGCGGAAGTCCAGGACAAGTGGGCTGTAGAATTTCCTGGGGTGTTCTCAGAGAATCTGGGAAGCCTGAGGGATTTTGAACACTTCATGAAGGTTAGCGAGAATGTAACACCTTTCATCTAAAAGGTGCAAACAGTGCCTCATCATCTGAGAACTTGATGTGCTGTTGCAGAACGGAATCATTGAGAGAGTGGAAGGAACTGAGTGGTTATCCCCTGTAGGTTTATTTACCAAGAGCAATGGGAAGTTGAATTTATGTGTGGACCTCAGGGATCTTAATAGGAACATCTTAGTGGATCATCATTCTTTGCCTGTCATTTCAGAAGTGTTGGCGATGTTGGGAGAAGCCAAGCTGTTCAAAGTTATAGATCTCTCAGCAGCCTATCATCAGGTACCGTTGGCACAGGGTTACCAAGAACGTACAGCTTTTGTCACCCCTGAGAGTGCTTTGAAATACTGCAGAAACCAGTTCTGAATTGGCTTTCACAGTTGAGGTATTCCAACGGGTCATGGAGAAGTTCTTAGAGAATATGAAAAACATTGTGATATTCCAGGATGATGTGTCGATTCATACGAGTTCAAGTGCGGAGCATGATAGAATTCTGATGGAAGTGTTGAGTCGGTTGCGAGAGGCAGGACTTGCAGTTCAGTGTAGCAAGTGTAGAATCGGCATAGAGGGTTTTGAATACCTGGGCACCATATTTAGGCTGAGGGGTTTTTCCCAATAAACATCTTAGTAGAGGCCATAACCCACCTATTGCAGGTGTTAACCCTATTATAATCATCAAGTACTCTCCTGAAATGTCTTGCCCTTCTTCCACCACTCTCAAAATCTCCTCACGTTCCATGGTCCACCTCCGGAACCCAGGGAAAAGGATGAACTAAGATCATTCATGTGTTTGGCGGAAAACTACCACAAATTGCTGCCAATCTTTGCTGTGATATCAAATCCACTTAGGTCACTGCTTAAGAAGGGAGTGAAGTATATGTGGTCAGAAGAGTGCAATGCTGCTTTTGTGTGTCCCAAGGAAGGAATAGTGAAGGCTCCTTCCCTTGGGAAATGGTGTGTTAAGAGCAGGACTTACCTGATGGTGGATGCCAAAATCTTGGGGCTGGGGGCATCTTTGAAGCAGAGTGATGCTGGTGGCAAGGCGGAACGTGTGGTGGCGTTTGAATCCAGACCCCTTAGGGGTGCAGAAAATAATTATTCAGTGGTAGAGAGGGAGGCCTTTGCTTTGTTCTGGGCGGTTCTGCATTTCAAGTTTTTTCAGTGGGGTCAATGTTTTATAGGAATGTGCGGGCATCGAAGATGAGATGGTAAAGTCTATTGCGGAATAGACAGTCATTTGTTGGACTAGCAGGGATGTTCTAGAACAAGAATGTCAACCATATTTTGAGGTGAAGGACCTTGTCGGGGGCAAGACTCAGGAGAGGGGTGAAATGTGTGCCTCCTGAGAGTTTCAGGGAACAGTTGGTGCATTTGGCGCATCAAGGTCATTTGAGGGCAAATGGTACCAAAAAGAGACTATGTCAGAATCACTGTTGGCCAATGATGGATAGCTGTGTTGAAAGGAAGGTAAGGGTTTGTGTGACATGTATTGTGAATGACAAGAGTAAGGTGGTTCAAAAGACTTCCCTTATCCCTGTTAAAATTCCAGCCCATCCTTAGCAGAGAGTGGCTGTTGATACGAAGTCCCATTTCAAGGTTTTGGGGCCAATTTCAAGTATCTATTCGTAATGGTGGATTATCATTCTAAGTGGATTGAGTGGAAGGCTGAGAGGGAAGCTACAACAGTGGAAATTATTAAGTTCTTTGAGAGAGTGTTCTTCTGACAACGGGATTAGTTTTGTTCTGAAGTGATGAAGACATTTTTCAAGTTGTTTTCCATTACGTAACGCACTTTATCATCCTAGGGCCAATTGGCTGGTTGAACGAGTGAATAGATTTTGGAAAAGGAGCATTTAATTGGCTTTGAGGTCTGGTTTGCCATGGCGGGTTATGTTGAGGCAAATGATGAGGGGGTATTGCACCACTCCTTATTCAGTCACAAGGGTGTCTCCATTTGTGTCTTTGAAGGGTGGGAAGCCTTGCACGAAATTGTGTCCTGGATGGATGGGTTCAACGGTTCCTGTGTCCGTGGACTGTGCAGAGATTTTGATAGTGGTGGAAGAAGGGCAAGCACATTACAGGAGAGTGTTTGATCCTGCTCAACTGGCTTTGTGATAACTTAGGTATCACCGATCAGGCCCTGGCCTGTCTGCTCTATTTCCTCTGGGACCAACCCTCCCAGGTCCAACTTGGGTCCTTCCTCTCCTCTATCTCACTATCTACCTGTGGTGTTCCCCAGGGGTCTAACCTTTCTCCCCGGCTGTTCAACCAATAACTGGCACCTCTCGCCCACCGCATTGCTGCTCTCTGCTCCAATTTTCAATGCTATGCAGATGACACTCAGCTCACTTTCAGACTCCCCTCTGCCACCTCCTCACCCTCTCTCATCCCAGATTGTTTCTCTGCAATCCAGGAGTAGTGTACTGCCAATGATCTCTGTCTTAATGCCAGTAAGAGAGAGATCCTCCTCATCAGCACACCTGCACCTTCCTTTCCTGTCACTCTCTGGCCAGCCACTCTGGGATCTCTTCCTGCTCTCACCTGTGAGGCTAACAACCTAGGGGCCATCTTCAACTCGACATTCTCATTCTCTCCTCACATCTCTGACATCTCTAAGAAGTCAAACTTCCAGCTGCACCTCCTCAGAGGCATTCTTCCTTTCCTCACCTTCCCACAGACAAGAATCTCACTGTCTCCAGTGCTCTGGTTCTCTCTAGGCTGGGCTACTGCAACAGCCTTTTTTTAAATCTGCCTGCCTCTACTCTACGTCCTCTACAACCCAACCAGAACAGGACTGTAAGACATGTCCTCAGCCTGAAGCCCAGGGATCGTATCTCACCAGACCTGAAATCCCTCCATTGACTCCCAGTGGCTGCAAGGATCATGTTCAAGACCCTCTGTCTTGTTCACAAGGCCTTGTGGGGCCTGGGACTGCAATACCTCCAACTCTCTCTTCGGAAATATCTTCCTAATCAAGCTCTTCGCTCCTCCAACTACTTGAGGGTCAGTCGCTTCTCCAAGCAACGAGTTGGGGGCAGATCTCTTTCTTCAGCTAGTGCCTCCCTCTGGAACATCCCCCCTGCCTCTCTGAATCTTGAGCACAACCATCTCTGGTCCCGGAAGCACCTCACAACCTTCCTCTTTGTTTCTGCCTTCTCTCTTCATCTCCCCTGCTGGTCACCTGGTTACCCTCTGAATTCTGGCCCAGGTCCCTGCCCACCCAGTTGCACCCCTGCGCTTCCTCTTGGCAACCCTTTCACTTTGGTCTGTATCTGCAACCCTACAGCCCCCTTACCTGCACTTATTAGACACCTGCTCTCTGCACTTAACCCTCAAACTTGCCACTTGCTGGCCGCACTACTTGTTGTTTATCCCATGTCGGCACTTGCCCATTCTCCCCTCCCCCTGGCAATTTTCCTCTGCTCTCTCCCCTGCACTTGCTCAATATCAATAGGCCTAGTAAGATCGTTGTCTTTGTCCTACCAGTTTTCCCTCGCTTGCCTCGTCGGGCTTTGAAACACTTGTGTATAGACACGCTGTAAATGCCATATCATATCATTGTTATAGGGTTAAAATGCGCAGTTGGTCGGTTTGTGATTTAGCTTTAGTCACGAAATTCCAGGTTGGGTCTCAAATGTCTAGAGAGTAAGTTTCGGGTTCCAAAAAGTATCACAGCAGTGGGAAATGCAGCGGTTGTGGTGGAAAGTGGTGAAGTTTAGTCGATGGGCAGATTAACCCTATACAGAAGTTGTGCTGGTGTGAGTGGCGAAAGAGTGACATGGGACACAAGTGGTGTTGGCGTGAGTGGTTGCGGTGGTGGTGGGGAGAAGGAAGGTGAGGGTGAGTGAGAGGGTAAAAAGGGTGCATCTCGGTTCAAAGAATTTGTATGAGAGGTTAGACAGGTTTTTTTCATTTCACTCATGGCTTGTTCAGGTCATTCCTTATGTTAGACATTATTGATTTTTTCTTTTAACTTTTTGACATAGTCTTCTTATTTTTTATTGTTCATAAGATGGAAGATATGTAGGGTTCTATGTTCCTTCCCTTGGTTCTATTCTAGAGTTGTTTATGCTTAAATTGTTATGTGTCAGTTGGCTGTGTTGGCTGTCACTCACAGCAAACCGCTGCACCCCGAAGGTCCAATAAACTCTTTACTTGCCTTACCTGTTTCCACCCATCTTTTCAGAGCTCACCCCCTCACATACTTTTAATGTTTGGCGACAAGTCCATTTGGAATATACCATAAAGGAGTCGAAAACATGCTGAAGTTTGCTGACCATTGTACTCCTCCACACCATCTACGGGTGCGGGTATGACACCCTGGAACGAGAGTTCAAAGAAATGTACATAGGCAAGGAACTTAGGCGATGGGAGCTTACTAAGGAAGCCTCTAAAGAGTAGGTCTGGCAGTGGAATAGCACACATATATTAAAATATGTCAAAGCCTTGTGGGCAGTTAACTGGTTGTGCACAATCAAAATACTGTTACAATATTATATTATGCCCTTAGGATGGAACAAACATCCTGGATCTCAATGCTATACGATGCATTCATCTAAACACTTGGAACATGTCCTGGCCCTTTTTTCAGGTAACGTTGTTCAGAGGGACTCAGTCTTGCATCTTCATCAGCCAAGGTCTCAGGGGAAGGGCGTTTTTCCTCCTAGTGCTTCTCGGGCACCCTTGAACCTTGCTCACTCTTTCTAACCAAACTAGCATATGTATGTCCGGTAACTCTTGTGTTTTTAGGACCCTTGCGGAAAGTCAACTTCTTAAAGAAACTCACATTGCGAGTGAACGATTACCTACCATCTATCGCCGTACCATAGAATCATTTATGCCACTCATCTTCCAATCACGAGGTCGGAAGCTCAAACTTAGTTTCCCAGAAGGTCTTCTGGTCTTCATCAAAACAGTACCTCCCTATCATGATCAGATTGACTTTTATCTTGTAACGCATCATTATTTATGGTAAGGCTTAATCTCATTGGATTAAAGGGAATGCTACCACAAGGACACTGTACCATAAGCAGCTCTGCCGGGACCATCCCCTTGGAAGAATGTGGTATAATGAAACACTCCCTCAAAAACTGGTATAGAGAATTCTTACAGTCCGTGGGCCTCATTACGGGTCCAGCGGTAACCCTGCCGGTGCTACTGGCGTGTTGCCACCGGACCCGTACAAAATTACTGGTGCCTGAGTTCTCGGTGCAACCGGGCTATTACAAGTCCAGAGGCCGGGAATTCAGGCGCCGGTAATTTGGTTAATCCCCATTCCCATAGAGTCCCATCTAACTCTTTGCGACATGCACAGAGCCATCATCCTAAAACGCTCATTCAAAGTATTCCCTAGGAGAAGTAATTAGGGGAAAAAAGATATTGTTCAGACAGCCATCAATTTAAATCAGTGACAAAATCCATCGGCCATCGGTTTTCGATGAGAGGCTACTCACATAAAATCATTGATAAAGCCTTTAAAAAAAACAAGCAAAGCAAAGAACTAGACAAGATCTTTTAAAATCTAAGGTCAAAATTGCCAGTAACAATGATACCGTTAGGTATATTACACAAAACAATGTGCAATCTTCCAAAATTGCACAAATATTTATAAAACACTGGTCTGTGCTAGAAAATGAGAAAGATCTTTCCAATGTTCTTGCTATAAATCCACAAATAACATACTCATGGGCTCCTTCACTCAAGGACAAGCTAGCACCTAGTATGTTAAGAGAAGACGGACTGCAACAACTTACATTATGGTCTGAGAATTTCAAGTGTAACAATACTTGTCAACCATATTTCAAATGTAAGGTTTGTAATTTAACTGTTAAGGGTAAAACCGTACCATGTGGAGATCACAAAATATGGCATATCAAATAACATATAACCCGTAGAACTAATTTTGTGGTCTAATATATAGATTATCCATGCAGGATGAGATACATTGGCTCGACCATAGTACCTCTAAAACATAGAATACGGCAACACTATAGAGCCATCAAAAATATGGACGCTAATTATTTGTTGCCAGTACATTTTCAACATCATCATGAGAGTGATGTGTCCCTAATGATGTTCCCTGCCTTGGAACATGTTAAAACACATTGGCCCTCATTCCAAGTAGGGCGGTAAGGGATCCCGGGCACCGGTAAGGAGATCAGTGCCGGTAATACCTTACTGCCCTACTACGAGGTCCCTTGGCGGGTCCCTTCCTTAACACCTGGTCTGACCAGGTGCTAAGGACGGGACCCGTTAAGGGACCTGGGTACAAATAAAGGGCTTGGCATACGCCGGTCCGTTATTTGTGCCCTCCCCATTCCCATTGAGCCCTATGGGGGCTCAAATGGGAATGGGGAATGGTTTGATGAATGGGGATTTACCGGTCCCTCCAAGGTCGGAATGGACCGGTAAGTCCCCATTGAACCAAACCGGAGTCAGTACCGGTATGGGAGGCAGTCATGGCACAAATAGTGCCATGACTACCACCATACTCGGAATGAGAGCCATAGACAAAAAGGAGACAGAGAGAAACAACTCAGATGGTTAGAAAGCAGACTCATTATAAAAATTGAAACACTTAAGCCTGAAGGACATAATAGCGATGAGGAGCTCTTTGTCTTTCTTAAATGAAAATTTTTATTAACCCATTATATGAGCTGGTTAGTATTGCTTATCTGAAAAACTACATGGTACCTGTGATATAGGAAAATATTTATACATCTGGTTCATGGTTTGTCGGATGTCAGACTATGGGCTTCATTATAGGTTTGGTGGTCCGGAAATAAACTATGAGTCTGCTGGCTGTGGCATGTTACTCCTGGCAGGCCTGACCTTCCGGGGAGTTCAGGCCCCTATAAGCACTGTTTTCACTGAAGCACCTGCACTGTTAACAACAGTGCCATTGCATCAGTGTCCCCAATGGGGATTTACTGTTCTGCCGCCGCTTATGATATCCCGGTAGCACCAGGATATCGGGCAGCGGAAACAGAGTGACGGGGTCGGTGGCTGATTTTACCGCCGACCTCGTAATGAGGCCCTCTGACTTTGCTCACTCAGATATACAGATAGCACTTTAGTAACATGATAGTTTTACATTCTGTCAGTCAAACTGATTTGTTGGATGGTATAGTTACTTCTTTCCTTAGCAAATATTTAGTGACAGTAGGCATTAGGATCTGCCACATTATGCATTTGAAACCTTCTGTATCTCAATATATTTATTTTTTTTTTTTAACTGCACAGGTTCTATGTATGGATTAAGCAACAGAGAGACTTCATCCAACAACTCTGTCCATGTATCGATGATCGTTATGCAGCAATTGAATGTATCATGATTTCTTTTGTAAATTACCATGATTAATACTTGTATCATCCAGTACCAGTTATAAATGTCTTGCCTGCATTCATATGATTGAATTTGATGGTTGCCATTATGCTAGCTACATATGTGTTTTTTTTATATTGATCGTAATAACCTTGAAATTTGCACGTTTTGAGCTGCTCAGCACGTTTGCACTTTATATGCCTGGAATATAGTGAATGGAATATAAAAGTGGAGCACAATGCGATAATACTGATTTTCCATACTAACATTATAGAAAGTCAAGAATCTATTAAGGACACAGAGGCGAAGGATTATGCTTTCTCTCTATACTTAGAACTAGAGCAGCATATAACAGTTACAACTCATATAAAAAAATGTCACAATATAAAACAACATTTCACAGAATAAAGTCTTTTTTGTGTAGTACATTTTTTTAATGTCGATGAATAACCATGTGACACTTTCCACCAATGATGTGTCCTTCCTTTTTCTTTGTCTGTCTTCGACTTTAACTTTTGTGCCCCAACTGGTAAATGCTGTCTTTATCCTCAACTTTCTGTTCCTACTCATGGTCCTGTGTTCTTCAACTCTATTTCTGAAAAGTAATCCAAAAATCAGGCTGAGTCTAGCTGTAGTAGGGTGGGCGTTAAGTCACCATTAAACTGCAGCCTATGGTATGTCTTATAACATATTCGTCACAATTCTGCCACCGTTTACCAACAACCATATCAAACAACATTGCATTCCCATATAACGATTACTCAGGTGGCATAATCCTTTGCCTAAGTGTCTTTCATAGAATCTGGACTTTCTATAACGTTAGTATGGATAATCAGTATTCTATGTCAAGACCGGAGGCTCGGATTATTCTTGTTTAAAGCTTACCTACCACCAAAGCATACATCTCCTCTGAAATAAAATTGGTCTGAAATAAAATTGTTTAAATGTCGACTCCTTAGACCAGTCTGCTGCCCTAAGGATGTCCTCCAACCTAGCTCCTGCGTTAAAGGCCTTAGATGCCATAGATCCCCTAATGGAATGCGCCCCATATGTGCCAAAGTCAATGCCTGCCTGTAGCATGCACCATTTAACCCATCTGGCTAGTGTTGCTCCCGCAACGTCCTTGAATGGTTTCCTCAGTGATATAAACAGTTGTGTCACTCCTGCGGGCTTAAGTGCACTCTTAATTTTTTCATATTTCTTTAGACACCAGACTGGGCATAACTAAGGCTGGTCTGGAAAAGCTGAGTACGACACTGTTTTGATACCCGTCTTATTTCTGCTGCTAATGTGAAACGTGACCTCTCAAGGGTTGAATGACTTCTTATCTATTTCTAGTGCCATTACATCTGATACTCTCTAGCAGGATATGAGGCAGAGCAGTGTGGTGAGCTTTCCCGATATTGTTTTCCTTGTCAGGTGGTCATTATCTGGCTAGTTGTTAAACATATTCAGAACCATGTTGATGTCTCATGTCTGAGTGTATTTGGGTAACGGTGGTCTAAGGAGTCTACATACGAGTGGGTGTTCTCACACCGCCACATTCTCTATCTTCGGGTGGCCAGAAGATATAGCTGATCTACATGTATTTACCGTTCTATATGCCTTGCCCTGAGCTGCCAAAGCTGCCAAGAAGTTTACAATCTGCATGACATCTGCTCTATTGGGATGTATATGTCGTTCCACACACCAGCTAGTCCACCTTGCCCATGCCTATCTGTATGCTTTTCTGGTACCTGGTGCCCATGCTTCCTCGATAGATTTTGAAGCATCACCTGAAAGTTCTGGCTTCTGCCAGGTTGTCTGGAAATCGACCATGAGATCAGTCTCAATTCCCCTTCCTAGTTCATTGGGTGATACTCTCCCGCTGGATTCTGAATCAGTTCTCTGAACTGTGGCAACACCAAAGGATTGTCGATTGACATTTTAGGAAGGTCCTGGAACCGTACCTGACTCCTTCAGTCTAGTGTTATTAGAATTACTGTCACCTGCTGTCTCCTGACTTGTGCTATCGTCCTGGAATTATTGCAAATGGGTGAAACACGTATTCTTTGTCCAGTCCCCACACCTGTAAGAATGCGTCTATTGCCTCCGCTGCTGGATCGGGTCTCCAGCTGAAAAATTGCTCCAGCTGAGTGTTCAGTCTGGATGCAACAGATCTGTTTTGCATGGAACTCTCATTTCCATCAAGGACGCAAATACTGTCCTGTCCAGTTGCCAGTCGCTGATATCTCTCAGGTGTCTGAATTCCAGTCTGCCACTACGTTCTGCAGACCTAGAAGCTATTCCGCCGTGATGCTGATCTTATTTTCCAGGCACATGTGCCAGAAATCCATCGCCAGCTCGGCTAACATCCTGGACCTCATCCCACCTAGCGTGTTAAAGTACATACCACTGAGATGTTGTCCATCTTTAGTAGTATGCAACAGTTCACCCTCAAAGCGAAGGACCCCATCAGTAGCTCCAGACAATTGATGTGCAGTTCCAGCTCTTTTCCTGACCACCTGCCTCCCGCTGTCATGTCTCTGCACCTGGCTCTCAAGCCCCAGCGACTGGCATCTGATTCTATGATGAGGTCCGGGGATGAGCCAAATATCGCTCTCCCGTTCCATGCCTCCATGCGTCTGTGCCACCACCATAGCTCAGTCCATGCCTCGGTGGAGATCGGCACCCTTTGTTCATACGATAACCCTTTCCTCAGGTGTTGGATCTTCAGGCATTGAAGAGCCCTGTAATGCAACGGCCCCGGGAAGATCACCTGGATGGATGATGCTAGTCTTCCCACTAGTCTGGCTAACTCTCTGAGTGATAATTCTTCCTCTGTTATTATCGAGCTGATCTCTTTCTTGATCCCATTCACTTTGTCCATCGGAAAATTGAGCGTGGTTGTCTTTGTATCCACTATGAAGCCTAGGACTCTATTGTCTTCACCGGTTCCAACACAGATTTTTCCCAATTTATCAAAAAACCTAGTTTCTGTAATGATTGGATTGTCCTCTCTGCCTGTTCTACAAGTCTCTTCCTGTCCTGTCCCATCAGACAAAAATCACCTAAATATATTATCAGTCTGATGCCCTGCTCCCTGAGGTGCCCCACTACAGTCCACATTAATTTTGTAAAGGCGCAAGGGGCTGATGCTAGACCAAATGGGAGGCATGTGAACTGACACTTCTGGCCTCCCACCAAAAACGTAGGAATTTACGATCCTCCTGCGATACTTGGATCGTCGGATATGCATCTTTGAGGTCTATCCTGACTAAACAGTCTTCTCTCTGTAACACGTCTCTTAGAAGATGGAGGCCCTCCATCTTGAAGTACCTGTATACTATGAATTTGTTCAGACTCCTCAAGTTCATCACCAGTCTGTGTTTCTTTTTGCCCTAGACTAAGAACATATTGCTCACAAACCCGTTCAATGAGTCTGACACCCGAGCAATGGCCCCTTTCTTTTTTAGCTCTGCTCTCTCCTTGTCTAATAACCCTTCGTCTTCTCGGGTGAACCTTATGTGCCTCTGGCCTTCTGTTTGCACTGGTTCCTGTCAGAATTCTAGGTGGAAAACTTGTACTGTTCTTCGACCCATGCATCTCCTGACAGCTCTCCCCACTGTTCTAAGAACTGTGCTGTTCTCCCCCCTACCACCGGGGTCCCTGTTATCACCAGGTGTTCGTGTACGTCTGTGTTCCGTCTCACCTGTGTTTGTCTACTGGCCTCTGTTGCTACCTCTCCAGCCTCTGCCTCTACCCCTTCCCCTCGACTGGAAGAAGGGGTTAGGTTGGCGCTCTTCCTGGTTTCTCCAATCATTTCTAGTATTGAAGTTAGGCCTGTAAGAGGAAAACCCTCTGGCCGTGTGGCCCCTCCCTCTGCCAGCCCTACTGAAAACTTTGTGGCCGAAGACTCTCATCAGTGATGCCTGCGCCTTATTTATTGCAGCGTAAGTATTCGCAAACTTCACAATGTCCTTAATAAATGCATCTCCGAAAAGTTTTCTGCTACTGCTGGATTTTGATTCCATAGTCGATAGTTCGCTCATCTTGGGGTCTATTTTGACGAGGATGGAACTCCGTCGTTCAGTTGTTAGGGCATTGTTAGCATTGCCGAGCAGGCATATTGCTCTTTGCACCCAGCCCACTAAGATTTCCGGGTCCACTTTTTGTTCCGGTTGTCTTGCTTCCTCTGCCATTTGTCACATTTTTGTTAACGGGCACAGGACATCTAGGAGTTTATCCTGACATGACCTCTAGGATCTATATATCCCCTTCTTGATGTCCCCCGCATAGCGCCCCACAAATGACATCATCTTTTCATCGATTTCCGGCGTTTCCGCCATTGTCTCCTGCACCTGGGGCATTCTGCTGTAGTTTTCTCCTGGCTTCTTTAGGGATTCTCTTTTTTATATAATTAGCAATCTTTGCGGGGGCTCCCACTCTGCCGACCTGGGATGTATGAGAGAGTCGGGGTCGAATACCTCGCCCATCTCCTCTCTGTCTTTTTCTTTTCTTGACAGCCTTACGCCTGCCCGGAGGGCTTGGGGAGGATGCATTACGCTCTTCTGAGCTTTTCTCAGAAGTCTTGTCCCATTCCTCCTCCTCTGCATCCTCTGAGTAGGACTCATCATCTGTGTAACTCCGTGCCTCTCCCCTCCCATGACCTCACTCTCATTTTACCACCTTTCTTCTTGCGTGGTGTGCCCGGGGGGGGTTTGGTTGCTGCAGACCTTTCGGGCCTTCTTTCGTCTCCCTTGCCCCTCTCAGTATCTCTGCAGGGCTTCTCCCCTTAGGGCCTCCATCCCTTGCGAGAAAGGAACATGGTCTTCCACCAAGCTTCTATCTTGTGATAATCCCCCAATCCTGCTCCCAATACACACTGTACTGCTCAGCCTTTGTTGGACGTTGTCCACTGCCTGCTGGTATGGGGTTCTTCGCATTCTTCACTGGAGCTGGGCATTGTAATGTCGTTGGGTTCTTTGCAGGGATCTTGGGCCTGCTCCCGTCTCAGAGTTGCAGCTAAGTGGGTCTTGGTTAATCAATGTTCCAGTTTAACTTGGGTCTGCGCCTGTAAATCAGTGCTTAGCACTCTCTACAATGACAGCTGCTGCCGCTTTGGATGATAGTAGGGGAAATTTCCTCCACAGACTTGTTCTTAGTCTGTATTTTTCTTGGCCACTAGGTGGTGGGGTTGAGCCAATATCTGTTGACTCGTGTCAGCTAAGAGCACTTTATGCTCCGTTGCGTTGTGCGCGTTCACCGATTGCGTTCTGACCTTGAGGTCTGAATAACTCCATATGCCTTGCGGAGCGTTGAAATCTTCTCCTTCTTTACTTGTTCTATGACTACTGAGTGCCGGAACCTCAAATTGTCCCGTCGCGCTCAGTGTCGTCTCCATACATGAGTGCCCCCTCTCAGAGGAGGAGGAGGTTGCGCCTGCTGGAGTTTTAGGCCACGTCGCGGGTTGGCTTCAAAGTTTACAATCCTCTAATGATTGCAGACATGCTCCGCCAAGCAAGTCCTACAATTCGTGCACACTTTATATACATCTAATTTAATTTAAAACAATTTTATCCCCCATGACAGACAATCAATAGAATTCAAAAGTACTTATCTGGCTGCCTGAGCAGTAAAGAAAGAGGAAGGACACAGAAATGTGGAGGAAGATAAGGAACATAATGTGTCATGACTGGTGGAAAGTGTCACGTGGTTTTTCATAGACATTTAAAAAATATACTACACAAAAAAGACTTTATTCTGGGAAATGTAGTTTTTTATGTGACATTTTTTATATCAGTTGTAACTGTTATATGCTGCTCGAGTTTTTAGTTAAGAGAGAAAGCATAATCCGAGCCTCCGGTCTTGACATAGAATTGTATTTAATATACAAGCATTTTAGCTCTGTGATTTTAAGTTGTATTAATGAGAATTGTGGGTCAGACACGGTTAGGCAAACTCAGATGTCAAAATAGAATGATGTCCATTATTGAATAGCACCGTAGCTTTATGCTCTCATGTATTGGCATTATTTAGTCACTTGAAAATGGCTGCCTCGTAATAGTTTTTCTAATCATAGAGTTATGCAGCATCCAGAAAGAGACCATCACGTAACTTTCTATCACGTGACAAGCCCACAATTCAAATGTGTAAATGAGGTGGTTTTTCACTTTGATTAGCCTGAGGAATTCCAGAAAAGGATGGAATGCGTGGCATTTCTACTCGTTTTTATGGGTATATTTTGTACATGTTCAGCTCATGATATAGATGAACATTTTAACCATGGTACTGCAACCAGTCGCTAATAAAAATAATTTTTCACTTTTCTAAAAAGGGAGTGCCTGGGTAATCTTTTCTCTCAGCAACAGGGATCACTTGGCATTGGACTGAATGGCTGGTTTTCTAGTTGGATCTTTTTTCCTTATAAACATATGAGAATGGCTTACTCTCTCAACCCAGAGGCACCTACTGCATTCAAAGTAGGCAGAACTCTCCAAGAGATTTAAGCCTTCCCTAATGATGATGAGCTATATGTTTATATATATTACACAGCCACGATAGTGGCTGTGTAGTTATGGTTAAGTTGCTGTTTCCATAGGAAGAGCACTTTTTGGGCGGCCTATAACTCCGCTCCCCCTGGACGAATCCTCACCAAACCTTGCAAAAAGAAGTATATGGGCCACTCTGAATTTTTTTGCAAAGTTTGGTGAGGATTCGTCCAGGGGGGGAAAAGTTATAGGGGGGGTCCCAAAACGTCTTTTTTTCCCATAGACTGAATGGGGGAAAAACCTTGTGCACGGCTACAGGCCAAATCACTGGAAGGATTTTCACCAAATTTGCGGCAGGGGCTTGGTCCCGAAAGCATGCTTTTGTAAATTTGGTGACAATCTGTGCAGTACCTTTCTTTAAAACGACCAAAAATTAGGTCTAAAAAAATTAGTGATATCTATGTCCGCTCCGCGGTCACACTTCCCTGTTCGCTCAGCGGGCAAGATACCGAATGGCTAAGGGGCTGCCGTCATGGACGCGGACATGCAACGTGTCTGCCGATTGGCTGCAGTGAGACGTGTTCTGCGTCAGATTGTTTGGATGCGCCCGACATTTTCGATCTGCCGGCAGCGCAGCGGGGACCAGCGGGAACATGCTATTTCGAAAACTATTTTGCTGTGTCATACTGCTTGGGGAGGTTCACAGACTAAGAGATGGGTGAAAAACTGTATTTGTTTAGGTGGTAGGTGTTAATGATGTATTTTATATGCTCACCTTGTTCGAAATGTTTGCACCTACAGAAAATGAGGGGTTTAATAAGGGTCGTATTTCACACAGTGCTGTGGAAAGGCATGTTGAAACTGTTCTAAGGACACGCGTGATGTTAGCTAACATTGAAATTGAGTATATATCGTTATTACATTATTTTTTCCTATGGGTGTGCTGTTGATTAGTACGGCGCCATGGGTGCAGTCAGTACTGTGCAAAGGCACCTTGCAACTCTTCTAAGACACGCGTGGTGTTAGCGACCATTGAAATTGAGTACATATCGTTATTACATAATTTTTTCCTATGGGTGTGCTGTTGATTAGCACACCACAATGGGTGCAGTCAGTGCTGTGCAAAGGCACCTTGAAACTGTTATAAGGACACGCGTGGTGTTAACAAACATTGCAATTGACTACATATTGCTATTATATTACTTTTCCCAATGGGTGTGCTGTTTATTAGTACCCCGTACGCCGAAGGCCATGCAACCAAGAACAAACTTGTCAACTCTAAAGTTACAAGCCAACATGGATCTCACATAGTGCGGTGGTTGTGGCCAGGACGTACAGTTTTGGGTGCATGGTTGCAGGCTGTAGGCCACACACCAAAGACTGTAGAACCTGCCCACATGCAGTGCAGGATATCACATTCATACATCACACTCATACATTCTATTACGTATCTGGTAGGTGTGGGCAGGGCCTTCAGTCCTAGGTACAAAATGAGTACATGCTACAGCTATAATGTTTCATTGTATGGGTGTGTTACTCATGTATAAGCGAGCATGGGTGTAATATGCTGTGGTGGTTGTGGCCAGGGCCTAGAGTCTTGGGTGCATGGCCGTAGGCCGTAGGCCGAAGGCTGAAGGCCATACTTCCAAGACTGTAGGCCCTGGCCACAACCACTGCAGCATGTCACACCCATGGATACACTTGTAGTATTGGTAATGGGTTAGATGGTTGTGGAGAGTGTGCACAGATTTGGGTGCATGGCGGAAGGCCATGCACCCAAGAACAAAGTTGTAAGCATGAGAGTAATAAGCTACTGCACACCCATACATTGCAATTTCTCTGGACATACAGGTAAGAGTCTATACTCTTGCCACATCCACTGCTGCATACACACATATAGACACACCCGTACTTTTGTACATCACTCAGGTGGTTGTGGGGAGGCCCTGCATTTTTGGGTGCATGGCCAAAGGCCATGCACCCAACAAAAAAATTATAACCTCTTAACTTATCAGCCAACATGGCTTTTACATACTAGGTGGTTGTGGGCAAGACATATAAATTTGATGTATGGCTGCAGGCTGTATGCCTTACACCCAAGTATGTACACTCTACCCACAACCACTGCAGCATAATATATTCATACATGACACCCATACAATCGACTATGTATGTGGTCGGTGTGGGAGGCTGTAGACTTTTGGGTGCATGGCTGTAGGCTGTTGGCTGTAGGCCATACTTCCAAAGCTTTAGGCCCTGTGCACAACCACTGCAGCATGCCACAGCAATGGGTACACCTGTACTATTCACTATCGCTCATATGGTTGTGGGGAATGTGTAGAGTCTTGGCTGCATGGCCAAAGGCCATGCACCCAAGAACAAAGTTGTAAACACTGGAGCTAAAAGCCACATCATACCCACACACTGAAATATGTATGGATATACACCTAAGACTTTAGGCCCTGGCCACAACCACTGCAGCATATCACAGGTACAGATACATCCGTAGTATTGACCATCAGTCAGGTGGCTGTGGGGAGGGCCTGCAGTCATGGGTGCATGGCCGAAGGCCATGCACCCAACAGCACATTCATACGTAGTGTTGTTAAAAGCACAATGGGTATGCTACAGTGTGGTAGTTGTGGCCTAGATGTAGAGCCTTTGGTGCACGGCCGAAGGGCATGCAGCCAAGAACAAAGTTATAAGCACTGGAGATGTAACCCGCTATGGATTTTATATGCTGCATACCCATACATTGAGAAATCTATGGATTTACAGCCAAATCTGTAACCTGTGGCCACATCTAGTGCAGCATATCACAGGTATAGGTACACTTGTACTATGAAATATTACTCAGGTGGTTGTGGGGGGGGCTTATCGTTTTGGGAGCATGGCCGAATGCCCTGCTCCCTAATGCAACTTTATACGTACTGAAATTATACGCCACAATGGTTGCGATATGCTTTGGTGGTTCTGGGCAGCACCCAGAGGTTTGGGTGCATGGCCAAAGGGCATGCACCCAACACTGAAGTCATAAGCAGTGAGGTTATAAATGAACATGGGTGTGGTGTGATGCGGTAGGTGTGTGCACGTTGTAGTGTCTTGGCTGCATGGCTGCAGAGCATGCACCGAAAAGTACACTTAGAAGTAGTGAAAATAGTAGCAGCATGGTTTTAATATGGAGTGATGGTTCTGGTAGGACCTATAGTCTTGCTTGATTGGCTGTAGGGTGTAGGTGGTAGGTTGTTCATCAAAGATGCTAGGCCTGCCTGCTGGCTCTGCACCATATTATTGCCACAGAATAGCCGTGTACATTTGCATATGTAAGAAATGACTGTTATTATACTTACTCTTTAATTTGTTCAGAATCCATACATGTGTTACATGATTGCAGTACTTGTCGAAAGTAGCCTTTTTAAATTTCTGTTATAAAAGAGAAAAGCATGTTAGTATTTGCATTTTATAAAACATTTTTACAAAGTATAATAGACAGTTCATTTTTTTTTACCCTCATATTTAGTTCACAAACCAGTGTACTGTGCATTGTGCTCAGTTTCTGTGTTTGTTTTTCTAATCCTTGAGTCTGGGGGAAAAAAAATCCTTGTTGGATTAATAAACCCCTTAATTTGCTATGCTACAAACTGTTTGTTTGTTTTATTTGAGTGTTTCCTTGTTCTTTCTGCTTAATGTTATGTTTGTTGCCTTGTTGCCGATTTCTAACAACTGCTAGATACCTGTTGGCATATTCTAACTGTGCATTTATTGTTACAGTTTTGCAGTATTCATTTATCTGTGTCCTTGTTATACAGTGTTGGGCAGTTAGATACCTGATGGCGTATTCTAACTGTTTGTAGTTTTTCACTTCATTTTTTGGTAATGTAGAAGTACTCATTAGTTATTAAACTTTGGCTTCAAGAAGATTAAATACGCATTTGTAAGATTAGCTGGTAATCTCTGCTTTAGAGTAATGGTGGTATCATCACATTCCACCCATCCACATTTCTTTTTAATGCATGCAGTGTAGTGACCTGCATTGGTTGTGGCTCCTGCAGGTAGATTATACCTACTGTTGTAAAGGTTTTCTTCCCAAGTGACACTTGACTGTGTGTGAATCCAGTCAGCTTGCAGTTGTTTTTGGTATCATCTGCTTTATAACGTAGCAGCATAAGTATTATGTACTTACTATGTGTTTGCATTACTAAGGTGGACCGATTGTCTGAATTACACATAGTACATAATGTGCCATGGTTTGCATTCTGTACAAGATGCTGAAATGGAATGTAATCACAATTAGGTATGGATACATACACAAATCGGTCATTTGGGATTTGTTCGTGTACCACATTGCTACAAAGAGTGCATGCATGTTTCCACATGTATGAAATCTGAAGGATTTAATTTATATGTATGCTTTTGTTTTCCAGTACTTGTAGTAAGTACATTAGAAATTCTTGTGGATCTTCTTGTGAGTTCATAGTGAATGTCACTATTCCAGCACAGTAGTCCAATTCTTGTCTTATTCCGTGAACACTGTACGTGTTGGCAGGATTATTTGTTGCGTTTCTATGAAGGACTAACATTTGTAAATACAATTGATTTGTACTGTGTAAGTAAATGTTGTTAACAATTGGTGGCGATTGCAATAGAATATTTATTGCTACATTTGCATAGCAACTTACACCACTTTCATTTGCAAATTTGAATGGACCAGCTAGTTCTGTATCTGAGTGCTTTTTTCAGAGTTTGTCTTCCTTCTTTGAAGAAGTACCTGGTTTACTTTCCCTAATAGGTTCTTCTTTACTTGTGGTACTTGATATGATATGATATGATATGGTATTTGTAACGCGCCTATACACAAGTGTTTCAAGGCGCGACGAGGCAGGGAGGGGGGGACAAGGGGAGACAGACAACGATCCTACTAGGCCAGGTGTCATTCAGATCGCGCAAGTGCAGGGGTAGGGGAGTGGGAAAAAGTGCAGGGGGAAGGGGAGGGGGAAAAGTGCAGTACAAGGTAAGTGGCGTACGTAATAAATAAATAAATAGGACCAGCTGGTGGCAAGTGTGAGGTAAGTGCAGAACAAGTGCTGGGGGAGGGGGTGGCTGTAGGGATACAGAGACAGTCCCGCAGTGCAAAGGGGTTCCAGGGCATCAGTGCAAGTGGAGAGTGGCAGGGCCCAGGACCGAGGCCGTTTAGAGTGGTCCAGTTGCAGGATCAGTGCAGTTTCAGTGAAAATTAATTAGCAGTTCAGCAGGGGAGAGGGAGAGGGAAAGCAGAAGCAAAGAGGAAGGTTTTGAGGTGCTTCCGGAACCGGAGATGGTTCTCCTCAAGTTTCAGGGAGGCAGGAAGGCTGTTCCAGAGGGAGGCCCCTGCCGCGGAGAGAGATCTACCCCCAGCTCGTTGCTTCGAGAAGCGGCTAACCCTGAGGGAGTTGGAGGCGGATGAGCGAAGGGCTTGGGAAGGAAGATATTTGGGAAGAGAGAGTTGAAGGTATTTAGGACCCAGGCCCCAGAAGGCCTTGTGGACAATGCAGAGGGTTTTGAACTTTATCCTCGCAGCCACTGGGAGCCAGTGTAGAGATTTCAGTCCTGGAGAGATACGGTCCCCGGGCTTGAGGCCAAGGAACCTTTACCTTCTTTTGTTTTCTTTGAAGGATTTGCTGTGAGATTCTGTTGCATTTCTGTTTCAATTAGTTTTCTTTTACCACGTTTTACTTTTTCTGGAACAGGATATTGTTTGAGATTCGGGCTGTACAGTGAACGAAAATGCAAGGAATATCAGCGTTCCCTTTACTTGCATCAAAGTTGATTAGAAATAGACCATCAAGTGTACGTAAGCGTGATAATGCTACGTAGCTCATGCCTTCTTTAAAGACGGTGTTTCGTATATCTATCAATGCTTTGTCTAGGGTAAGACCTTGGGATTTATGAATGGTGACTGCATATGCAAGAGTTAGAGAAAATTGTTCTTTACGTACATACATGTCTTTGAATAGCAGGAATCGAGCAGTTGAGTGCCCTATCCTTTTCACTTCTGATAGTTTGTCAAAGCGAATATTGACAAACTGAATGTTGGTGTAACGTGGGTATGACTGAAAGCCAACAACTGTACCCAGTGCTCCATTCACTAGCCCTTGCTCTACGTCAAGGTTACATTTAAGCATTATTCTACAATTTAAGGATCATTTTAATATTTTTTCCAACCCAGCTGTGTTGGAGATTGAGTTTTCTAAGCTATTTAGCCTTGTTGTGGCTTGCTCACACATGGGTAGTGTCATGCCATGTATGTCTAGTTTGTCTGTGGTGCAAATTTCCATTATTGGTTGCATTTCTTTATTTAACATTGTTTCATTGGATTTGAAACAGCTTGAAAGAGTTGGCATTAAGGCCATACAATTAACATTTTTGTGTGCTAATTGTTCCATAACATCAGTAGCACATGCATTATCGCCATAAAGTGCATGAATGTGCTGGTTTCTCAATATTGCTTCTGCTTCTTAAGATAGTACACAAACTCTTATATTTTTTAGGATGTTGGCATAAGTGAGATCTGCAGATTGCCGCATGTTTTCTGTTAATTCTCTACATTGGAAATGTTGCCAAAGGTTGACATTTCCTATGCTGCCAACTGTTTTGCGGCAGAGTTTGTGTCCTAAGGTTTTAAAAATAGGTTCCCCTTTCACTGGTGTCAATTGTAGAAGATCTCCGAAAACGATAATGTGTTTCCCTGCAAAGAGTTCTTCGTAGTTCGTTTTAAGTACTTCTTGCAATCTGAGGTTAATGAAAGCTAACATTAGGTTGGAGACCATGCTCACTGCATCTATTAGTAGCATTTTCATTTGCTTTAATACTCTGCGTAGTTCCATTACAGCTTCTGCAGAAAGTTTGTAATACTCTAATTTGTTTGGGTGTTCTAATGGAAGAAGTAGTAATGGGTGTACAGTGACACCGCCTATGTTGTAGGCAGCTAAACCTGTGTGGGCATATACAACCGATGACAATTTGTTGTTTGTCAATTGCTGAAAGAACTTGCTGATGATTTTGATTAAGAATGTTTTTCCTGACCCAGCGTCACCACTGATGTACAGTAGCATTGGTTTATAATTTTGGCATGTACATTCTTTATTTTCGTGCTGTGCACCATGTAGTATTTGTTTTGTTACGTCTTCAAAAATGGTGCGCTGATCTTTCTTAAGTTTTGCTTGTTGTACAGTTAAGTCTTCTATATTTTCTTGATAATGACACATGGTGTTTTCCACTTCTGTCATAGCTAATTCTGCCTCATTTGTTATTAGTGGCTGTCCTAGTGGTTCTTGGCTTCCTGTTACAGAAGGTTGACTGCTGCTGGAAGAGTCCTTATCTAGCTGGGCCTGAAGTTCTTCTTCGTGTTGCTGTTCATTGTGCAACATTGTTTTGTACTGTGTAAAGTTCACATCAGAGATAGCGCTTTCATTTGCTTAGAAAGCATCTTCATAGCAGTCATAGTTATCTAGTATCTCCTCCTCTTTTCTCCATGGTTTAAAAAGTTGTAGCAGAGACATGTAATATAGTTCTTTCTGTTGAGGAGCTTTTAATGACAATTTAACATGATTTATTAAGCTACGTTTGGTAAGTTTAACTAAGCTACCTTCACAATCTGTGACTCTATGGGCCTCATTAAACGGATGGCGGTAAGGATTTACCGGTACCGGTAAAATACTGGTACCGGTAAATCCTTAGCGCCTTACTACAAGATCCCTTTGCGGGTTGGGGGATTTAACGCCTGGTTTTTGCAGGCGTTAAAAACCAACCCGCAAAGGGACCCAGGGAGCTAATTACGGTACCGCAATTTGCGGTACTGTAATTAGCGCCTTCCCCATTCCCATTATGCCCTATGAGGCAAAAATGGGAATGGGGAAGGGCAATGGTGGAAGGGGGAATTACCGCCCCGCCAACCTTGGAATGGGGCGGTAATTCCCCTTTCCGCCAAGGCGGTGCCGGTATTTTACCGGCATGAACCATGGCGCTAATAGCGCCATGGTTCTCCGCCATCCGTGTAATGAGGCCCTATATCTGCCTTTGTTTTCATCGGATTTTATATTATTTTTGTAAGCAAAGTTTTGAGCTATGTGGTATAGACACATGTTTTCCAAAGTCCTACTCCTGTTCGGATAGTATGTGTCCAGTAAATTGTTTTTTAAAATGTCTTCGCTGTTGGGATCATTTCTGGCAATTGTTTCTATGTCCTCATATGATTTCAGAACTCTTTTTCTACATTTAGCAGGACCCAGATTTAGCCATACTATGTTGTCTGATTTTCCATACAAAGCAGTACCGGTTAAACGATCTGCCGCTTCATAGGCGCCACATTCTCTATGAGAGAGCATTTTTATGCCTAGACTGTACAATTTCTGAGATAGTGTTTTGTCTGATGATAGGTCATCCCAGAGGTCTTGAAGCTCTGTTTTTTCTGCTTTTCTTAAGTAGGCTGTAACATATCGTGCAACAGCAGTGGAATTGTCTGCAATGTACTGCACATCTATGTTATGTTTGCATTCCATAAGAGGGCAATGATTGCATTATAATTATTGATGTATTCTGATTCTTTTCTTTTTATGTAACACGTGTTCTTAGGTGATTTACATTTAACACTATGTCGAACTGAAGACATGAAGTTGTTTGCTTCACCTGTTTCTGTACCTGGTCTAGGGAAACAAAAGCGGCATTTGGTGTAGAATTTCCCTTGATTTTTGTATTTGCGACGACAATATTTGCCACATATGTGTCTTTGAAATTGCAAAATCTGCCTATGCAGGTCCACTATGTGTCCGTTGTGAAGGGATTTCACAAGTGACATATTTTTGGATGAACTGCAAAATAGTGGCATCAGTGTCGTGACCAAATGTAGGTGCACCTTTGATCCATAACAGCATGTGAATATGTGGTGCTCCTCTCGCTTGGTATTCTTTTCTCCAAAAGAAGTGTTGCACTTCTCCGAGGGGAGGAACAGTTTTATTGCAAATAAAGTGTAGCATAGCAATGAAACGATGATGGAAATATCTTGACACATTAACTGGATCTAGAGAGCAAAGTTCTCAAGGTGTTAATAAATGTATGCCGGTTTTGTTGTTGTTTGATATGCGTAGGAAGTCATGTAAATCTTCCCATGCATATTCTGCACAATTTAGTGTAAGAAACCAAGTTGGTGGTCCAAGGTTTCTGATCATACAACGTACGTCTCAGTGCCCTCAGAACCAGTATTCTTTTGTACCACGCATGTTTGCAAACAAATTTGTTGTATTTGATTGTAAAACTTCATCTTTTTCTTGTACTTTTTGTATTAATTGCATAGCTGACATATTTTGAAAGTGGGTTCCAGATTTCAACATGTGTGCAACTCCCTAACATAGGGTTGCTACTTCACTTTCAAAGAGTAGGTGGAATATGTATTCTACATTTTGTCTAAACCTGGGATCTTGCAAATACATTCGTAATGAGCGGTATTCTGATGCTGTAACAATCGTACCACCCACCTTTGCCAGTAGGAAATAGCAGTGGAAAAGCATGTGCTTCTATACTTTTTTCCCATATGCTCATTGGTGAACCTTTGGTTTGTCACATTTGGTACGTTTCTAGTGCATCATCTATGCTTTCATTGGAATGCAATGGATGAATTGTGTACTGATCCAAAAGAGTGGCTACTGCAGCAGGATCCAGAAGTTCGAATTGTCCAGTTTCTGTTGCCTCTTCATTTATTTAAGTTGTTTCCCTTAAGCTTTCTTCAATATTTATTTCCTTGTAGTATTCGTTATTGTCTTTTAGATATTGCAAGGCTTCTCTAACTTTATGTAAGTCCACCAGTTGTTGCCAAATGTTTTTGTCTTTTGTTGGTACACCATTTACCAAGACAATTAAAGAATGCTCTATTGAACGTTGCACTCCTAGAGTGTTTACATTTTTTCTGTTAGATCTAATGGCAAGTAAACTACTTTCTACTACTGGAGCCCATACCTCAAAAATTAAACAGATCATCAACAAGCACTGGCATATAGCTCGCCTGAACATGCCGGAGGAGTCTGCTCCCAGATTTGCCTATAAACGAGGAAAAAACCTAAAAGAACATCTTGTACATTCATTATTCCAACCAGTATCAAACACCACCCTTACCCTTCGACCCTTGCAAGGACACCACCCCTGTGGAAACTGTGTTGCCTGCAAATTCAACAAAAAAATGAGCTCTTTCCAAATTGGTACACGTAACTGGACACTCAGAGACCTGACAAACTGCAAAAGTCAAAATGTAGTCTACTGCATAGAGTGCCCATGTGGCCTCAGATATATTGGCCAAACAACACAAGCCATCAACACCAGGATATCGGAACACTGGTCAAAAATCCGATGTAAAAATACAACTGCGCCTTTGGTTGAACATTTTCTGGCATTGAACCACACTCCTAACGACATCCTGTGGTGGGTGATTGAAAAAGTCAAAGGAGAACCTGACATCCACCACAGCCTCATGAAAAAGGAAGCACGATGGATTCACAGACTGGATACATACCATCATGGTCTTAACGAGATTTTTCAACCCATTAGATAACGACTCATAATGCTGGCTCAATATTCTCTCAACCCTATATGCATCATCGCAACATGTCCTCATTAATCTGACCGTGGCCCCTTTGGTCGCATGGCATTGATAAAGTCTTCAAATCAACTCCCAAGAATAGACATATGAAACAACTTGCGAGATGCCCCATGCACGCTTCCGTCATCCATGCATGGAACTAAAACAAAACACTGGGCTGTGCCTGTCAATTTCCTTGACCTTGACTCAGTATTGTATTTCTAACACCATTTACAAATTACGAATATGCACTGATGCAGTATTTAGTCTTGACTCACTGCCACAGTGCTTTAATGATTACACGTGTTGACCACTATTCCTAACGGACTGGAATTCTTGAGCCTAACTACAGCAAATGAGGGGGCATGAGCACTTGTGAAACACTTGTTTTGTCAATAATGACAAAACCCCTAGCGCGCATGCACTAGCGTTCCTGGCAACGAATAGCTCATACGCCCTGCGCTACTGATGGACCTCTCCTTCCGCATTCTTAGGAAAACACGTCTCGCCGACTCACCAGCGGCAGAGACCTCGCTGACTCCACAAGCAGCATAGCATGACTCAGCGTCTGAATTACAAGCCTCGAGACCACTCGTGAATCTTCTGCATTTTTTGGGAAGTTCGCCATTCCACTGACCTTGTACCTGCATTAATGGTCTCGGCACAAGAAGGTTTCCTCTTTTCCAAAAAGCGTGGTCACACCAACACGCTTGAGCTAATGCGCACCGTCAAGGTCCCTGATTCGCAGCCCTGATGAAGGCGGACTTTACCTCTACCTACTACCGCCGAAACGTGACAATTACAGGGAACTGTGATATACCTGTATACTAACCAGTTGGAACCTCTACCACCAACCAGCTCTTGATCATGTCGGCTAACGATCGGATATCTTGCGTCAAAAGACCCTGCATCATTCATTGACTTTCTAATGAAATAACTTTCAATCAAATAACTCTTTAACACTGAACACGGGAACGCATGATGCAAAGAATTTACTAGCAAAACTACACAGGCATCTATAATTTGTTTTCCCAACTCTGTATCAAATCTAATCTGAAGCATCATTCATTTAGAAATATCGGACTTGACTATTTCACAAGATGTTGATTGCACATGTTAATTGTTTTTCAATTTGTTTCACAAAATGTTGAGTGTTTCTTTTGAATGTAAATAACCATTCATAACAGATTTATATTTTGCGTTTTTGTACTTACATGTTCTAGCTGTTTACTTTATACAGCAGTAAACACATTTTATGGATTGCTTGAACTTTTTTCATTTCTGTATAACTAAACTGTCTAAATGCTTTGTTTGAGTGTGTGGTAATATACACCTAGTAAAAGATTGATTTAGTGATTGCTAAAATTAGGCAACACATGTTTCGCTTCTTCTAAACAACTCAAGAGGACAGGCCAAGAAGTTGTATTGACCTGTCTCTCTTGAAGCTTTGTGGCTACTATAAAACAGTAAAAGTACACACTTCGTTTCATAGTCCAAGTAAATTACTTTGCGACAAATGCCTTTCACCAATTCAGAGGAAGGTACTTTTGCTGTTTTTGGATGAAGGCGTATAATTGCTTGAAATGGGTGAACTGTTTGAATTATGATGCTCTCATACAAATTGAGTTGGTGCAGGCTTTTTGGTAGTGGGAACAATTCCAAATTATTTGTGATAGCACGTGAAGGAGTGTGGTTGTTGTCTAGTTTTGTAGTGCAGTAACTGCAAAATATTACTGGTTCATTTATTTGATATTTGTTTTCGGCTAAAAGGTAGAGAGCTAATTCAAACCATTTGGAATCTTCATTGTCTTTCTATTTTGAATGCTACGTCTATATTTTTTGTGTTCCTTTTGGAAAACGTTCTGCAGCAACACACACACACATGGTTTGGTATTTCATCTGATGCACTTTTAAATTTTAGTATTTCTTTTTTGTATGTGTGTAATAGAAGGTTGCTATGTGCAGAATTGGTGGTACTCTGTTCTACAACTATTGCATTTTGTAAGTGGGTTTCACTTCCAAAATATTTTCTCTGAATACGGTCCATTTCTTCTTGTACATATTTGGGTTTACCATGCAGATGAGTGTTATGTAAATTGGCTAATTCTGAAGCTGGACTTTTAGCATGGTATATTTTATACACTAGATTTCTTACATTTGCATGATGTATTGCTATCCTTTTGATATCATGGAAGGTGCTTTTGCAAATAGGTCCAGAAATGCAGGCTGATGAATGTCCTTGTAGTCCTGTGTATTTGCGCACTGGACAGATATCTATATTTTGCAGCACTTTAATTTTAATTTTGTCTGTACCTTTCACATACTGATTGAGGAACTGACGTAAAGATTTGAATAATGTGTTAGGAATGGCACACATTGATGTGCACGGCCATTTGTACACGGGATGGTCTGGTTCAGTCGAAGCGAGAGTTAATTCTGAGTTTTCAAGGGAAACTTTTGTAAGCAGTGTTTCTTGTTCCATGATGCTGTGATTTTTTCATACCCTCGTCCACTGCTATGGATGGCAATTGTGTTTGTTTGATTTTGTTTGTATGCTTCTTCATTAAAATATGGTTCTGTGGTTGTTGTGTGACTCCATTCACCTCCACAAATATGTAAGAAGTTATTTTTGTTCACATTCCGTTTATTGATAAGTTTCTTTTGTAGTTTAGTACTTAGTTTTGTTAGTGGTTTCATCCTATTTAATACTAATATAAACAGCTTCCTTTTCAGAAGGGTTGCACTGTCTGCAAGAGCTTGTAAGATTAATTTTCTACGGTAGATTTTAAGGGTTGAGGATGATTTTGGTTTAGATTCTGAAGAACCTTATGGCGAAACATTTTGCCTAAAATACTTTTTTTTACTATAGTTTCTTGGCACTAATTCAGGATTAATAGTAGCATTGTTAGGAGTACTGGTAGCCAATTTTTTGTGAGTTTTGTCTTTCGTGCCACATTTTGTTGGAGGAGGTAAAGTTTTGGTAGTTGAAGCTTCCTTTGTTTTGCTAAATGACTGTGCTAGCTGTATTGTTCCAACGTTCTCAACAAACTCTGTTACAGATGGATGGGTAGGTTGGACACTTTTATTTTTATTGGCTCTATTTCTGCATTCCTTTCTACGAACTTGCTTTTTGGTAGGCATTCTTTGGGTTCTGTAGAAAAAAGAAGGCATGGTTTGGTTTGTTGTACAATGTATGGGTGCTGTGTGCATGCGTGCATGAGTTTAATGAGGAAGCTCTTTGTGGTGGTCTGTGAATGTGCATTGTTCTCTTACAATGATTTGGGAGGATATTTTTCGGTTTGTATACTACTAAAATGTGCTTCAGATGAGAATACAAAGAGGCCTAGTGGTGAGGAGATGCATTAATAGTAAACATAATGGCATTAAATTGAAACAGCTATTTCTTTTCTAGTACTAACATTGTAAGGCATTTGTATGTTATTTGGGTTCCAAACAGACGGGGATTTGTGAGCCATTCTGCCTGTTTATCTGTGTTTAATAAATGGGAATTTGTGGGAAGAATGGTTCAGAAATCACTGTTTGGTTTGGTGCGCAAATTAAATACATAACCCACACTCTCTGTTTCTGGAATAGTTAGAATATAGAGGTTGTGCTGTACTTACTTTTTTTTGCAGAATGACCAGGTTTCTTCGGATATGTCGTTAGCAATGTAGATGCTGTTGATTTTCAGGACAGTAGTCTTCACTGCGATTGTAAAAAGAAGAAGTTAGTAACTTTGTGTGTTTAAAGCAGTGATGTTACTGTACACTGTACTGTTAATTTTGCATCTGTCGTCAGAGTTTTCTCCTTTGATATTTAACACAGTCCATGTGCGCATTTCACTTCACTATGTGCTGCCTGTGTATGTTACTTGCAGTATGTTAGTTGCAAGTGCTTTAGAAATGAGTACAATTTTAAGATTATGAAAATGCCTTGTTTCTTTTAAGCTGTGTTATGTATAGCAGAGAGGTTTGGAAGCGATAGCTCATTATAGTTGCTGGAAAAAATGTTGGTAGTTTCTTATTATAAGTACGATTTCGAAAAATCGGGAGACCCTCAGAGGGCTATGTCACCACAGCAATCGGGAGCGTTTATTTTTCTCATACGATCGTATTGGAAGTAGCATTCATGTAGGCGGTATACAGTAAAAAATTGTGCCATTTTCTAATGGAAAATCGATTTTCGTACTACATAGGGAAGGTTGTAACGTATGTATAGGTTATGCAGGAGACAGTAAGAAGTAGTGCGGTTTGTTAATGTACAATCGGACATCTTGCACTTAAAGGGGGAGTGTTGGTATGTATTGGCTATGCATATTTAGTGGCATTAATTTGTTTAAATGAAATCACACATGTTCTCTGATTAAAATATGCATACCTGTACTTTATATGCATGCATGTGCGCACCGATGGAGCTGTACGTAGAAATCCGCGACACTTGTACAGCACTTTTCGAAGTAGGTGCTTTGCAATGATATGCGCCTTGTACTTAGAGTGATCGATAGTACATTTGAAGTGCGAAATTTTGATGACGGAGTTAGATGTACGGATGTTCAATCTGATTGGTGGATAGTTGTGTGACTGCTTAGCTGTGTCCAATGAGGGAATGGATTTGTGAGTGATGCGGAAAGGGTAGAAGGACTAGTTAAGAGTTACGTGCTGAACGTACACAACACTTGTGCATGGGTAGGGCGTGTCACATACGGGTTTCTACAGCAAATTTAGCATGGAAAGGGAACTGTAGCCATCAGCCAATCAGATGTTCCAATTGCTCTTTTGTGTCAAAAGACGGTGTGTATACTGAAGATGGCAGAGGTGCAGAGGGTGAAGGTTTTGGTAGTTGGAGATATTTTTGTGCATGGTATACAGCACTATGCCGAAAGTAGGAATGTAGCGCACCATTTGGTGTGGAGCGCTGAGACTGATCGCAATGTTGCAGCAATTCTACGAGTTTGCACCGAAATGCGTGCGATGACCACTCCTCATGTGGTGATTTTGCACTATGGTGCTTTTCATTTGGGCTACGTCAGTGCACGTACTTTGTTGGACGATTTGGAGCAGTTGGTGCAAGCAGTCATGAACATATTTCCAACTGCGAAATACATTTTTTCTGGGTTACTTCCTAGAGGAAAATGGGACAAAACTTCTGTTTTCTGTCCTGATCAAGGAATTGGGAGGTGTATCATCAATGGTGGCATGCGTGCTTTCATTTTACGCGCTGGTATGTTTTTCTGCAGACATGAGAACATTGTTCCCAGTAATGCGGCTTATTTTGAAGCAGATGGTGTTGTGTTATCTTCTTTGGGAAATGCCATGTTCTTTTGGAATGTGAGGCTTGCTTTGGAGAAGGTTCTGTAATGGTTGTACGAGTGTAGTAAGAAGAAAACATATGTAAAAAAATATAAAATAACAGATGTCTGTAAGGCATCTGCCCAAAAAAAAAAAAAAGCCCACCTTAAGGGAGACAAGGGGAATAATATTTAAATGTACAGTCCTCACGCTCTCATCCTGTACGTGTCCGTGAACATGACGGTAGTTTGCAGGCGGCACCGATTGTGGGGTGGAGACGCATGCAAATGAGAATGTGCAAAGCTAGGGATTGGTCAGTAAAGTTCAGTGGGTGTGTTTTGTATGGAGACATTTAGTGAGAATGTGTTTTCCCTGACAGGAGACCTGACAGCCATGGCTCTGTGTGCTCGAAAACAGATTATCTGGATTTTGGGAGACTCATGGATACATTGCTTGAAGGTTCATGCTGAAAGTTGCGGTCTATGTGCAGATCTTGGATTTCCTAATGTAGAAGTGCACTGGCATGACGTGCGTGGAATGAGGTGGCTGGACTTGGTACCTCTCTGTGCAACTTTACTGACAGAGCGTCATCCGGACATACTTATTATTCATTGCAGTGGAAACAGTTTAGGCCATGTGTCTGGAATTTCTTTGCAATTTGCAATGAAAGAAGGACTTGCGAAGGTCATGGACATGTTTCCAATTTGTCAAATTGTTTTTTCCCGTATAGCACAAAGACAGATATGGTTGCGTTCCTCTGCATTTGGTCCACAAATGGAGAAAGCGAGGCGCAATGTGAATAAGGTTGTTTGTGCCTTTCTAAGAGATGTTGGCATGTCCTCATTCCACAATGAAAACATTTTGTTTCGTAGTTCTTTACTTTTTCGTACAGATGGAGTCCATCTCACATATGCTGGCAATCAGATCTTTCTTCGCAATGTACAAAATGCTTTGCAATTTTTTTTTGACATCATAGTCACCTATTTCACAATCTGTTTTTTCTAACCTAAATTTCTTGAGGGATACACACCACCACCGAAAGGCTCTTTTCAGAGCCACCACTTACTCCCAGCAAAAAGTCCATTGGTTTTGTTATGCTTACCCTGTGTGTCCTATGACTGTCCGCAGACTTTTAAAAAAATGCGCGGGGGCCTACAACGGTCACTTGATAGTTCTATTGTTTAACTGAGAAAGGCGGCTCTGAAAAGAGCCTTTCTATTAATTTTTGTAATTTTCCAATTTACTACTTTTGACGACACGAGACACTAGGAGAGGAAGGCAAAGGAAGGTAAGGAAGGGAAACCAACCAAGGGATAAGAAGGGGCAGAAGGAGAAAGATATAGGGTGGCCTTTACTTAAGTAGGGAGCAGTTTTTCTGGTGCTCCGTGACCGTAGCCTCAAAAGCACTTTGAAGACTCTCCCACCTGCAGAGTACTGCGTACCAATACACACACAATATTGTGACCCTCGAAAGGTAAGAGTCAACAGCATTGCGAATGGCTTGTGAGGCAGCTGGAGGGATGCGCTCCCCCACAGGAGTGTCTCTTGTGGTGAGAGAATCGGGCATGGAGGATGCTGTGGAGGAACTCAATCTACTATGTTCTTCACATGGCACCACCTTGCGAATGTCTGCACTGTGGAACGAAGTTAGGTGGCGCTTCATGGTTGTCGTACCAAAGCTGTACGCACCAGGTCTCCCGTGACTGAGCACCAACTGGCAGCGATTACACTTGACAAAATTTGCACATGCTTTCGGTATGTTCCCTAAAACGGAAAACAACCGCCACACCCACGACTCTCGCCGAGTGTTAGTAGTGCGGAGTTCCTCCACCTCATTCTCTTCTTCCTCTTCTTCCTCAATCTCTACATCCTCACCCGTATATCCCTCTGCAGGCTCTTGGGGAGGTGGTGGTGGTGGAGGGTTTGGGGGTAGTGCTGAGGCTAATGCAGCAACAGCAGCCGTGGATGCCATAAGGATTATTTACCTAATGATTGCTACAGCACACCTCTAACTGCTATAGCCAGAAGCACAATGAAGATGAGCTCGGAGGTGTGGCCATTTATAGGGGTCCAAGGATGCGGCTCGTGCCCATATTGCTCGCTGAAAAGCGCTGCAAAAATTGCAAATGACACATTCACAGTTGGAGCTATTGTATGGGAAATGTCAAATGGTGATTTTATACTGAAAAATAATTTCACAGGTATGTGTAAGTTATTTTGCAATGTTGCGGAAGCAGACAAAGTGCGCAAATTAGTCCACATGCTCAGCTTGGGTGCGGCCACATGATGACGTCCTGAACACATCTGTGAGGGAAAAGCATGCCTGCACGACAGAAAATGCAGACTAACAAACGAGCCCATGCGCGCCAGTGTACTACGGACAGTGTTCGGGTCCTGCAACTAATTAAAAGTGCGACACAAGTTAGATGGACAGTTAGGGACAGGCGTGATGTTCGCAGTACTTATGGGTGTACTGCGCATGTGCGTACCTCATCTGATGATTGCAGGGACAGGTCCAGTGTCCTTAGGACACCTCCATTTTGTTTCACAAGGAACATTCCGGCCACCACGCCTGTTTTACGGACGGTTCCATCTTGCTGCGGACGATACGGACAGATATAGTGTCCTTAGGACACTTCCAATTTAGTTAATTTATATATATCCCGCCCACCTAGTATGTTCTAGGAACATGTTTTATCTCGTTTGTGAGCCGTACGGAGAGCAATAATGTCCTTGGCATGCCCATTATCTTCATTTACGCATAACTTGCACAGATGGTGCATCCTAAGATCAGTTCCATCTTTGTTGGCATTGGTATGGGTAGGTGTATTGCCGTTAGAACATCCACATTGTATTGCTTACGGCTAGCTCGAACAGGCGCACTGTTGGCGAACATTTTATGTCTTTTTTAAAAAAAATATTTTCTCAACCCCTTACTCTACAACAAATATACAAACACTTTCTAAAAAATGACACACACTTTAATCAACAGAAACACAGGGGGATGCAGACACTGACACGAATATAGGGGAATTAGGGTTCAACATAGGCTGATTGTGAGGAGATGATTTGTGTGGGGAAGAAGGGATGGATGTTTCGTCAAAACGTCTATTTTCTTGTTCAAGGTTTGGGGACGGTTCACTAGGGAATGGAGAAGAGGGCAGGTACAGGTGGGACAGTGATACCGTATTTTTCCCCTAACAAATTCTTTCACAAATTCCCTTAAACTATTAAAATTGACATTCAGTATGTCCATTTTAAGTTCTATTCTTTTTAGCCTGTCTTCCTCTGTGTCGTTTGTTGGCATTTCTTCTTTTTTTTCCTGGTCTGCTACAAATAAATATATATATGTTAAATGGCCATAAAACACTGAACATTATTTTGCTTATGCAGAGCACTGTGTACCATTACTGTCGCTATCTTCAGACATTTCCCCATGCAGACAATTCTCCTCCAGCCACTCCAAAGTACTGCACATTTCTGTATGAAAAGAACAGAAAGAAATTCTTTTTTCAGCCCCTTATACCAAAAAAAGTACACACTTATATAAGAAAAATGTAGTTAACTTACTTTTTTGCTGTGATTTGTCTTCGTTGAAGTGCGTGCGTCTACTGTCGGTCCTGGCTGCAGAGTTTCTGTGAGGTACTTATGTTGGAGTCATACTTTCTTTTTTTATAGTACAATCCATTTCATTCTACATGGTCATTAAATGCATGGTTTTTGTTTCAGACGTTTAGGTTTCCCTATTTATTTACTAGTAATTATAATGTCTTTATGTGTCCTTTCTCTAAGTTGAGCATTTTTTGTGTAAAACAATAGTACCATTTCAGATGGCCCCTGACTGTTTCGGTAGTGATGACCTCGTCCGCGTCCATCCGCAGACAGGCGCTCAGTCCGTGACTTCACAATATCGATAGCGAGGAGGTTCTGTATGGTCTACGTTATATGTTTGTAAAGTAATCAAATTAAACTACATATCTCCCAAGATCACATGATGATAGTGTATATTCAGCATAAAAACTTTATTAACGCAATGTTATGATTAGGTTCCCCTTCAGAAAATTCAGTTACAATACAAATTTTGTTAAAGGGACGTTATGGTTAAGTTGCCCTACTAAAAACCTGTACAATTCACTAAAAAGAAACTTTGTTAAGGGGACGTTATGATTAAGTTGCCCAACCAAAAACCTGTGCTCTTCACTAAAAAACCTATTCAAACGTGCCATTATGGTTCAAAGTAAAACCGAAAACCCCTGAAATTCACCAATTATGGTAGGCTAAGCAACCATAAAAGGCCGCACCCTTGTGCACTGCTACTACTAACACCCAGGACATCAAAGATGACATCTATATATTACACGTTATGGTTAATATATATATGTATATACACGCAATTACAGAAATAATCAAATACATAAATAGAGATACAAACATATACATTGTGAAATAATACAAATATTAAATATAAGGGAGTGGCTGCTGTGGGCAGCCACATACACTAGCCCCAGGTTTTATGAGGCACGGCAGGATGCACAGTACCTTGGGTTGATGTCATTCTTTGGGGCGGGTCTGCCCTTCCCTGATGCTCTGGAGGACTGGCCCACCTCTAGGTGCTGCCATTGTTATAGCAGCGCCCCATTCCACTGGGTGCACTGCTACTGTCACTGCTTCTGTGGGGCAGGGTCCTTGAACTAGCTAGGCCAGTGGCCTGCAAGGATGGATGACCCGTGCTCTGTCCTAGTAGCAGCACGGGTGAAGATGTGGAGATGCTGCAATGGTGGCCCTCTAAAATCTAGTGGAACGGGCTGGAAAGGAAGAAAAAGTCCAGGCCTGCATCAGATGTGCTTAATGTTAAAGGAAAAAACTCCCAGATTCTGCGCGATTAAGTATTTCTGTACTTTAGTGCTCAGTCAGAGTAAGATGCCCTCTTCATGATTACAAGTGTTTCGGCTCAGCTGCTGAGCCTTTTTCAAATCAGGGCTATAGTTACACACATAGAAAAAACAATACAATTAATTTAAAAAAAAAAAACATAACACAACATTGTTTCACGGTTCCAAATAATTTTTTTATACAAAAATATATATGAATAAAATTAAGAATAAATTCAATGACAGAGATTGTGGGTTGGTGATGGGGAGGATTGCAAGGGTATGAAGAAAACAGGAAAGCGGGAAACCAGAAAAACATTTCCAGAATTCAAGAACAAAACATAAGGGAGAGAAAAACAAATAATAATATTGCATTAGTCAAAATGTAAATCCAATGGCAACAAATAATACAGACTTGGTCTTATGTTAGCCAAACATATGTCCATACATCCCCAAGACTATGGGGTTGCTTACCAGAGACACTTTAAGCAAAGTTTCCACGTGATGATTAATCGGCTATGTTATAAGGGTTTAATCCCATAGTCCTGCGGAGAAAGTTATTACAATAACCACATTATATGCAAGACTTATTCATCATTTTTTGATGCATACGCTAAATTGCTAGAAGATACATGATCATCGCTAAGTTCCATATTCATTGACCTGCTCTCGTTCATTTTGCCCGTATACCTTATTACGCAATCAAAAAGGTTTAAATCTCATTAGTGCCGAAGGGTCTGAATTGTGATAAAAAAGTTCTATATGAGTCGTAGTATATTTGGGTAATTCGTTACCCAATAATTATGTCAGTTCGTCCACATATATTTATAATAATTATGTGCTACTTGTTATCAGAAGCTCCTCTCATAATCTTCCTGTGATCTGATTCTGCACAAGATTGGGCAGAAAATGCTTACCGTGCAGCTTCAGTCTCTCGCGTCGGCTGAAACGGAGTTCCGTGAGCCGGCGCCATTTTAGAAGTAATGTTGATATACTGTAACCATGGCAACGCTGTAGATACGTTGCCATGGTGCATGCGCTCAGCACGGACAAGTTCCCCAGGTGCTGGGCGCCGCTATGAAAGGAACCTGGTAACGTGTTAATTGGTAAACTCAAAATATCCTCCTTTTGCATGGTTGCATTCCAAAAGCGGGATTAATGATATTATAAATATGGTGTGGGAAATAAATATAGCGTTCTTATGAAACACAATGTTTCAGAGACATTGTCATGGCGCGTATGTTCCCATTAATTTTATGCACGATCGTATTTTACTTAAAGACTGCGCCATTTTAAATTCTAAAGACGTGGTGCTTGCCCAATTATCCTCCGATTTGTTAATCAATCTGATTCTGATTAGAAAGTGTAATTGACGTTATACTGGCAAAGGGGCCCATTTAGTCATTACACTAAGTGGGGTGACAAAAAAAACGCAAACAAAAAATCGTTATTTACAAAAATAAATATTAGGTCTCATATTAGAGAGTTAATACGTCTGGAGAGCATTAATATTAGAGCTAAGGATTATATCACAGCAATTTCGTTAGTATGATTTGCTCTCAAATATATACTTATACAGTATTATAAAGCATATTAAATATAAAAAATGGTAAGTGCACAATGTCCCAAACCCGCTCTTAGCGGCATCCAATACCTTGTTAGTTCCTATAAATACTCATTTATGCTCACTGAATTTATTCAGTCATTGCCTTATAGTTGATAGTTAACAACCCTTACATGCAAAGTGGTGTCCGGTCAAAGGATCGACTCAAAAGGGTCGAATGACAAAAGGGTCGAGTCAAAACGACCGGAAAAAAAAGTATCACATTTTCTTATACAATGTCTTTTTTTTGCTTTAGTATAGGTAAAAAAAGGTGTTTTACACCAAAAAAATAAATAAAATAAAATAATAATAATAATTCGACCCTTTTTTCGGTCCTTTTGAGTCGACCCTTTTGTCATTCGACTCTTTTGAGTCGAACCTTTGGCCCATAACCATGAAAAGTAATTCATTACCCATTCAGCATATTAGTGACTTAAAAAGTCTGGAGAACATTAATATTAGAGCTAAGAATTATATAACAGCAAATTCGTTAGTATGATTTACTATCATATACCTACAGGAATGACGGCATCTCATTATCGCTGTTGAGACCTGTCACTGTTGTGTTTAGGAGACAGATTAAACGTGCTTCGGCCTAACGCAGCGCTTTTACCCTGTCACCACCTCTTTTATTCAAGGTTACATTCTGAAGCCCTATGAATCTAATCTCTGATTTTTTATGCATTTTGTGAAACGTTTGCCAATGGTGTGCTAGTGGCAACAAGGGATCCTGACTTCCAATCTTCATTAAGTGCTCACATATTCTTACTCTTAATTCTCTCTTAGTACTACCTATGTTTACTTTATGGCATACACAGATAATACCATATATAACAAATTTCGTTCTGCAGTTAATGCATTGTTCAATTTTTACAATTTTACCATTGAGATCTTTAAATTGTGTCATCTTGTCATGTGCGTATTTGCATTGAGAACACATGCCACATTTCCTGAAACCAATGTCATTCTTTTGTAGTCAAGGCATTTGTTTCAAATCTGTGGGGTCAGGTAGCAATGATGGACTTGTTGTTTTCAATGTCTCCGCTCTTTTATAGATCATAAGGGGTATGCCCCCTATACATTTATTTATGGGTTCATCAAGTTGAAGCAAATACCAGTGTCTCTTCAATATTTTCAAAATACTCTGCTGATCTTTACTGTATTGTGTTATAAAAAGACCCCCATGAATTTGTCTGAGGTTTTTTCAGGCTTAAATTGCAAGGTGTCTTGTTGTTTAAGTAGTTTGATTTTCTTATATGCTGATGTGACACATTTCATTGGGTATCCTCTGTTCTTGAATCGGTTTTGTAGTAAAGCACATTCTTCACTGCATCAGATGTGACCCATGCCTCATGGGGTGCTCCATTCACTGACGATGTACTGGTGCACCTTCTTATATTCCTGCAGCAGGTCGTGCTGGGTCCTGTCCCTTGGTGCAGAGCTCACCCCCCCTTTTCTGTGCCCATGAGGCACTGGAGGGCCCCCGCATTTTTATTTCTGTGCTCCGAAGCAGTCATGAGCACATGCACTGGGGACCTTCACCCGGGGCATGGTGAGGATGCGAGCCTGGACTTTTTCCTCCTTTCTGGCCCATTCCCCTGGATTTCAGAGGACTGCCACTGCACCAGCTCCACATCTTCACCCATGCTTCTAGGACGTAGCCCGGGACATCAGTCCTCGCAGGCCCCCAGGCCTAGCTCACAACATCACTGGCCACACTCTTCTGGTTACTGGGCTGCTTGTGGAATATGCACCCCGGGAGCACAGACCCACCTTGTCTGGCCCCTGGGCAGGCCATCCGTGGCTGCAAGGCTGTGCTGCCTGGTCCTGCGCTGCTCGCTCACATGGCTTGGGGATGGGCAGCCCTGATCTTCATCCAAGCCACACCCTACATGCCGGACAAGGCTGTCATCTTCTGAGTCTTCATGGCTTGGCCCAGTGGGTGCACAGGCTGCACCCGGCATGAAGGTTCATGCCAGGCTGCTCCCGACACAGGTGGCCTGCCTTTTCAAGAAGGGGGATGCTAGAAGACACAACTCCCACCAGGGAACTTCCTTCTGTCCGTTCTGCCCCAGCGATTATTTCCTCACACTTTTTCTCCTCGTTCCAAGTTCATTGTTCTTTCCTTAATATACATCCCATTTCACCTCATGGTGGGGCTGGATGGTGCAGTACATGGATAGAACAGGTAAATTACTACAAATACTCATACACAATCTAAATACAATTATTTATTTGCCCACTGGTGCCTGAGTCTATGCATTTACTTAACCTTCCCTCAGGGGGTTAGCAACATAACCCATCTACCTGGTACCTATTTAGATGAGGGGCTACATATCCACTCCTCTCCATTCTTTGCACTGTTTTCTTCCCTCTCACTCCCTCTCACCTTCTCCACACCTCTCTCTCTCTCTCTCTCTCTCTCTCTCTCTTTCTCTGTCTCTCTCTCTCTCTCTCTCTCCTCCCCCCCGGTCTTTCTAGGTCCCCTCTCCTGTTCTTTCCTCTCCTACTACTCCATCCTGTCTCCACCTTCCTCTGCCCCTCCCATCTCCTAGGGCCCTTATTCTTCTCACTCTCCTTCTTGCTCTCTTTCCCTCTTACTACTACTCTCTTCTATCTCGAAATCTCCTCTCTCTAACCTTTTCTGTCCCTCTAATCTTCTGGGGGAGGGGGTGGGAGCAGGTGGAGCAGGGCAGGAAGGCCGGTTACAAACGGCCAAACCTGCGCAATGTGGCCTTTTGAACTATAGCAATCTCAATGATGTTCAATTCCTCATCTTATGGCAGGTTCATAGTCAGAAAATGTACAATTCACACCCTTTCACAAATACGGTAGACAATTAATTGTAGTATGTACATTTTAATTTGTGTGTGCACTGTTTATTATCAATTTGTTTTGCTCTCAGTATCTCTGTTGTATACAGTGGAACAGACTCTCAACAGTAGCACTGAATATGGAATGTACTTCTCAAACATCATTGACCTCACAGACAAACATGCTCCCACATTAGCCCTCTCATCTGAGGAGGCCAGTAGAAAGCTCTCATTAATAGGACATCTGGCAAGAACTGCAGATAACAACGCGGACCCTGATAAATTGATCTCCAAGGTAGAGAGAGTGATTAGACAAGAAATATCACAGAAGTTGCATGCTACAACTTTGATAGAGTACCATAAGTCACAGAGAATACCCCAGAGTCTTGGGGTCTACCTTAGACCAACATTGTGTAAAGATGGGGTAGACTTTGTCAAGAAGTGGGATCAAATCCTGAATAAGTGCTCTCTGGACTTGATCCTACTCACTATTGATGAACTTTCAATCTTTGAGCTCAATTGAGACTGAGATCAAATAGCTAAAAAGACAATTAAACTCTTGAAAAATGAATTTGGAACTAAACTCTATTTTGGAAGACATTAATCATAAACTCTCTACATACCAGGATATTGAACAAAGGAAACTGAGAAAGTTTAAGCGGGATATATTTGATTATATAAATGATAGTCTATTCCTGGCAGGAATATTAAACACAGAGAACCCAAAATAGATTTTCAAAACCAAACCCAGGCCAATTTAGCTCAGATAGAAGTAGCAATAGCACCTCAGCAGACAGTGTCCCAGTGGAAGGTGCTATGATAGGAAAATATAATATTAATGTTGTGCCTCCAGTAGAGATACCACAGCCAGGAGCTTCTGCGAGCAGTACAGTTCAGTCTCACCCAGAAGAGGCCCCTTTTGTAGACCAAAGAATACAATTAGGAGAGGTATAAGGACCAACAAGACAAAGAAACAAGGCGTGGATAAGGAAAATATTGTCGTAAATATTTCAAGCAAAACTTTGACCATAGGTAAATTAGAGATTTTCAATCGAGGACTCTCTGTTGTGCTAACATCAAACCCAACTTTATTTGAAGAGAAAATTAATCTCCATAATCTTTTGTGGACAATTCGTCATAAAACGTTTTTTGAGGCACAACCACCATTAGATGAACCTTTCACAATCTATGACAATTTAGAAATGCGCCCTAAAAGCAATTTTCGACCCTCCTATTCAGAATCCTATGTTGAATATGTTTGAGAAAAAGGTTGAGGTTGAACTACAGAAGATTAATTACCAGAGGAAATCTCCCTACAACATTAAAACTGCTCATTTATCAGTTTTGCATTCCAAAATGTTACTTCTAATTGGAAGCATACCCCTGATTTATCATTTAATACTTGGTGGAATTTAATTTGCTCCATCCATCGTATTAAAAAATGCCATGCTTTTTCTGTTAACTGTTTGCACAATTTTAACAAAAAATGTAATATTATTACCCAATACCTTAATATTACTGAGTAATGATGATTGGTAGCGTTGTCTTCACCATATATAGATGATCATTTGCCCCTTCTCTTTTCTTTCCTATTGTATCCTGTTTTCTGTTTGTTTTTGTCTTCCCTGTGCATCCACCTTTACTTTACAAAAATAACTTAATTACGTTCTACATATTTAAACTTCAATCAAGTTTTAATTGTGTAATACACTGTTTAAGTAATGAGACTTTTTATGTCATATCTTTATTGTATTTCAAAATGCTCAATAAAAATTATTAAACATAAAAAAAACTGCTCAGTTGATTCACGTAGAAAGGCTAGCAAAAGACGAACAACTTACTCTGAAGCCAGCTGACAAGGGAGGAGCAATAGTGGTTATGGATCCTCCTATTATCATTAGAGTTGCCAGACACTACAGAGAGATGAATCCACGTACATCGAGTTGGATCATGATCCAATCTATGACATTAAAACCTTGATCAGTACAATTGTGGACAAAGCATTTGACAACCATTGGATTAGTGAAAAAAGAAGTAGATTTCTTAATAATCAATTTCCCATTAGACTCCCTAAAACCCACAAGCATCCAACAAGACCACCACTTCATATCTGAGAGATACTACAGACCTTTTGAACTGCATAAAAGCATTGGAAGACCTCACACATGAAAATGTGCTTTTCTCCTTAGATGTGAGTAGTCCATATACATTCATCCCTCATAATGAGGGTATTGAGTCTATTGAGTGGTTGCTACTAAATTCTGATACAGTCCGAGGGAATAAACAGTTTATGATTGAACTGATCAATATCATTCTCTTTAACAATTATTTCAGGTATCAAGAAAAAATGTATGCTCAGGTATCGGATACTTCCATGGGGTCAGCAATGGTCCCATTTTATGCAAATATCATTACGTATGCTTTTGAGAAGACTTTGGTATTAGAACATTCACGCTAGGCAAGTAAAATACTTATATGGAAAAGATATATCGACAATATATTTGGTGTCGGGATTGGAAGTAAAGAAGAACACATGGCCTTTTTTGATTACTTTAACCAGACACACTTTCACATCAAATTTACCATAGAGATTGAAGATCCTTACTTAAACTTTTTGGATATGCATTTGTCAATAGTGGAAGGCAAATTGGTCACAACACTGTACCATAAACCAACAGATGTGAACAATCTATTACACTATGCTAGTTTCCACCCGAAAGCTATGACAAGAAGCCTTCCTTACAGCCAAATACTAGCGTCAAAAGAATCATCACGGATCTAGAGGTATTCAATGTTGAGTGCATGGAGTTTAGGAACAGATTTGGCAGAAGAGGGTACCCCGATAAGATCCTAGGTGAAGCTGTTTTGAGAATGGGCCAAGTTCCAAAAGAATCGCTGTTGAGACCTAAACATACAGACACTGAGACACATTTGATATACATTTCAAAGTATTCTAGACAAAGCTTTCAGATTGCAAACATCTTGAAAAGGAACTGGCAAATTCTACACCATGATCCACTACTACTCAGATTGTTCCCAAAACTGCCCATGATGGCATATAAACGTGGGACTAACTTGAGGGATGAACTTGTTTGAGAAGAAAAAACTCAGAAAGACAGGCAATCAGTTTTGAAAACTCGTACGAAGGCGACGTTTGCCTGTTTTACGTGCAGCAACTGTAATAATGTGATCAAGGGATGTATGAGCACTCATTCACACACCTGCAAAAAGATTGCCTTACATGACTATGGCACCTGTATGACATCTGGTGTGGTATGCAGCATTAAGTGCCCATGTAGCCTACTATATGTGGGTCAAACATCAAGACCAGCATGTGAAAGGTGGATCAAACATAAGTCTAATGTTCGGACCAATAATGTTAAGTCACCGGTAGCAAGGCACGTTAATAAAGAGACACACAATCCACAAATGCAGTTTATGATATTGGAAGTGGTTAAAACTCTAAGTAGAGGGGGCAACTTTAACACATGCCTCCTACAGAGAAAAATGTTTTGGATTCATCTTTTGGATACAGTGTATCCAATGGATATGAGCAAGGAATTTTGTTTAAATTGCTTTATTTGAAATGGTGTATTTGAATGTGATACATGAACAACTATTTTGTGCAAGTGTGTTAATTGTACATTTGACTATGAACATGCTATAGGTCGGTGAAATGTACACCCTAGTGGGAATGGACCTCAATGGCATAGAATGAACATGGGTATGACTGCCATGCACTAAGCGAATCCTATGTCTACATTCTTAGATTGGGAAATCGTATTTGGGTATCTGTAGTGCTATGGGATGTACTAATGAGGTTGTATGATGGTATTGTCCCTTGAAATTGAAATTTGTATGTACCACCATCTGTGTGAAACCTGATCTCGCATTTCCAAATTCATGCACTTTTAGCACATACTAACTTATGAGGATATCCTGCAACATGTTAATATTCTATTCATTCATCACTAACTTCACTGCTGGGGGTCGCCACAATCAATGCTAGGTGGTTATCCTATCGGTATAATAGTAAAAGAAGATTTGTGGTTGAGTAGAGTACTTCTGAAAATAACTTCTTCATTGAGGTGAACGCTTGTTCTTCCCTTTACGACACGTATTTACATTTGTTTTTTATCATGTTGATTTCTCATTTTAACGCTTGCCCATTTTTCTAAACGTTTGTTCAAATAATACGCTTCAAGTTCTCTGAATAAGACTGAATACCCCTTTCCAAGATGGCCACTCTAGATCACTGGCTACTTCACTGTCGTGATAGATCACATCATAGGTGGGAGTAGTTGGGTCACGTGATTACCTTAAGAATCTGCTTCTATGAGGTTAGTGGCTGCGCAACAGGTTAACTGGGATACGCGAGATTCTGAGTATTAGAATATTGCGGTAGGGACCACAAGCGTTTAGGCAAGAGGTGACCTCGTTTTCCTTGAGTAGAGGGGTTATCTGTTCTGAATACTGGTCCTAATTTAGGCTATGTTAATGTGATTACGGGAATCATGTTCCTGCTATCTACTCACCCATAGAGATTGAAGGCTTCTGTGCAAGTGCACTGCATTTAAGCGCTATATATATATATGTATATATATATGAGAAAAAGAGAACATTTAAAAAAAATGAAGTAACAAAGAAAAGAAAGATCATAATGTTACATGCTTAAAAATACAACTGGTCTGCATAGTTACTCTTACTGTAAGAAAATTATTTTGGCATCAAATATCCAGTATCTTAGAAATCTTCCTCAATAATAGGGTAAACTAAATGAAACATGGTTCGCTCATTCCACTCAAGTACAAGTCGCATCCTACATTCGGTGTGTCTTTGCTTGGAATATTCATAGGCAATTTTGTCAAAGCTCTTAGTGACCCGAGAGCCTCTCACTCAAAAAGAAGATCTTTCACTGTTTCTATGGTTTCCCTGCCACAAAGCCGACATTCCAAGTTTTGCGCTGGAACACCATCCCAAGCGCCCACAATTTCCCTGGTTTTCGGAATGTAAAAATTTAGTTTGACATAGTCCCAGACCAGTAAGTTACCAATGAATTGCTGTACATATGATGACGGTAAAGACCGGTGCTGGATATACTGGAGAAATTCCAGGGCCTGATTTCTGTTGGTAAGTTTAGCCAGGGAGTGCTCATAGGCACTCTCCCTCAGTGAGGCCTTAAGATGAGATTTAAAGGTAGCCAGCATTGTTGTGGAAGCAGAGGTGCCTTGTTGTGTCCACTGATTCAAAAGAGTGAATTCATGCTTGCAAGATGGCTCCGTGGCATGGTCGTGGCACGTGTTGTCATTACTGTATGTAGTAAGTGCCTTATGGTCTGGGCTGGCGCATTGACTAGTTTCCAGGCGAGGGTCATGCCGCTAAGATGGATATTTTTCAGCTATAAATAACATATTAAACTCCAGATAGATCATGTCAACAGAAGCTCGTTGTGGGAGTGTGGGGAGTCTTTTGAGTAAGGTACGCTCCAATTTACAGACCATTTCCAGATTTTGAGTAGCCTATGTTTCAGCTCCGTAGAGAAAGATGGAAGACAGTTTTGCCTGATAGATTTTAAGCAGCGTGAATCAAATAAACTCCTCCGCTTTTGGCAAACAAGTTAATTATGCCAATTAAATTAGCTGTTCTATTACGAACTTGGTCAAGATGAGCTGTGCTTTGCAATTTATTATCAAGGAAGAGGCCCAGATATTTGTATGTTTTCACTACTTGAATGTCTTGACCATCCATCTCCCATTTAGGGCCTGATTCATGGAAGTGTTTTATAATGGTGCAATGCCATAGGAAAACGTTCTGTGAATCAGGCCCTCAACCCTCTTCTAGGCGGACAGAAGACCATAATCTTGGCCTTCGTCGTATTCACTTTCAAAGAGTTCAGATAGGTGTAGGCCTTGAGATTGTCCAAGGTGGCCTGCAAGCCTCCCGGAGTTAGATCATAGATGACAATATCGTCGGCGTAGCCTAACCACTTAAGCGCTACGAAGGAGGAGGAAATGCAAGATTACTTCACTGTTGTGTTGATGCACGTAGATCGGACATAGCCCATGCTCTGCACTGGGATACATTTCTAGATGTTCTATGTCAAGAGCATAGAGGCATTTGTGTGCAAAGGGGCTTATTTTGTTTTAGAACGTAGGATGTTTAGCATGTTAGTGCAGGGAGCAGTCAGAGACATTGATGGGCAAATAACCTGAAACTACATGTAAGAGATCCCAGCTGGGCATATCAATGCATGGAAAATGCGTGCAGATCATCACAATACATTAGAAGTCGTAGACATACCTGGAAAAGGGCTTTTAACCTGGTATCCTCCACGTTCTCCTGGGAGGATAGCACAGCGGCAGCGTGCGCGTCTTGGAAGCAAGACGACACAAAGCAACAACAGGTTCGATCCCCGGGTCCGCGCTTCGAAACCTCTGACTGTTTAAGCGCGTTATAAATACGTAACTAAGACAAAGTAAAAAAAAAAACACACAACTAAGAAAAAATAACAATTCCTGTAACAGCGCCTCGATGCCTGCGGGCTGTGTGAGCGCTTTATAAATGTAAAATAAAAAAAAATAAAAAATTCTCCTAACACTAGCCTCTTGCAGACAGGTCATATTTCATTTTCTCACATTGTCACTGTTAGACCCTGTCTGTCTGTCTTTTGATTTCTCTATTTGTCGCTCTCTCCCTTTCACTTTCACTCTCTCTCTGCTTCCCATCTATTCAAGCACCAGACATCCATGAACACTCCTCAGAGAGAGAGAGAGACAAGAGAAAATCAGACGCTTGGGAGCATTTCATCATAGCCTTTAATTGTTGGCATAACAAGACACACTCAAAGATATTTTGCCTTTAGCCTGCTTTTATAGCCTTCTAAGGTTTTGCAACATTTTTATGCAAATGAGCACCTTGAAAAATTGTATGCTTATTTTAGACTTGGCTAGACGGACACAATTTATGACAGTGCTCAACTCCTGCCAAGAATATTTTGACGCACCAATATCTAATCCTCATCTGAATGATGGGGTCCTGCCAAGTTAGTGCTTTGTACTGTTCAAGAAATGTATATATGCTCTATTATATAATACCAAAATAAGACAGCTGGTTTCTCGTCCGTGTCTGCACGACAAGCATTGTGCCCTCTTCAATAAGAACATAGATAAATGTATCTAAGCTTCCTTACTTATCTGGCCTCATCACAATCTTGTCTGGCTTTCCTGCCAATTTTCATTTTTAACCTAACAAACCTAATAACCTCACTACAAGATGCTGCCAAAGACTATCTCCAATGTATCAGCCTCTGTTGCTTGTCTGAAAACTCTTGGCATCGTTCATAGTCCCTCACCCTGGAAACCATTTTGCACTTGAGTTATCCATTTTAAAATATATTTTTGTCTGACACTGTTTTTTTCTTCAGGGAACTATTATTTATTTGATTAAGCATCTCTCACTTTGTATGTATGTGTACTTATGGAGTGTGGGTAACATTAAATGTACCCTTCAATTCCTGGGCCATCCAAACCCAAATATGTGCAGTGCCATGTGCACTTTTTACTTTTAATGAAGGCACTCTAATCCTGATTTCTGCAATAATGGATGGGAGAGTGAACTTATTTAATGATAATGATGTGTTATTTATATAGCGCCTTTATCCAAAGTGCTTTATTTGAGCTGCCTACCATGTTATCTATATTCAGTTTAATGGGAAGGGGTTGGCATCTCCTATACATAGCCCTCTCATCTTCATTAGTATGTAGGTTGGCAGGCTGAGTGCCATCTCAAATCTCACCTAACTTGCACTGGCGCTATGATCATTGGCCAGCTGTGGCATTTACCCATTGAGGCATAGGTCAGTGTTTGTCAGGCGTTCTTTGGGTGCTTGGGGCAGGGGCCAAATTCCCTGGTCATTTGTCACAGACATCTACCCCATTGCCTCCCACAAGCCTCAAACTCCTCTCAATTGGTGCACACAATAACAGTCTATTAAATAAACAATAGAAGCCCCCCACTCATGTTACCCTACTGGGGTAGATAGATGCAGCCCCCACTTTGTCCCCTACAATCTCTGTAGTGCTGTTAAGAATTGAGGAGTGGGCTCTCTTTTGAGAACATGCAAATGTGATAAAGCAATGGAAAATTAATAAAAGACAGAGTATGGTCCTGAGAAGAAGGATTAATTGAAGAACTATACCAGGTAATTTGTTGAATTAGAAGAGTACCGCCACGTGGGCACATATCTTTGTGCTCTGGCTGGATCTGCTTTTCAAGGCAATGATTGACATAATGGGTACAAGTTTCGAAAATCCTTTATTAAGTATTTTGGGTGGGTTGGTAGAATCCCTAACTAGCCCTAACTCTAGAATGGGACTAGTCTCGTTCATTAAACAAATAACAAACAAGTCCAAGTCAGTCTGGTCAAAATAAAAAGGCCTATACTAAGAATGAAAACCTAACCTTGCCCTCCTTCTCAAAATGACAACTGTGCTAAGGGAATACAAAAGAAAATGAGTTTCTCAAAAGAAATGTCAGAATGGCTTAAGTAACAACTCCCTTCCCCATGTTCAGCCCCACGGGTGTAGAGTGTTTCTTTAAAAGGATAGGTGGATGGCACAATTCTATCAATCATGCACACTCTAGCTTATGGGTATAAAACAACAGTTCAATCTTGGGCTTCAAACTTCTGGTAGGTCAATCACTTCCTTAGGCTTTGTCCGCCTTGTCATTCATATTAATTTTCTCAATTTCTCACAGTTCTGCATAGGATTCCCGCTCCAGTTTGTCCATTCATCTTTTACTTTATCACACACTTCCGCACAGACTGCCCTCTGCCGGGCTGCAGCCTGTCTCTTGTCACTTTATCACACAGCTCTGCACAGGCTTCCTTCTGCAGGGCTTGAGCCTGTCTTCTACGTGGTGGTTCCCTTCCCCACATTTTATCTTAGGTATCTTTTTACTGTCGAAGACTTTCAAAACTGCAAGGATTTTACCTGGACCTCTACATGACAACTTCGACCTCTCTTTTAACAATTCTACAATTCACATTCTTCCTCATCTTGCAACACTAATGCTTCTTGGTATTTCTTTTTCACCAATGCCTCTTGGTACTTGTAGTTCTTATTCTCGTTAGTTTGCCCTAATGACCTTTTTCAAAGTTCATAAACCTGCTATCTTGACATTTTCAAAGTTCACATACTTTGCTTTCCTTTTATTCAACTTTCTTTCCTTATCGCAGTTACTTTCTTTCATTTGGTTCCCACTGTAATATATTTCAACTCTTATAATATTTCACAGAGACTTTCGAATGTGCGACTTCGCCTCAGAGGACCACTCTGTTACTTTGTATTCTTTCCGTTTACAATTCAACAATTGTCCAAGGATGTTACCAATGCCTCCTCTGCGCCTCCCTAACTCTGTCGTTCACCCGGGAGGATTGCGGGTCGCTTTCATGCAACTGGAAGGTTTCTTTCCTCTGCTCACTTGGCTTCAATTTTAGAATACTTATGGCTTTCCGAGAGTGTGGATTTCTTGCTTGGCTCTCTCTCGATACGTGCAACTGCCGATCTTCCGGTTAGCCATCCAGCTTCCACAGCTTGGTGGTACGCTCACCTGGTCTCTGTGGAGGCGCTGGGGCACGGTTGCAGCCCTCCCAGGAATTAGATCACCCCCTTCAGGTCTCTCCCCCTGCGGATAAGCTGTGGCCGGCGACAATTGGTGGCACTGCTCCTGCATGGATATGAGAAAACGTGAGTGCGCTGATTGGTGACTGTTGTACTTCTCAAACCCTTCTACCCAAGGTGCGATTTCTGTGGGCACGTACCGGCCCATAAGGCTCACCCGGTAAGTATGGATGATGAGCTCTCCGTACTGCTACTTCTGGCAGGGGCGCTTGTTGATGGGATCTACTTCCTTCACTGATCCCTGGTAAGTAAAAGACCAGTCCAGCTGCGACTATACTTCTCCTGGTTGGTGGTAAGTGTCTCTCAATGTCTCTTGCCTTTCCCCTTTCTGTTTTCTCTCAATGTCTCTTGCCTTTTCCCCTTTCTGTTTTCTGTCTTGGTATTATTGCTCTCAATGCTGTTGTTAATTCCTGAATAACTTTTTCTCTTCTGTTTTCTTCCCAATAGCTGGAAATGTGGCCCAAAGGAGCTGTGGAGTCTGGAACGCGGCCGAGAATAAGATGACTGAAACTGCAATGTCTGACAACAGGTGAGTGATGGTTTAAGGGAAAGAGCGGGGTTCGGTGGTAGCGCAACCTTAAACATAATGTCTTTTTAGTGTCTAACCTTGCCTTTCGTTTTTATTTGCAGGTGCTGCGGTCGCGGGTGAAGCGCGTCGTGCTGCGGTGTCCAGATGAAGATTTCAGTGTCCCGGAAGATTTGATGGTGAGCCGCGATGCCAAGATGAAGATGTCTGCGCTCCGGAAGATTTGGAGATGAGCCGCTGTGCCAAGATGAAGATGTCTGCGCTCCGGAAGATTTGGAGGTGAGCCGCGGTGCCAAGATGAAGACGTGCACAGGTGAGAGAAGGATCCCCCAGGTGGTAAGTATGGAGGCAGGAGACAAGATTTTCTAAAGGTAAGTTGAATCCCAGGCGGCGGTGAGCGTTACGCTGCATGGAAGTGCAGAATAACGCAACGCACCTGCCTCAGGGATCTGAGCAGCTTTATAGCTATGATCGTGGGCACGCCCAGTAGGCTTGGCTTGCCTGCCACACCCTGCCACTCCTAGTGAGTCAGCACGTGCAAGGCAATCCAATAGCAGTAGCTCCATCCAAGAATACACGTGGGGCTGCTTTAAAAATGATAGTTCCATGTTAAATACACTTTGCACACGAAATGAAAGTACCATGTCCATAATAAAAGTATTTATCCTTACCCAAATGAATGTCTTGTTTATTGTTCTTTATGAGCCTGGCGCCAAAGGCGCCAGGACTGTGTCCATTCGGGCCCCCTGTGTGTGACCCTGTAAGGTCTGCGTACTTGGCCCGATGACCATGACACTTGGTTCTCATCAGCCCCGAAAGAGCTGTTTCTTCTCATGCCAAGCCTCGCTCAGAGTGTGCCTGTGCGCGCCACCTTTCATTCTCACAGGGAGTGTTAACAAGTGGCAGGTGTGCATTGTTAAGACTACGTGCCTGACTCTGCCTGGCCTCATTATAGGGACAGAGCCAATGTAAGTCAATGGAGGTAATCTTTCTGAGCTCATTCCTCATCCTCCTTGGTGCAGTACTGTTGTCAATGTAACGTGGGGAGGAATTATGGGAGCTGTAGTTTCCCATAAAATAAGCAGGGATAGGGGTTGGATGGGTTGTGGAAAAAGGGGGAAACCATCTCACCAATGGGTGCTTCTCCCCCACTCCAAGGACCGCCTACCCAGGTGAACCTCCCTCGCTTGTCCACCCTCAAGGTTAAGATCCAAAAGCGATGGCCTTTCCCTGGCCACCTGCATACAGGATACCTGTGAATTAGGTTGTGAAACACCCTCTGGTTTTTCAAACTGCCTAGTAGTCACGTCAGGTGACATGCATGGTTGGCCATGTAGGCTTACAGGTACTGTTCCTGAGAATCATGGCATCATCTGTGGATCCTTGAAAACGTGTGTATCAGATCATCTTGTCATCGATGGTGTTTTGCAGCTTCCGATTTCTAAAAAAGTACACCCTCACATGCAGTATTAGCAATAGGGCGTGTGTGCAGTCCAGGACACATATGATATCTGGGAAGTGAGAGATGTCACAGAAGTTCCCTTTGATAGCATTGATGGTTGGAAGGGAGTGCAAAGTCGCCAGGGGGTTGTGGAAGGAAGGCATGGAACACTTGGATAAGCACACCTAAAAATGTGGGCTGCAACATACCATGCAAAAAGCTGACTGGGTGCTAGAATGTTCCAAAAGCACATAAATGTAAACAAACACCACTTTGAGTAGAGGGGTAATGGCTGTGTGGTTGGTCAGCAAGTTGAAGTGGCAGAGCACCATCTGGCAGCTTGAGATTATTTGTGGTATTCTAAGTGATGGTGGATGGCCGTGTGGGCCTTCTTTATCCTATGGGGGCTTAAAGGCTGCACCTGCCATCATTTGGCCTCACCTGACAGTCATTACCCCCACCTTTATACAAGGGAATGATGGAGGTATGTCTTCTGTTATTTAGAGGTTACATCTAAATTTCTGCATTCTGTGTTGATCCAATTCTGCATCCGTTTAGTTGGCCCACTGCACAGCAGGCCTTTCCACATGTGTCATATTCAACAGAAGCATGACCCCAGTTGCCTGAGGGGGAGGAGTCTCAGGAAATCCACTACTTGGGGAAATAAATAATACAATACAGAAAAAGGTGGAGCAACATGGGTGGGGGCAACCAGATGTATATTGCTAAGGAGAAGAGGACAGGAGATGCAATACCACCAAAACATCCATTACAAAAATAATCTTTTTTTGATCAATGATAAATAACATGGTCAAAAAACATGTATCACAACATTACAATCTGACAAAATCAGAAAACGTATTATTGTACATAGACCTAACATATTAATCACAGGTGCAATCTATTCCCACCTGGAAACCACTCTCAAATCGGAATGCTCTTGTGACCACACTTAATGACATCAACACAAAGAAAACCAATATGGATGTAATGCCCTAGCGGCATTAAACTAACCCAACATGTATCAGTCCCAAGTCCTATAGATGGAGGGCCTTCCTCAGGGGTATCAGATGTCAAATGTAACGTGGAGATTGACAATAGTGCACGCAACACCCGAAACCCCACAAACTCCAATGCATGGAAGAGCTCGGAGCTCGGGTCTGAATTTTTACAAAACAGTGTAGCTTCGATGCCACAGTCTTCAATTCTCGTTCAAACAACAATCAGTCATTCATGTCAGTAAATGCCTGTATCACATATCATTAATGATAGGCTTCGCCAAATAATTGGGACCTCCAAAGTAGGTAATTCCCTAAACCATCAGGGACCCACTCGCCTCCTAGAATCTTCCATAATCTCATGGCTGGAAGCTGAGAATTAATGCCACTATTCAAGGCTGCACTTGCTCTTCCAAAAAACTCTGAGAAGCCACACTCCTCCTGCTTCAGTCTCAGAGTTCTCCATGTGGAAAATCTAGAAATATTTGAATCCAGAACATGCTTCACTATCTACACAGTTACGCCAAGGTCCCCCATGTGTTAACATACTCTGAATCTTGTGATCAGTAAACACAAGCAACACTTGTGACTACTGCCTTTAACATTAATGCATAACTCGTAATTGGGCCGTAAGTGGTTTTTTAGACCTATAAGCCAAAACTATTGCATTGGAGTACAGATGGGAAGAAATGGCGTATGAGGAGGGACACAGAGCTGGTAGATGTTGTTTGGCTATTTGCCCACCCATTGACTGCCCATGACCATGTTAATCCTTATGGCCATTCCCCAAGCTGTTCATGCCCCCCCCCCACCCAAAACACTTCCTCATGGGAACTATTTGAGCTCATTTGAATGAAGCCTTACTATCAAGCTTTGCACTCTAAGTGCCCACCATTGTTTTCTCAAAGCAGTCTTCTGAGAATTAATGATTTATGAAGTGGTAAACACGCTACTGGTGTAATACAAATGTCTTAAACGGGTCTGCCTTCAGCCACTCGAGTTACAAGCATTATGCTTGTCCTTTTTTGTTGTTATTTCAGTGAATTGGTTAACCAAGTAATCTTACACTTACAAGCAATATAAAACTACTAACATTACATAGCCTATAAATCCTCATCCCAAACACACTGTTAGACCATGAATAAATAAATTATATTGATGAAATAAATACATTAGTTACATTGAATAATAGTCACACTAAACCATCAATAAAATAGGTAAATTATAATTGTTCTTTTATAATCAAACTTAATATTGGATACCAGATCTAAGCGTGAGACTGGGATTCGAAACAGTGTTGCTACGCGTTGCCCTTGGGCTATCCTCACGGCCAAATGAGCAACTTAGTTCAACCAGATTAAAAAATCACAATTAATAATATTAGCAGCATTCAAAAATCATTAAACAGCAATAAATAGCGCCTTTTCAGTGTAACTCGAGACCCTATGCCAAAGGTTCTGGGTGGAAATCAACAAAGCACTCTACACGTATTTACCAAAATATTCCTCTCTTAGAATGCTGAGTGCAGAGCAGTCAATCACTAAGGGTGCAAGTGTTTGTGTCAAGTTACAGTCAAATACACTACATGACTGTGACGTAGCACCAGCCCTGTCTCTAATAGAACCTATCTCTCCCGTCAGGATTAGATTCAATCTAATTTAGGAACTGTCCCCTCAGTGTAGAGTTTGGACATCTTAACAGATAGCGGGGACACAACCCCATTGGTTTATCTAAACCAGATCAACTGGACTGGACTTTTAATGCCTGCACCCGCTCCATGGTACTCATCCAATCCCTTAGGAACAGACAGTTCTGAACTTTAATAGGATTCAAACAAAGGTCATTTTTTCTTTGCTCAATCTTAGCTAGAATAGCTTCAGCTCTCCTACAAAAAGTCTTTAGGGAAGCTACGTTATGCTCCAGCAATTCTGCCTTTAAGTCTGTGTATAAGGAGTTGCTTGTGGGTACCAGTATGTTTCTGTAAAAGGCAGAAACGTTCCACTCCAGCCACCTTTGCATGGAAGTTATGCCAAAGTCATACCTTAGAGCTCCCATTGGGGCCGAATCAGGAAGGTTCCAGAGTGCGGATTCTATAGCTTTCCAAATTGATATTGCATGTGACATTAAACATTTCTTGACCATATAGAAGCACAGGAACAACTTTACACTTAAACAAATTAATCATAGAAAATTGGCAATATACGTGTTCTTCACAGAAGCCCAGTTAAAAACATGCATTTGCAAAGCCAACAGTTTTTGATCGTGTTTGAATATTAGGCATTTGCCAGACACAGCTATTAGATGACCAGGTACTCACACCATTTTGCACCTGCTACCATCAATGGTCAATTAATATCACTATGGCAGTGCTTGGCAAGTGCCTTTCCCATTGCCTTTCCCATGCATACACAACAACCCAAACTGGTGGCTTTGACAATGCTTTGTCTTTTTTTTGCTGAGGTCATTTCACTTTCTGTGACATCATTAAGGAGGCGTGAAGCAAGGGCTATACGGTGTATATTCCAATTCAAAGCAATTTTGGTGAATATACCTCAATGATTTCAATGAGAAGAGCAACATGCTCTAGGTGTCTGTTGGGGGGGGGGTCAGACTTGATATGATATATGATATGATGTGGCACTTATAACCCGCCTGTAAACAAGTGTTTCTAGGCGCTACGAGACAAGGAGGGGGAAAGAAGGGAGAAAAAATCAAGCTCTTACTAGGCCTTGTGTCATTCAGATTGCACAAGTGTGGGGAAGAGGGAAGGGGAGAAGTGCCAGGGGGAGGGGAATGGGGAAGTCCAGTTAACTCACAACCCAGAGGGGACTATAGGGTTGCAGATACAGGGCCTCATTACGACCCAGGCGGTAAGGGGTTTACGGCGGCGTAAACAGCGCCGACCCTTACCGCCTGATTCCGAGGTCCCTTAGCGCCATGGAGGATTTAACACCTGCTTTTAGCAGGTGTTAAAATCCATGGCGCTAAGGGACCTTGTTGTTAATTACGCCACCGTAATTTACGGTGGCGTAATTAACGCCTTCCCCACTCCCATTATGCCCTATGGGGCAAAAATGGGAATGGGGAAGGGTAAATGGGTTAATGGGGACTTACCGCCCCGCCAACCTCGGAATGGGGTGGTAAGTCCGCCAACCACCATGGCGTCAAGGTAGTTTACGCCATGGTGGTAAAGGTACGACCCAGGCGGTAACTTACCGCCTGGGTCGTAATGAGGCCCACAGATCCTTAAGTGCTGGGGAGCCGGAGGCAGTGCAATGGCAACTGGACATGCAGGAGCCTAGGCCAGAGTTCAGAGGGTGACGAGGTGACCAGTGCCCGGAGCAGTCAGGTGCATCAGCAGGGGAGAGGAAGAGAGAAGGCGGAAGTGAAATTAAGGTCTTGAGTTGCTTCTGGAACCAGAGGTGGTTCTGCTCAAGTTTGAGAGAGGCGGGAGGCTGTTCCAGGGGAAGGCCCCAGCCGAGGAGATATATCTGCCCCCAACTCTCGGCTTGGAGAAGCATCTGCCATTCAGAGAGTTGGAGGTGGATGAGCGAAGAGCTCGAGAAGGAAGATGTTTTGGAAGAGAAAGTTGGAGGTAGAGAGGTCCCAGGCCCCAGAAAGCCTTGTGGACAATGCAGAGGGTCTAGAACGTGATCCTTGCAGCCACGGGGAGCCAGCAAAAAGATTTCAGAGCTGGAGAGATACAATCCCTGGGCTTGTGGCCAACGACAAGTCTCACAGTCCTGTTCTGGATATGTTGTAAAGGGAGAAGAGTAGAGGCAGGAAAATTTAGAAAGAGGCTGTTACAATAGTCCAGTCTAGAGAGGACCATAGCTCTGGAAACAGTGAGCTTCTGGGGGAAAGAGAGGAAAGGAAGAATACCTCTGAGGAGGTGCAGCTGATAGTTTGGCTTCCTAGATATGTCAGAGATGCGAGGAGAGAAGGAGAGGGTGGGGTTGAAGATGACACCAAGGTTCTTAGCCTCACAAGAAGGAGCAGGAAGAGGGCCCAGAGTGGGTGACCAGAGAGAGAGAAGGAAGGAGGGAGTGGGTGTCCCAATGAGGAGGATCTCAGTCTTACTGGCATTGAGGCAGAGATCATTGGTGCCACACAATTACTGTATTGCGGCCAGACAGTCTGGTATGAGAGAAGAAGCAGAAGTGGCTGAGGGGAGCCTGAAAGAGAGCTGAGTGTCATCCGCATAACATCGAAAATTGGAGCAGAAAGTAGCAATGCGGTGGGCAAGAGGTGCCAGGTAGTGGCTGAAGAGCCAGGGAGAGAGGTTAGACCCCTGGGGAACACCACAAGTAGAGAGAGATAGAGAGTGGAAAGACCCCAGTTGGACCTCAGAGGGTCAGTCAGTGAGAAAGAAGGCCAGGGCCTGGTCAGTAATACCCAGGTTGTCCTGGAGATGATTGAGCAGGATGGCATAGTTGACCGTGTCAAAAGCAGATGATAAATCAAGGCGAATATGTTTAGAGTCAAGATTGGAGAGCAAGTCTTCAAGGCTGTTCAGGAGAGCAGTTTCCGTGCTTCTGGCAGCTCTCAAGCCAGACTGGTAGTCATGGAAGCAACCAACAGATTCAGTATGTAGATTTAGCTGGGAGATGGCCATCTTTCCCAAGAGTTTGCCCAGGAAAGTAGTTATGGAGATTGGGCGAAAGTTAGCCGGAGAGGAAGGATCATCCGAGGGCTTCTTTAGAAGGGGGAACACAAGAGAGTGCTTAAGGGAGAGGGGAAAGTTCCAGTGGCAAATGAATTATTGCAGAAATCGGGCAAGGCTGAAGCAAGGGTGTTGATGTGGTGCTTGATTGTTCTGGATGAGCAGGGAAGAACCTGCTTTGATGAGACTTTCATAGATCAGACTTGTCTAGAAACATCATCAGGGGTGAACCGGGAAAAGGAGGAGAATGGAGGGGGAGAGACGGCCTCTGACGGGCCAGGAGTGGTAGAGGAGGAGGAAGAGGAGGTAGAGGAAGAGCGGGTGGGCAGGATGTCCTGAGTTTTAGTAGTGAAATGAGAGGCCAAGGCCATGCAGAGGGCCCTGGTGGGAACAGGAGACGTAGAGACTGCAGCAGGATTGGCCTTTCCCTTGAATACTTTTCCTTGCCTTCCAGGCAAATTTGCCAGATATACAGCCCTCGCGTTAAAGGATAATCTGCTGCTTAATACTGAACATTTTTTCACAGCTTTTCATCCAGTTTCCAAAAGGTTCGCTTGTGGCCTTTCTTAGTATACATGTATTTTTTCAGTTGTGTGCATGATGCTTTAAGGGGAAGGTGCGGGGTGGAGGGGTGTTGGCATGTTTCTAATTGCTGCCAATGGGGGTAATTACGAGTCGGGCGGTAGGGGATACCGGGCACTGGTAAGGAGACCGGTGCCAGTAATCCCGTAGCGCCCAATTCCGAGGTCCCCTAACGGGAACCGCAAGGGACGTGTGGTCGGACCACACGTCCCTTACGGGACCCGTTGGGGGACCAGGCCGAATAATTACGGGCCTGCCATTAGCAGGCCCGTAAATAGCACCTTCCCCATTCCCATTGAGCTCTATGGGGGCTCAAATGGGAATGGGGAATGGTTTGTTCAATGGGGACTTACCAGTCCCCGCAGGGTCGGACTAGACCAGTAAGTCCCCATTGAACTACACCAGACTCGGTCCCGTTATTGCAGGCAGTCATGGCGCAAATAGCGCCATGACTACCTCCAATCTCGGAATGAGGCCCAATATGTTCAGATCAGTGGTCAAAGTGCACAAAAAGAAGTAGTGGAACTCTGTTAACTGCTGGCCTGTCCACGCTCTCTGCATACCCGCAAACCCCATCACCATGGCCACTCCCACGTGTAATACAAACCCCTAAACAAATGCACCTGTGAAGTTCACGTTTCAACCCCTTCCTACACTTTTATTTTAAAACGAATCCATTCTGGAACAGGTTTCTTTTTTAAATAGAAGTATAAGAACAGTAAAACTTAATTTAAAAAAGTAGAGGAACACCGCCTGCAACCACTCCCGCCCACTGCGCCCACTGGAACTTCAGATAAGGTCCTTGAGGCCCACCGCACTGCAGACGAGGCTTCAGGAGTGAACACTGCCGAGGTGGTAATGTAAAACTCGCGTTTACTCGTGCGAAAACCCATGTACTCCACAATATTACTCTCGCTCCCTGCGGTCTAATCACATTGCTTACACAGTAGTTGCATTAGAAACACTCACTGAAGAAAAACAATAGTCCAGCATTGCGCCATTTGCAGGTGGTCCTTTATGCAGCACGGAGAAAGGCAGTTTTAAAAACAGCCATCTGTGTCGTATCAAGGTATTTATTATGCAGAGTGCCGCCGTGCATTGGTACAGCGGTGGCAAAACGGTGGTCCGTCCACATGCAGGAACAGAGGGAGCAAAAAGGGGCGGAGGGGGATGTACAACAGAAGATGGCCGCTCCGGGATGTCACACTAACCGAGACATGGCAGCAGCCTCGCCTGCTGGTTTCCCTCTCCCTCCTGCCGGCGAGAGCCGACGTTCGAAAGCATTTGAATAGGATATTAAAAGGCCCTCTCCATGCACGCGGGGGCCTGCTTGATTAGCCTTCTATCGCGAGGGCACGTAAACCACCTGCGGTTCCCTCCAGAAGCCCGAGACCCGTATGTATAATCCTGGCGCATCGGTATAATGAATGCCTTTCGCCGAGACAAATTCTGAAGGGTCACTTTGACAATTTGTTGGGTCAGGCTTAATCTAAGTCAAGCCCTGTCAGTCCTGTTGTGTGTGCACCCCATGGTGCGAACAGATCTCTAGCTGCTTGGGTAAACATGAGGTACGGATCCCTCCGCCTCTGCAGCGCAGGCACTCTTTGTTCTGCTGGAAGGAGGAAGCCCATTTCCATGATCCAGATCTAATAGTGATTAGTCTCCTTGGTGATGTTAAGGTCAGTGGCTCTTGAGAGGAGGAGGACAAATTGATTGCATGCGACATTGTTCCGTAATGGGGCCGCGTGCGGCTTGCCTGGGTCGTATTTACTGTAGGTCTGATTGTAGAGCTCTGCCAGGCAGGGCATTGTTTTGCAAGAAATGAAATGATTGGTCGGCTGCTGATTGAAGTAAGGGCCTCTTACAAGCGGGATGCACCAGCCAAAGCAGACATGGAAGGCGTGAGTAGGTGTTCTTTGCAGGTGGACTTGGTTTCAAGCCACGGGGGCACAGCCGCACGACCACAGAGCTTCAGATTTCGCTAGGTCTACCCAGTATTTACGATGCAGGCAACTATGTGACTTGCCGGAAACAGCAGCGGTCACCTAGGCTGCTGGCCACAGAATGGAGAGAACCTGCAAGTTATTCTTTGTCAGGCAGGAGTAACTCACCAGCTCCTGGTTCTATTGTTTGCATTCAGGTACCTGTTGGCTACCAAGCTGTAACTGTGCTTTTCGCATTATAAATGCAGTACTACAAGTCCCACAATGCAAACCAAAAACTGGACTAGTTGAGCTACTTATTCATGATATGAAGCAACTTGAGAGCTCTGAATGTGTTAAAGGTGATTACAAAGGGCACACGCACTTTAATTGAATTAATTCATCTTTTATAACGGGTATTCGACCCTCTGTTGCTCAGCGTTGCTTTGCTTCCAAGACAACCTCGTTGCCCCTGAGCTATCGTCCCTTACCCGACAACGCCAATACTTGTGACTGTTGCTTAGGCAATGTGTGTGCCTCTATATGGCCGTGTGCTCACACAGTTTGCCAACTAATGCCATTGCATGACTGCTGACATGCTATGCTTTGCTATTCACATCATATGTCAGATATGTCTCGGGAGGATAGCTCAGGGGTAACGTCCTTGCCTTGGAAGCAAGACGACACAGAGCAACACAGGTTTGACCCCTGGGTCCGTGCTTAGAAACCTCTGGGTATTAAGTGCATTATAAATAACCAATCATATCATACCAGATACTGCTGCCATGCAGCATGTGCCCATCCGATCAAAACCCCAGATACTTTATGGTTTTGCCATGAACAGCATAGGTATGCAATGTCTTCCCATGTCTGGAAACTCACGCCATGGCCTGCAGAATGCCCTCCTTTAGGCTCGATTAATCCCGGCTAGCAGAGCACTGCTAGATTCCATAATTGCCCGGTCGTCATTGCAGATGTGGCAGGTTCGGTTATGCCCAATTAGCAAAGTAATGTCAGATTTCATGAAGCCCTGTTAGCCCAGATTTCCTTTTGCCCAGTTAGCACAGCAATGCAAGAGTCCATTTAAATTAAATTGAGATTGTATATCGTGCTTTATGCCCAACACCAGCCTCCAAAGGTGCGACCAGAATTTGAACCTGTGATGCCCTGCCTTGTCTTGTTTCCAAGACAAACGTGTTGCCCCTGAGCTATTCTTCCAGCCCAATATGCAGTGTTAGCACACTTAGGACAGACCTCATATTTCCCGTTAGCACAGCAAGGCCAGATTAAATCACTCCCAATTACCATTATATGGCCGAATTCCCTTTGTCCTAGTTCGCAAGGTGAGGACACATTTCAGAATGCCCAGTAAGCACAAACAAGGCATATTGCATAATTCCTAGCTAGCACAGTAAGGTTAGGTTCCAGTATTTTTAGTAAGTACAGCAAGGCATATTTCAGTTGCTCTTAGTTAACACAGTAGGGCTTATTCCATTATGCCAGTGGCAGCTGGTGGCATTGGTAAGCAAAAGATTGTAGATATGTTCCCCAGCACGCCTGCGTGAGTGAGCGCAGCATGCAAGCCCAAACCATGTAGAGGAGTTTGGGATTCTCTCCCTCCAAGATTTTTTTTTTTTAATAATTGGATGAAATTGTGTGCTTTATATTCCAAATGTCAGAGTAATGTGTTTCAGAGAAAAGGCTCAGGGCCTTGTTAGTCCGTTATAAAATCAAACAAAATCAAAGTTTTGATACCTTTTATCGAATTAACTGAAAAAATTGTGTTGAGATGGCATACGCATGAGGTTTCAATGTCCCATGGACTTCTTCATCAGATGGTGGTCAGGTGATACAATGAGTAATGAAAGACTGATATATCCTTTGCAAAGAGGAAAAGAGGACCCCTCCCTTGAAACTCGCTCCATTAGTAGCAGGAAGAAGAATGAAAGAAATTCAGTCCTGGAAGCCCCCTTTATCTGCAGACAACCCAGAGGGTCCCAACCAGGGAAAGGTCAGCACCCAGCTACCCACAATGTATGAGCTGCTTTACATTAAACCAAGTTAACAGAATAAGGCAAGATGCAAGCATGCCCATTCAGCAAAGTAAGGCCAGGTTTCATGATTCACAATGCAGCATCCTCTCTTGGCACACAATGCACGAGTGTACTGAAGCCCACAGCAGCATGCTTTTATTCATTTAACTATATTTTCTCAGGCACCACCAAGGCACAGTGTGGAGTCACATCTAGTGCCCAGGAGACATTCCAAGAGTCTATTTTAGGCTGGTGGAAGAGGACAGCAGCATCCCTGTATAGCTCAGGGCTACTAGTCTTGCTGCTTTTGGGAAAGGGTTTGAGTAAAGGGGTATGTTTCTCAAAGCTTATCAAATCACAATATCTATGACCCCATAGAATATTTTGCATACCACTTGCCAAAATGAAACCAATTCCTGAAAAAGGCATGAACGCATGGGTCTTCTCACAACAAAAAACAAATGCAACTCTTCGAACAGTAATTTCCTTGGGAGTAGGCAGGTGGGAGACTGAAGCAGGCTGCTCATATTAGCTGGTTTCAAGGTGGGGTTGGAAGAAGGAGGCGCAGAACCAGTTGGGGTGCTTGTCCTGAGAATGTGTGTGATATTTAGTGTCATTGGATTACCTGGATGTGAGTATTTGCTTTGTTCCTGAACATTCCTGGGCATGACACCTGGCTACTTCCCGAACCTCTCAGGGTTATGATCTATAGGCATTTCTCTTTGGACAATGGAGAATAGTCTGTATGTATGCCTCGGTGTACTATTGGTAATCGTCATTACTCCAGCTCTTTATTTTATTTGATTAATTTATTGTTTACAGCATGGACCTAGATGGAGAGCAACGCAGCACTATAGTGAGTGTGGGAAGTCAGCGTTTGGGCTAGCATCTTTCAACAGTAATCAACAAAAAAAGATTAACACCGCTGCAAACAACTCAATATGTTGTGTGGGGTACAATTATTTATGAAGATTTATATCATGCAAAAGAGGTATACAAACAAAACACAAAAAGCATATTGTGCATGAAATTGATTGTGAAGCAGATGCTAAATCAAGGCAATGATAATGTGAACAAATAAAAATATATAATGCAATTACACAAATGACAAGGAAAACAGAAGCCGACATCTGTTTGAGATACTCAGCAATTAATTGGGCAGTGAAGTCAATAAACTACTGAATATCTCAAACAAATTTCATTCAAACCACCATTCCAAAACTATCTTTCTCTGCCCCACTAGGGTTCCTTTCCTGCCCTGAGGAAGGCGTGTATGGATGCCATCACTACTGGCACGCCGAAACGTGTATCAATGCCCTGAAGACAAGAAGGGGCATTGTTAAACATTAGATTCTATACATCCACATAGGCAGACATAAGGCAGGATTATTAATGAATTGTGCTTCAATCTTCAGGGTATTTTCAAGTATACCCGGAAGTACCTTAGAACTTGGATTGTGAATAACTAATGTATGACATTTAGAATTTTGGTTTTGGTCAAATATTTGCTTCTGTTTTCATTGTCATTTGTCTAATCGCATTATATATTTTTTCTTTGTTCACATATCATTGTCTTGATTTAGCATCTGCTTCACAATCAATTTCATGCAAAATATGCTCTTTGTGTTTTGTTTGTATACCTCAAAAATGTGACAAACACAAACATTATTTGTATTGCATATATATATATATATATATAAAACTAACAAATGTTTGAGAGAATATTTGTGACTCTTTTTGTGCGATATAAATCTTCATAAATAATTGTAACCCACACAACATATGGGGCCTCATTACAACTCAGGCGGTAAGGGGTTTACGGCGCCGTAAACAGCGCCGACCCTTACCGCCTGAGTACGAGGTCCCTTAGCGCCATGGCAGATTTAACACCTGCTTTTAGCAGGTGTTAAAATCCATGGCGCTAAGGGACCATGGAGTTAATTACGCCACCGTAATTTACGGTGGTGTAATTAACGCCTTCCCCACTCCCATTATGCCCTATGGGGCAAAAATGGGAATGGGGAAGGGTAAATGGGGATTGGGGACTTACCGCCCCGCCAAACTCGGAATGGGGCGGTAAGTCCGCCAACCACCATGGCGTAAACATAGTTTACGCCATGGTGGTAAAGTCACGGCCCAGGCGGTAACTTACCGCCTGGGTCGTAATGAGGCCCATTGAGTTGTTTGCAGCGTGGATAATCTTTTTTGGTTGCTTACTGTATTTTGACCCCAACCACGCATGGCCACAAGGGGCTCCTCTATTTTATGTAATATCTTTCAACAGTAGCACAGTACTGTTAGTTGAAGTATGTGCGTCTGAATGTGGGTACATTGAAAATGAGTCCTTGGTCAGGTGCTGTTGAAAAAGCCATGTTTTGAGAGATTTACGAAATTCTAGAATTGTGTGGGAATTCCTAGCCAACACCGGGGCTGAGTTCCAGAGGATGGCTGCATGACAAGAGAAGGATTGTTTGTGGGTCCTGTTACGAATCAAAGGTATTCGTCTCTTCTCCCCAAGGGGAGCCTCCCCCTTTGAAGCTAGTGAGGTGAGCCCGCTACGCAAAACCCTCCCTAGGGTCTCGGTAAAGGAGACCTCACTGGTAGAGACTCCCCCTTAGAGGACAAGGACTCCTGTTCCTGTGAGGAACTCCCTATGCCACACAGCCTAGTAGCAAGCATGCATTGGACTAATTGCTACACAGACTACTGTACCATATACTTGTTTGGCTGAAGGTAATGCTGGATCCTACCAGCATGAAGAAGGAAATGAGAATATCTCTTTAAGAGAACATGCATACTTAACTGCGATGAGTGGAGGAAGCAAGCAGCTTCCCAAACGCCCACTCTGTACACGGCAAAAGGACAGCCAGGACGAGGGTGCGATGAAGAGAAGGAAGGAGAAACCTGGTACCAGAGAAGAGCATCTGAGCGAATGCAAGAGCCTGCAACGTTCGCCAGCCTACAGAGAGGTAACTGCGAGAACGAGAGAGGCACAGTTCACCGAGGCAGTGGAAGACAAGAAGAGGAACTCGTCCCAGTACTCACAAGGAGTTACTGAATGTAAACCTATGTAATTGGACCTGTGTAAAGTTGAGAAGGAGGGGATTGAATAACCCTGACTGGGAAGTCTATGAAGGATCCAAACCAGAACCTAATAATAAAGAAAACATATTATATGAGCAACAAGCTGCAAAGACAAGAAACTGTGACATAACGTCTTGTAAGAGAGAAAGACAGAAAAACTTGTCAAGCACAGAAAGTGGCGATAAAGGGAGAACCTATAAGTGGGGAAATATCAAGTGGACCAAAACCGCAGCCAAGATGAGAGAGCCTGGATCAATAGACTGCGTGAGGTCTAAAAACTCCAACCAACAAGTGAGGACGTGTCACGAGGAAGGTTGGCATAAATACTTCACTAAAGAGAATATCAAAGTCAAGAATGTTGTAGAGGAATTACAAGAGCTAATGCAAGAGACAAGAAGAGACTACTACTGAAGATCCTTCTAGATAAATAGCAGCAAGATTAAAGACACCCTTGTTTCCGGATTGCCACACTACAAGTCTGCCCCCTCGGCCCCGGCAAGCAGAGTTGCTATGGAAACACTGGCACCGTCATCAACAGTGCTGGTGCTTCTGAGTCCCCATTCCCATGACTCCATGGGAATGGGGACTTACATTTTCCTGCGTCTGACTTCCCGCGCTGTCGGGACTTGTAATTTCCTGGTGGCACTGGGAAGCTAGGTGCCGGAAACAGTGTTACGAAATCGGCGGCAACCCGCCGGTCGCAACAGCTGGTTACCGCCGACCTCGTAATGAGGTCCATTGACACAAAGAGACTAGGAAAAGATTGGTCCATCAGGAGAATCAAGCGGAACTTCTGGGATTGTTTAGATTTGTTTTCTTAGTGGTAGGGTCAGGGTAGAACTAGATTTGGGCAGAGGACTTTTCTTTCTTTGGTATTTCCTAATGACAGACGAGCACCCTTGGTTCTTTGAGATAGGTAGGGAAACCCTTTAGAATTGGGAAAGCTAGGCCATTCTCTTATCATCTAAATAAAAGTAATTTGGAAATGTCCTCAAAGAGTCTGATTCCTTCTTCCGACCCACGACTGACCAATCTTTGCGGATGAGTTGTGATTCAAGCCGGTTGATCGATTTTCTGCACGAGGAGCTTGTGCCACCAGATATGTGGAGCTCAGCATCAGGTATGGTGGTGTGCTACATGGGACTGCTTTGTAGATGAAACAAGCTGTCATGAACAGTAGCCTGGCCTGGAGAGGAAGCCTATGTAGTTTGCATAGGTTGGTGGTGATGCAGGTTGGTCCCTGACTGAAACTGGATTTAATGCAATGTAGTGTTCAGAAAGGCTAGGCGCTCAATCCAATCCATCGTGGTCACTGAAAGGCAACCAAGGTCCCCAAAGGGATTATCTTCTTCGTCCAGGCTTTTTCAGAGTCCACAACAAGTTTCACTCTCGTGGGACATCGACAGCCAGAGTAACCACTGCCAAAGGAGACCACCACGAAAACCGAAAGTGCTGCCTTTCTGACACTGTCTGGTTCCTCTTTTTCTCTAGGCCTCGACATCCCTGTGATTCCTTCTTGCAAAGGGGTCCATCCTCAAGGGGTCCTGTCGAGTAAAGCAAAGAACCCCCACCTCTTTGCCTGCCAAGGCACCAAAGGTACTGTGATGAGGAAAGCATCTTCCAGCCTCAGGAATCATCCAGGGGTCCCAGATTCATCTTGGATCATGTTCTCCTGCAGCATCTCGGGTACTTTGGTGTGGTGGAACCTGTAGAAGAAAAGCAGAACATTATTAAAAATGGTTGGACTGGGTTGTAATACCCAAGGTACGTTACACCCTAAGCTTTTCCTTACAGGTTGCCCAAGTGGGGGGATCCTCAAACAGTATCACTATTTAAGTCTAAAGAAGGTATACTGCCTATGTACTGAAACGTTCCTGCCTTTCTTCCTTAATCTATTCAGTTGCCCCTTGCTTAGTAATTCACATGCTTTTTAAAGACTGTCAGCATTTGTTGCATCTTTTATTAATCTAAGTATTGTGTGGTACCACATAGTCTATATCATATTTGCCATTATTTGAATAGTTTAACCAAAGTTCAAAGTGTTATTGTTTATATGTATTTATTTATCTGAACCTTATTTTATATAAAGAAGCTATGTTATCACCTAACATAGTGTGTGGAAATTCCTTTGTGGGGGCTTGGGGACTTACTGTACTTAAGAAGTAGCCTGCATCCCTTCCTGAGAGCTCAAGCCATGGTTGCTTTTCCAAGCTACCATATTGAGAACCTTGTGTTGTGTGCCTCTGTCCCAACCAAAGAAGAGGACAGATGTACAGATACCTCGTTCCAGTGTTTACAAGGATGAATTCAGTCCTTTATGGGTTTAGTTTGAGGTACGCAGTCGACATCCAGAACTGGATGATGGCTGCATAATCGCGAAGACGAGTGATGTCCTGAGCTATATGTACTCTCATGTACAACAGAGTATCATCTAGGTATTTGTTGATGGCTATATTGGGATCTTCCCGAGAGGTAGGAGGTCCACCAATTCAGGACAGTGCTAGAGAATCCCATCCTGTCGGCAAGGAGGAAGAGGAGAATGCAGTGGTGATGGTGTTGAATGCAGAGAAGAGATGAAGTAGGACCGTGAGGCATGAATCACCCTTATCCATGATTTGGAGGGCATCATCTACCACCTGGATGGTGGCTGTCTCGATGCTACAATTGAGGCAGAACCCTGACTGATAGTTATTTAGGAGATTAAGTTGTTCGATTCTGGCGAGTAGTTGTGCAACTTTTTTCCAACTTTCTCAAACCATTACTTTCATGATCCGAGTCCTCACCTACAACAGAAAACCTCTTGAGCTACCATTGAGAAAGTCACTGTGACTAGCTCCTACCGGCATGCCCTCCTGTAAATACCATAGCATCATATCTCGTCAAATCAAAGAGATGTTACCTCTAGGAATGACCAGGAATTAATAGAATGAGGAATGAAAGAATTGAAGTGAAGATGATCATTGGTAAGTAATCTAGACATTACCTCCCATCGACTTCCTCATGCCCCTTCCCAGCCCTCTGCGCAAGCCACGCCCACGCTCTGGCTGCAGTCTCGCACATGGTCATCGACGGCTTGCGGAGAGCTGCTGAGCCTACGCGAACACTACGCACCTCCAGGAAAAGTACAGCGCATTCAATTCCATGAATCGACGAACACGGACCCTATTTTCCACGCAAATACTTCCATGAATTGGTCCGTAAGCTTCCAGTGGTGCTTGCTTGGTCCCACTCCTCGCATGCTTGCATTCTGATAAGTTCTTGTAGAAGACAATGGTAGCCACGAATGTACCCAACGCAGTGCACTTGCCCACCAGGGGCACCTGGCATCTCAGCCTCGAGTTGACGCCTTTAAAAATGACTCCTGTTGCTATTTGGAGAACCGACCGAACAAGCATTAGCAAAGTCAACAGTTTCACTTTTGTGTAGGAATGGAATAAGAATTTGCCAGGTGCTGCCATAGATGGGGAGGGTGGAGGGGGGACCACCCAGAAAGTTATCCTTGGCTCAAAAAAGCATATATAATACTCATGAGTGATCTTCTGATCTGAGAAGTCTCGAAATGTGAGAGAAGAAACAGAAGCTGCTTACATCCTGTCATAAAGATGAAGATATGTCTTTCTAGATTGTCTGTGAACGTTCGGAGTATTCAATGGGGTTTGTCTTAAATCAGAGAGCCAAAAGGAAAGGCAAAGGGCCGACAGTCCTATCTATCCCTATGTGACTGGAACACCGGGAGGATAGCTTAACGGCAACGTGCCCGCCTTGGAAGCAGGACGACACGAAACAACACAGGTTCGATCCCTGGGTCCGTGCTTAGAAACCTTTGGGTGTTTAAGCGCATTATAAATATGCAGCTAAGACAAAAAAAAAACAATTACGCAACTGAAAAAACAAACAATTCCTGTAACAGCGCCTCGATGCCTGCAGGCTGTGTGAGTGCTTTAAAACTGCAAAATAGATAAAATAAACTATCCCTAGGCAGTGCTTGCATGTGATTGCCACCCATCTAACACTGGATAGAGTAAGAATCAAGCTAAAATCAAGTACTAATTTCTCAACTATTTGGGCTCTGTATCTAGCTGTGAATCATTTTATGACAACCCTGGTACTTGTTTTGTTTGTGAGTAGTCATAGTATTGACAGGAAAGTCAGTGAGAGATTTTACTACGTTGCAAAGATGAAAAAAGCAAGTTCGAGGTAATTGCTTTTTATATTGTTCATTTATAAAGCTTAATACCAGTGAGTGGTTTCTAAGCACGGGGTCAGGATTTGAACCTGTGTTGCACCGCATTTGCCTTGCTTCCAAGACAAATGCGTCGCCCCTGAGCAATCCTTACTCAACCAGTACTTTGGTACTGAAGGTAAATGTACCTTAATTAAAAGTTGCACTCTGAATACAGAGTTAAAAACATGCTATGAAGACTTAACCAAAGTAGCAGATATCTCGTTGAAATTTCAGCCATATCGGAACTGTTCCCGAGTTCCAATACGGCTGCAAGTTCAACGAGATATCTGCTAAAGCGGGCAATCCACAGTGCAGATATTTTTGTGACTCACCTCCTCCAACTTATTCATCAATCTGCACCCGAGTCACAAATGTGACCTAGTCAGTCTGAATGCCTCCACATACCAGTTTTGAGGTGAGACCGTTTCATCCCTACATGTGAATGTTGGATACGTAATTGGTGTGCTAGTAATACAGCAATTCTGTAAGTAAGTAAGCTTTATTGGTCGAATTTCTCCATTAACATACATCATAGGCACAACATTGTAAAAGCAGAAATGTATACAAAATGTAAAATCAGTTAAAAACACAATGTTAAAAAGAGGATTCTCCCCACTTCAGTTTCAATCTAAAACTTTCTTTGAACGTCTTATCAGGGCTTTGCTCACGTAGGTACCCAAGTTAAAAATAAAGTCAAGGTCCGGGGAGTTCCATATGAAATACAGTGCCACTTTACAGTCCCTTATCTGACTTTCCAAGAAGAAGGGCCATAATAAATATATTCGCAAATCTAAATACCACCTACATATTAGCAAAAAGTACTAAAGATCCTGCCTTACTTTTAACCCACACGTGCAATTTTTTTATTCCCAATCCCTGATTGGTGCGGGCTTTTAGTATTAACATGTTTAGATACACTAATAAAATAGAGTGTCTACAGTTGGGTGATGGGATACTACACACACTGCCCCCCTGCTCTGCATTAAATCTCATTGCCAAAAACAGATTCAGAGAGCCTAAGGCCTGAACCGTATTCCACTCCCGAATTCGGTCCCTGCTGAGTATCCTCTTTTTGACCCTTGCTTCATATCTGTCAGGCTCAGGTCTCTTGCTGAGGTCAGGGACTCAATTCCTGCTATCAATAGTGTGTTAAAACCCTCCCAAAACCACTTATATTTTAAAGAGAAACCTGAGCCTGCCATCTCCGATAACAGGGACTCGATATTATAATTTTTATGGGGTGCCTGTATAACCTTTGAAAAAAAAAGGCACCTTGTCGCAATTTAGCTTGTGTGGCTATCCTCGTGATCCCCAGCTCCAAGCGCAGGGCACAATTTGGGGTTTCCATTCGGAGACCCGTCAGCGTTTTCATAATTTTGTTCTGAGCGACCCAGCATGCATCCACCAAATTTGTGGTAGAATCTAATTAACCCATTTAACCTGGACCTGACCTTTAAACATACCGAGTCCAAATGCTTTCCCCACTTCCCATTACTATCAAAGGTCAGCCCCAAGTAACACAATTAATCCACAATTTTCTCGCCATTGAGATACCATGAATAATCTACCTTCTTCCTACTATTACTAAAAACTAGAATCTTTATTTTATCCTTATCAAGGATAACAACAGCATAGTCAAGACCAGCTTGTAGCCCCGCAGGGGTCAGGTTGATTACGACTGTGTCATCAGCATATAACAGTGCATCGAAAGACCTGCCGCCCAAATGGTGCGGGTTTGTCCTAGAGCTGGCTTCTGCAGAGTTAAAGTCGGCTAAAAATAGGAGGAACAACAATGGAGCCAGGTAGCAACCCTGTTTAACTCCTCGATTTGTAGAGAATTCCTCCATTAGCCAACCTTGGTTATTTATTCTTAGAGCAGCTGATGAATCTGGGTAGCTGCTTAAAATCCACTGCAACAGATTTAGAGGTACATTCATGTCCCCAGGTTTCTGCCATAATATTCCCCTGTTAATTTTGTCAAACATCTTCTAAAGGTCTAAAAAACCACATAGAGCCTACCCCCTCTTATCAACCAATACTTCTCAAATAGAATATGTAAAACCAAGCAGTGGTCCAGAGTTGAAAACCCACTATGGAAACCTGCTTGGGAGGAAGGTAGCACTGCATGACTCTCTGCCCACTCTTCAACTCTCCTCTTTATACATTTGTCAAAAATCTTACTGGGAATATCCTGGAGTGAGATTGGGTGGTAACAATGGGGGTCATTAGATGTACCCTTCTTAAAAATGGGAACAATTATAGTTTTTTCAAGAACTGGGGGCCATGTTAGAGTTCACAATAGCATTAAAATGTTTCCTAAAATAGTGGCCCACCAAGCTTTTGGAGGTCTGACTGGAGACCATCATAGCTCGCTACGTTTCCCAATCTAATATCTGCAATGCACTCCAAGATCTGGCCCTGTGTGAAGACTTTAGGCTCCCCCACCCCTCAACCTGGTCGCACTGCGGAAGGACACCCTCCCCTCCCACTTCCGTAGGATGTTAGTGTAGTGGGACACCCACTTATCACCTGGGATCCAGAGGGGATCAGCTTGGTTTGGAGTGTCAAACCCTCTGCTGACTAAGCTCCAAAAGAGCTTATAGTTGTTGTTTAGAGCTGCTTGCTCTAACCTTTCCCACTGTTTCACTCTGTGTTTGATCCTCTTGGTTTTCAGCAGCTTTCTATAGACAGATTTAAGAGCATATAATTGACCGGAATTCATGTCTCCATGTTTCGTTGCCCCAATAATCTTCCATTTCAGGGCCCTACACTCTTGATTGAACCAAACTGCCTCCCCACTCACCCCCTGCTATGACCGTTCAGGCTGGTTCCCACTCGGGAGCAGTTTCCTGCATTCACCAACTAATCGCTGTAGTAATTCTCCATAGCTGTTGATAGATGCTACACCGTCCATTCGGGAGTCAGAGAACTCTAGCACCTTGTTTATGACCGTAGGTACCCTTTGGATCTTCTCCCAGTCGTCCTGCCTTATACGCGGTAGGCGCTGGGATGCCCTCCTAACATTTTCCTCTCCCAAGACAAGAGCTTGTCCAGGGGGAAATGGTCACTGTCCTGGTGGGCTACCACCTCAAATCAGATTATACTTTCAAAGGAGTAGCCCCCTACCAAGCAGTAGTCTATAACAGACCCATGTTTACCCCGACTACAGGTATGTTTTGGGGGGCATAATCCTTTGCGCTTCCCATTTAACTCAAATAGTTGGTATTCCTTCATGAAAGCACTTGGTTCTTTACCCCGACTATCTTCTCTTGTGTTCAATTAACATCTGGCCGGTATCCCATGCTCTAACTCCAGGTGAGAACAGTCCACTCTGTCACTCACTGGTAATCCCAGTTTGGCGTTAAAGTTACCCACAATGAGAACATGACATGAGATTTCACGCTCCAGAGGTTCCCCCAACACCTTCATCCAAGAAACATTCCCCGCTTGACAGTTTTTTAGTGGTATGTACACATTCATCACCAGCAGGTCCATTATACATGCCCTGGTTTTTAGCAAAGCAACAACTGCAAATCGATTACCTACCGCCACACTTTCAGCTGACAAGAGTGGGGTCATTCCTATACAGGTAAGCACCCCCCTCAGATCCTCCCTTCACCTACACCTTTTGCCTCTAATGCAAAACTAGCATAATTACTAAGTGTCAGGGCAGCCTTAACCCATGTGTCTTGTAGGCAGATGATATCATATACAGAGATAAGTGACCCATTCCTCATCGATAATTTTGCCATTTAACCCAGCCACATTCCAGGAAATCAATTTAAAATTGCTGCTCTGGACCCGCGCTGTTACCCCTAGAGGCAGGTATGTCTACCCTTTGTAAGATGGAAATTGGATGTCCTTGGCTGTCCTAGAGATCATTATAACAGGTCTTGCATTTGCTGGGAGCCCTTGGTCAACCTGGAGGGATTGGTGGGGGATAAGGGGGTGTAGCACTGATTGCCATCCGATTTTGCTCTGTGCTCTTCTCAAAAGCCCTCCCCTTCCCCCGCTCCGGGGTATGCTTCAAACACAAGGTTGGTTGAGCCAATTGAGTTGGTTGTGAAATTGTAGCAACGGCTCTAGAGGCCACATCAGTTTGGGGGATCAAATTTACCAGAGTCTGACCCTCGGCTGGAGCTGCTACTTTATTAATTTGTTTTGGCCTAATGTCGACCTTTTTCGGTCGGATACTGGCTGTAACATTGAATTGGCCAATTGCTGCTACAAGACCATGTCCTTCATGAGCGGGGCAATTCCGGGAAAATGTAACAGTCAAATCCAGACCACCCACTGGGCGGTGCTTTCCCCCAGACTTTATTTGCTCACCGTCTTGGGCTGCCTCGTAAAACAGACTTTCACCATTCTGTGTTTTAGGCAGCCTGCCCTTGACATTACCTGCCCCACCCCAGCCTGGAAGGTCACAGGGCCCAACCCCATACAACACCCCCTTGAGGGTCCAGTTTTAGACCTGGGTCCGGATGGTAGTGGGAACCGATCAGCCAGTTTGTCTATAACTCCCAGGCAAGTGGCCCGGTTGGCCTTTTCAGTTGATATTAGATCCGTGACTGCCTCACACATGTTTTCCAGGCTGCCAAACCTTTTGATGATATTTGACATTAGGACATTTTCTGCTGTGCCTTGTTTGCCATGCTGCAGGGCCTCGTCACCCGGGGGGATGTTAGGCACTGTTGAACCCGTATTGACTGGCTTCAGGGACCTTCCTCCCGAATTACCCAGGGCCTTGTCCCTCTTCGCTCAATGGTATATCTTAGATCACTCCAACAACCTCCGTAATTGGATGAAAAGGTTGTAAGAGCGACTGAAGGTGAGATTGACAAGACTTCGCCAGAACTCCATACCACCTCGGACAAAGTAGGCTCTATGACCCCCGGTTCCCACTCCACAAGATGGACCTTCTGGGATGTAGCTGAGGCTTCCTTCACTGGTATAGCCTAAATAGCCAAAATAGAGGAAACCAAATTGTCATTGTATGCCAATGCGGTTTGGACACCTGGTGGGTGGTCAAGCAGTCCTGCTGTGTGGCTCCAGAGGGGGACGGAGCAGGGGTAGATGTTGATACTCCAACGCATCTCTCCTCATATAGCCTATCTATAGAGCACTCAAGAGCTTCCAGGGTCGATATATTTGATGGGGCGCATCTACTGCTTATTGAGGGGCCCTCTGCATCCTCTTCCTGGGCCTAGGTTCTTCTAACTGATGGTACTGGCGGTGCTGGTTGTGCTGGTGGTACTGAAATCACTGGGCATGGCGGAATCAGCTTTGCCACTCCTAACCCCCATGTAGATCCCTCTCCAGGGTCCAATAAAGTTGGTAGATCAGATGTCATTAACATATCCAGCAGTTGGAAATCGGAAAAAACGTGGGCCTTCAGCAAGCAAGGGTAAGCATAACCCTCCAGCAGCAGCAGTGCCTTCACCAACACTTCCCTCACTTGCTTCCCAGTGGGTCTATTATCCCTGTTACACTGTCAGGTAATGGTCCAGCTCCAGATGAAAGTCCTGGTGGCGCTAGTTTATCCTGACTCCATAGCCCCCATTTTAGTGTAGCCTGGCAGAGTCTTTTAGCCGGCATGTTCCCACTCCAGGCCCTCTTTTTTTTAGGGGTCCCATGGGTCCCATTCAGTTTTTTTGTGGCACTTGCTTCTTGCTTCTGCTTCTTGCACTCCTATGTCTTTCCACACTGCACCAAGCTCAGCTCCCCCCAGCGTGTCGCTTGATCGAATGTGCAGCTCCGTGGACCACTAAAGGTGGAGATAGAGGTAGTGGCTGTGCAACTCCCCACCCCATCCTGTGCCTGCTGGCCGTCAATTATATTTTCGCCTGATCTTGTTTCCTGCTATATCCTGCTATTTCCTGGTATTCCTGATTCTATACCAGCAGGGTGCTGAGTGCACTCACTACTAGAAGTAGGAACACTGGTAGACAGGATTAGCAGAAATGCTGGTAGGCTATATACATGGGGGATGTACGGGAGAGTAGCAGGTGGGTGGATTCAGGAATTGGAACGGGCTCTGGACCTCCACAACACCCACTTTACTCCCAGGAGCCCCTAGAGACCCTTGCTGCTTGCCCTTATGTACTTGCTGCAGCTGCTTTACTTTACTTCCCCCACAGCACTGAAGGACAACCTGCTCACCCAGTATGTGATTCCTGAATCCTCTGATACCTGGGGCCCCGAAATTCCAAAACAAGCCACAAAACGCCAAAGAAACACAGGTGCAGCTCCCAGCCATGCTTTGGCTTTGGCCTTCAGGCCAGGGGCACGGGAAACCCGAGCCGCTGGCATAGCCCGGCAAAAACCACAGGGTTTGTAGCTCGGTAGTCAGTATTTGAAGAAAGGACTGCACGCCGACCTCTCAGCATCCCATAGTAACACAGAATGTCAAGCCGCACTGGAGCATGGGACACATGGGACACCAGCCGCTTCCGACAAACTGAGTGTAAGAAATTTCTCTCCAATCGCAATTCTGTAGAAGCAGATAATACTTGCAACTTACTAAGAAGACAGTCCTGAAGAAGGTGGCATTAGTTATGTATATGAAACAGGTGGTGGTGCCGGAAACACGAGAGCAACTGAAGAACAAGGCAAAGGGTATTACATCAAAAATTAATTTTATTTTGTTATAGATTGTAAAAAAGTCTTTAATTAATTCATTTTGTAAAACACATCCTACATAACAGACATTCATACATTCATTCATACTAATACAGCTCAATACAGCTCTAAAAATAGTACATTTACATAAAGGGAAATGTGAAGAAAGTGCAACAATTGTTCCATTGTTAGGATAAAAATTACGCTTTCTAAAAAAACAATTAATGGGATCAAAAGCAAACAGATACAAATTCTGTGTAATGGAAATGTCAACAACACTTCCAGTGTTCAATGATAATGGTTCATTCCAGACAAAAGTTATCGACTATTAGTGCCCAGACTGTTGATGCCAAGATAAATAAGTCTTCTTAGTCAAAAAGGCTTCTTAATGCATAGTTTCGACTTGAATAGTTATCTATGTCTTCATCAGGATAGGGATGAACCTAACAACATTTCTAAAAAGAAAAAGAAAAAACAATGGTACAATTAAAATTGGATGTTAAAAAACCTTAATTCACTCAGTTGCTCTTTGTGAATACCAATAGTCCAAATATGGGGAGAGGACAAATTAAGTCATACTCTGAAACCAACCCAAAATTTGACTAAATGGAGAGGGTTAACTCCAATTTATTTAAATGTTGCCCACTAAGGGGCAATGCATATCTCAAAAGGCCTCACATACCTCCCTTTCTCTACTAAAGGATAGAGAATTCAATGCATCAGGAAAGAGAAAATCATTTCACATTGATGGGACACTATAATTTCGTGTCAATATATTTTCCCTAGTTTAACACCCCGCTCCCCCCATGTCTCCATTTGGAATTCCATTCAACAATCAACTAAAGTAATACCTGAAAACCATACACTGGATGGTAAACTGGTCTTGTCTTGACCAGCTTCTCCTCTGTATTAGAGATGCTGGGTCAAATACAGGTAGTCCTCGTTATAAAGCACACTCCAGGAAATTTGTAAACATCAAACATCCCTGAAACGCCAAACAACAAAAGAACAGTACTTCTGTCACCACTGTATTACAATGCTACTTTAAGAGTATTTGATATAAGGCAAATGAGCACCACAAAAGGTATGCCAGCGAAATTACCTCAAAAAAGGGATAAATCTCCTTGACTTTGTATAGATGAAATGTCGGCACCGTCTGTGTCTTATCGAGGCCGACTTTGTAGAAATGAAAGAGAGATAGACAGAAAACTGTGACCGCCGTAACGTCACCACTGTGTTGCAGTTCCTACTCTGCAAGCGACGCAGCTTCTAAACGCGAAAAACGAAATCAAACATATCAATGCTACGCTAAGGCTGTAGAGAAATGCAATCCAATGTGTGCTCTTCAATTGGAAAACAATTGGAAAACAAGAGAGAAGACCACCCTTCTTACTCAATATATGGGGCGTAACACTCCCAAATGTCTTCTGTGCAAGCAATTCGAAGATTAAATGAGGTCGCTGTAATATCCCTTCTGTCAAGCAGTTTCTACTCTGCATGCAGCACTGCTTCTAAAAAAGAAGCGAAATGAAAAGTGTTACGCCAATGTTACATGACAAATAGTACATGTCACGCTAAGGCTGCATGGGGAAGCACTCCAATATGTGCTTGATGATAGAGAAAAAGAAAAAGAGGAAGTTCAAAGCTAATTTCCAAAACATATTTCAAAAAAGAAGGTTCAAAGCAACTTTCTGAAAAAGCGCTTACCTCACGCAGAGTGACCGTCGCCCACGGAGATTCCCAGCAGACTGAGGAGACCAAGCGGAAAGCGCTAGTCCCTCTTTTATGTCGAGGATGTTAGGGGCATAGGTACAAACAAAGGACCATTATCGTGTGTCCCCGGGTCACAGACACAGAAAAAGGACCAACGCCATATATGCACCTACCGAAGGAGAGTTGTTTCTAACGCTCGCGTGTTCTACCGCCGTATACGTGATCTGATGCCAAATTTTTACAGATAAATGGCCAATCAATGTGCAAAAGAAGAAAAAGAATGTCAAGTGTCCTCATTTTGTATACTTCTTGTCGCCCGAATATAAGTGTTCTTCAAAACACATAATGTGTGTAAAAATGAAATAAACTGTGTACTGTCGCCAGGATCTAAAAGATACACTCAGTTTTGAAGTTTTAAAATTAGAAGACCAGACATCGTACTGGTAATACAAGGAGGAATGAAATCCAAATAACTTTATTTTGAATAAAATTATTTTCAAAAAATCCTTCTTAACTCCATTCCTCCTGTTGATTCAGGCTTGCAGTGAGGCTATTAGTATGGTATATGCACCACTGTTCTCTTTGCGCAAGACGTGTGGCCACATTAGCCTTATCTGTGCCACATACTCTTTCTACAGCCCACCATTGCAGATCTTCTGGGCTGTGTTTTAGTTCCAAAAAGTGTGTGCTCAAAGGGGCATTGAGTTGTTTGGTTCTAATCTTCGAACGATGTTCGCCTATTCGTAATTTGACCGCTCTGGTGGTCTTTCCTATATATGCCTTCTTACAAGGGCAAATAATAGCGTAAATCACATTAGTACTGAGGCAAGTGGTGTGTTGCCTAAGTTTCCAGTCCCTCCCATGAATATGAACAATGGAGGTGGCTGAAGTGCTAGCACAGTTGCAACAGTTACCATATGGGAAATGGCCAACAATAGGGGACATGCCCCAAGTCATAGAAATAGTGGGTTGTGTATATTGTAGATGGTTCCTATCTGCTTTCGAAACCCAGTTTTTGATGTTCTTGCCCTTTTTGAATGCATAAATTGGTTTGGGTAATTTCTGCATATTTAGTTGGAGCAAATGCCAGTGGCTGGAGATAATTTTCTTGATCTGGTTGTGCTGCGAATTAAATGTGAGTGCACACACTATTTGATCATCTTTCAACTTTCTTTCTTGTACAACATTTTTTTCCAAAAGTAGTTCTCTATGTTGGTAACGTGCTCGTTTTTTACAGCGTCTGAGAAGTTGTTTAGGGTATCCTCTTTCTAATAGTCTATCTTCTATAATAGAGGCTTGCTTGATGAAATCCTCTACTTTAGTACAGTTCCTACGAGCTCTAAGAAACTGCCCATAGGGAATATTTGATTTCAGAGATTGAGAGTGAAAGCTCTGATGGCGCAATATTGTATTCCTATCAGAGTCCTTTCTGTACAGGTCCACAACCAATCCCTTATCGTCCACTTTTATTAATAAATCCAAGAAGGCAATCTCTTTGTTGCTGGTCTGGATCGTGAATTTCAAATTTGGATTAAGATTATTAATCCAAGTGAAAAACATATTGTAGTCACCTTTTGAACCTTCCCAAATAATCAGTATGTCGTTGATGTACCTTTTGTAGAGTTTTAGAGCCGGTTTAAATGGATTGGACTCTGTGAGAATATTAGAGTCTTCAAAATCCCACATATATAGGGTAGCATAATTTGGGGCAAAAGATGCCCCCATTGCAGTCCCCTTTATTTGCATGTAATATGTGTTTTTGAATCTGAAAAAGTTCTTAGAGAGAGCAATTTCTAATAGTTCTACCAGGAACTCAATAGGTACAGAAATAATATCTGTTCTGGTTTCGAGAAATTCTTCATAATCCCCAGGGAATCACCTTGTGGGATATTTGAATATAACGATTCAACAATGTGATGAGTATGTCATGGTCCTTATTAAAAGGAAAAGATTCTACTTACCTTATCGAAGATTAGAACCAAACAACTCAATGCCCCTTTGAGCACACACTTTTTGGAACTAAAACACAGCCCAGAAGATCTGCAATGGTGGGCTGTAGAAAGAGTATGTGGCACAGATAAGGCTAATGTGGCCACACGTCTTGCGCAAAGAGAACAGTGGTGGATATACCATACTAATAGCCTCACTGCAGGCCTGAATCAACAGGAGGAATGGAGTTAAGAAGGATTTTTTGAAAATAATTTTATTCAAAATAAAGTTATTTGGATTTCATTCCTCCTTGTATTACCAGTACGATGTCTGGTCTTCTAATTTTAAAACTTCAAAACTGAGTGTATCTTTTAGATCCTGGCGACAATACACAGTTTATTTCATTTTTACACACATTATGTGTTTTGAAGAACACTTATATTCGGGCGACAAGAAGTATACAAAATGAGGACACTTGACATTCTTTTTCTTCTTTTGCACACTGATTGGCCATTTATCTGTAAAAATTTGGCACCAGATTACTTATACGGCGGTAGAACACGCGAGCGTTAGAAACAACTCTCCTTCGGTAGGTGCATATATGGCGTTGGTCCTTTTTCTGTGTCTGTGACCCGGGGACACACGATAATGGTCCTTTGTTTGTACCTATGCCCCTAACATCCTCGACATAAAAGAGGGACTAGCGCTTTCCGCTTGGTCTCCTCAGTCTGCTGGGACTCTCCGTGGGCGATGGTCACTCTGCGTGAGGTAAGCGCTTTTTCAGAAAGTTGCTTTGAACCTTCTTTTTTGAAATATGTTTTGGAAATTAGCTTTGAACTTCCTCTTTTTCTTTTTCTCTATCATCAAGCACATATTGGAGTGCTTCCCCATGCAGCCTTAGCGTGACATGTACTATTTGTCATGTAACATTGGCGTAACACTTTTCATTTCGCTTCTTTTTTAGAAGCAGTGCTGCATGCAGAGTAGAAACTGCTTGACAGAAGGGATATTACAGCGACCTCATTTAATCTTCGAATTGCTTGCACAGAAGACATTTGGGAGTGTTACGCCCCATACATTGAGTAAGAAGGGTGGTCTTCTCTCTTGTTTTCCAATTGTTTTCCAATTGAAGAGCACACATTGGATTGCATTTCTCTACAGCCTTAGCGTAGCATTAATATGTTTGATTTCGTTTTTCACGTTTAGAAGCTGCGTCGCTTGCAGAGTAGGAACTGCGACACAGTGGGGACGTTACGGCGGTCACAGTTTTCTGTCTATCCCTCTTTCATTTCTACGAAGTCGGCCTCGATAAGAGACAGACGGTGCCGACATTTCATCTATACAAAGTCAAGGAGATTTATCCCTTTTTTGAGGTAATTTCGCTGGCATACCTTTTGTGGTGCTCGTTTGCCTTATATCAAATACTCTTAAAGTAGGATTGTAATACAGTGGTGACAGAAGTACTATTCTTTTGTTGTTTGGCATTTCAGGGATGTTTGATGTTTACAAATTTCCTGGAGTGTGCTTTATAAAGAGGACTACCTGTATTTGACCCAGCATCTCTAATACAGAGGAGAAGCTGGTCAAGACAAGACCAGTTTACCATCCGGTGTATGGTTTTCAGGTATTACTTTAGTTGATTGTTGAATGGAGTTCCAAATGGAGACATGGGGGGAGCGGGTGTTGAACTAGGGAAAATATATTGACACGAAATTATAGTGTCCCATCAATGTGAAATGATTTTCTCTTTCCTGATGCATTGAATTCTCTATCCTTTTGTAGAGAAAGGGAGGTATGGGAGGCCTTTTGAGATATACATTGCCCGTTAGTGGGCAACATTTAAATAAATTGGAGTTAACCCTCTCCATTTAGTCAAATTTTGGGTTGGTTTCAGAGTATGACTTAATTTGTCCTCTCCCCATATTTGGACTATTGGTATTCACAGAGAGCAACTGAGTGAATTAAGGTTTTTTAACATCCAATTTTAATTGTACCATTGTTTTTTATTTTTATTTTTAGAAATGTCGTTAGGTTCATCCCTATCCTGATGAAGACATAGATAACTATTCAAGTTGAAACTATGTATTAAGAAGCCTATTTGACTAAGAAGACATTTATCTTGGCATCAACAGTCTGAGCACTAATAGTCGATAACTTTTGTCTGGAATGAACCATTATCATTGAACAGTGGAAGTGTTGTTGACATTTCCATTACACAGAATTTGTATCTGTTTGCTTTTGATCTCATTAATTGTTTTTTTAGAAAGCGTAATTTTTATCCTAACAATGGAACAGTTGTTGCACTTTCCTCACATTTCCCTTTAAAAAATGTAAATGTACTATTTTTAGAGCTGTATTGAGCTGTAATAGTATGAATGAATGTATGAATGTCTGTTATATAGGATGTGTTTTACAAAATGAATTAATTAAAGACTTTTTTACAATCTATAACAAAATAAAATTAATTTTTGATGTAATACCCTTTGCCTTGTTCTTCAGTTGCTCTCGTGTTTCCGGCACCACCACCTGTTTCATATGTATTGTTTTACCTCTAGGTGCCGGGTTTGGAGGTTCCCACTATTGTTTGTTGGCATTAGTTATGTAGCCTACCGAAACCAATCGACACACATGTGGAGACAGCAGAGTGTTCCCTGCCGCATTTCACGTTCATCATAGGGAGATTTAGAAACCATAACATCTACCCTCTTTGGCTTAGTCTTCAAAGAATGTTTTTAACTCTCCAGTCAGTGGCAACTTTTAAATAAGGTATATTCACCTTCAGTACTGGCGAATAAAGCAACCGTTACAAAGAACTGGTTGAAAAATACCTCTATCTTGCTTTTTTCATCGTTACAAAGAAGTAAAGCCTCTCACTGGCTTTCCTGTCAATACTACACAAACCAGTACCAGGGTTGTCAGAAAATGAATCAACGATTCAAGGGAGCAACGATTTATTTTACATAACTGAGCGGTGTTTCGCTATTGTTAATAGTCGACCGCTTCGCTGATTCATTAAATGAATGAGAGCCGGTTTCCCTCTGTCAATTATATGCGGCCGTAATCGGCAAGTTTCTAATTGTAGCGCGCACAATGTCGAACGCCAATGTGGATAAATCGTTGCTCCGTTCTGATATTGAAGAGCTTTCCAATTGGTCACACTCTAAATGAACAGCTACAAGATAGAAATTTGTACAGCCCCACGTATAGGCACATGAAATGATAAAATATTTGAACAATATTTGTCAGATTAACAATTGAGATATAATTGGATTTAACACTAATTGGATATACCCCCTGAGGACAACCTGTTTTTTGGGTTGAAACATGTGTTGGCGTGTCGTTGTTTTCTTCATATTTCCTAACTTATGGTGTTGTTGTGTTCCTCATATCTTCTAACCTGAGATGTGCTGTTATGCTCTTTTCAGTCCTTAAATTTGAATGTATCTGTATGAACAATAATACAGAAAGCAGTATATTTTAATCTGTATGCATAATAATACAGAGACACTTATACTTACCGTGACTCAAGTGTCCATTTTAATTCTTTATTTTGGAATATTATTCCATGAATCATATGAATGACTAAATGTATATGTGAGGAAAGTGCGCATTCTGTGAGATCAGTATTTCCCTCATCCTACCGGTAGGACATCTGCTAGGAATATTGCTGGATTGATAAGTCTACACCTCACTGCCTTCAACGCTGCATTCAATAGTATCACCTCATACCCTGATGCTCTTTGTGTTGTCAGTGTGCTCTTTGGCTTCTGCAGTATCGCAAAGAGGGTGTGCTTCACATAAAGAGTGGTAGCGCACCCCATGGTTATTGCCGCTGACTTCTACAGTGCAAATGTGGAAGCTGCCAAAGCTTGATTGCACTGTTAGTGTCCCTTCATTACTGGGACAAGCTTCCCACTGTATTAAGCTATTGGCTGTGTCCCATGCTTGTCTTTTGTGTCAATACTGCCTTCATCACTACACCGTCAGTGTGTGAGTACAGGAAAAAATCATTTTTGTAGTATGGGATCCCTAGCAGTGGTGCTGTGCTTATTTCCTCTTTCAGCATGTCAAATGCTTCAGTCATTTCTGTGGTCCATGTTAGTGTTTTGTTCCCTTTCTGCACCTCCTTCAGAGCGTCCAGTAGGAGCCTTGTGTATGTGCTGTAGTCAAAGACCCATGCCCTGCAGTAGTTGCATCACCCTAAGAACTGTTGTATTTCCCCCACTGTCTTGGGCTTAGGTGTATTGTGTATTGTCTCTGCTCTCTCTTGTGCGATCTGTCGGCCATTTTGGGATAGTGTCTGTTATATAGCACCTCTTTCTGGCAGTACTGTAACTTGGCCTTGTCCACCTTGTATCCCGTGTCAGGTTATACAGTCACATATGCACTGAGTCCTTCCTACACTGATCTTCTGTCTCACTGCAAATCAAAATGTCATCTACCTATTTCAAGACCGTGATCTCCAACTGTATATTGCCCATCTGTATCACTCTGTTAAAGATAGATGGTGACTCGCAGCACCTCTGAGAAAGTCTTGTATGGTTCCACTTCTGGTTTCTATACATAAAGCTGGCAAGTCTTGTGAGTCTGGGTCTAGTGGTACTGAGAAGAACGCATTCTTCAAGTCAATGACCGTGAAACAGTCAGCTTCCGCCAGAATGCTGCACAAAATTATTGCTGGGTTTGCAACTAAAGGATATTCTGCTTCTACAATGTGGTTAAGAGGCCTTAAATCCTGTATGAAACACCACACCTCCCCTTTTGCCTTCCTCGCTGGGTACACTGCAGTGTTGCATGGGGACTGTGATGTACAAGAATGCCTCTCTCAATCAGTGCTGTGAATGTCTCATACATAACCTTCATCTGCCACCTTGATTAGGGGGTACTGTTTTACTCTTGGTAAAATTGCTCCTGGCTTCAGCTTGATCTTCACTCCCCCTATGCTTTTTATGTGGCCTATATCACAGGGACTTGTTCATAGGGTGATGGGTACCTTGGCATGTCCTGCTCCCAGAATGGGGGTGGCGCCTCCAGCGCTATTGCCATCCTCTGTGGTACTTCCCTGTAGTGTATCTTTAGCCAGTAGGTCACACACATCTCAAACACCATCTCTATTTCTAGTCTCTCTTCCCTTAATAACTCTTTGTCTATCACTGTGGTCAACCTGCACCCCTCTGCCACTGCGACCACTGCTCTCCATGCCCATCCTGTGTCATCCATCCCATGCACCGCTATCCAGTTCTCTCTCGCAACAACTTTCTCTATTTCTATTGGTACTATGGTTTCCTCATCCTCCTCCAAAGGTAGCTCAGGCCTGAATAATTATTCGTTTGGAACCCACCACCCCTTCCCTGCAATTCCTGGAAGGCATACAATAGCAATGTCAGTTCCATACTGGAAAATTTCTGCGTCCACCTGCACCCTCCTCTGTACCTTGCATCCACAATAAGCTTGAACAATCTGTCTTACATTGAGAATGTGTATTTCTGGTGTAGAACACACTATTCCCTTGCCTGTGAATGAAATCGTCATGTTCATTCTGCTCATAATGTCTTGTTCCAGTATGTTTACAGGTGTCTATCGAGAGTAGACTAAAGGCAGTGATAGATTGTGATCTCCTAAAGATAGTGAAATGTTGTATGTGAAAGGAACCACTTCCTGAGCCCCAAAGAATCCTTGAGTGTTCATGGCATCGCCTGACAGCTTAAATGCTCATTCCCTAATGCAGGACCTAGTCGTACCTGTGTCAACAAGAAAGGAAAAAGTTTTGTCACCTATCGCCACCCCTATGCAAGGTTCCTCCACAGGGTTGGGTGTGATCGACAGGATGGGACACATCAAGTTCGTCTGTGGGCTGTCCTATTGAGGGTATAAGGACATCCCATTCCCCCTAAAGGGGTTGTTCCCTACCATGGTAACTCCTCCCAGTTGTCTGACGGGAACTGTCACCATGGAGTCCATGTGTGCTGCTGCATCATCGTTCTGTATTTGTGTCAGTTGCTGTATGTTCCCTCGAATTTGCGGTGCTTGCAAATATTGTGGTACCGGTGCTTGCATCTGTGGTACCTGCATTTGTGCTTGTGGTGCTTGTACATGTGTTTGTAGCACCTGTTGATGTGTGCCCTGCATCTGTCCTTTCAGTTGTTGGCCCTGTCTATAGTAATCCTCCTGGTCCCCTTGATAGGGCTACTGGCCCTGTGCTCCCCAATTCTGCTGCATCCCCCTGCTCCTACACACTCTTGAAATTGTGTCAATTGCTGTGTGTTCCCTCAAATTTGTGGTGCTTGCAACTATTGTGGTACCGGTGCTTGCATCTGTGGTTCCTGCATTTGTGCTTGTGGTGCTTATACTTGTGTTTGTTGCACCTGTTGATGTGTGTCCTGCATCTGTCCTTGCAGTTGTTGGTCCTGTGTATAGTAATCATCCTGGTCCCCTTGATAGGGCTACTGGCCCTTCCATCACGTACCTCAATATTTTTCTCTGCACAAATTTCGCTTCATCTATCTTCCTGTCTGCCACCTTTTTCTTGAGCTTTTCCTGCCATAGCCTCCAATGGTGAACTACCGTGAGATGTATTTCTAGCCATCCCCTTGCTTCCATCCCTACCAGCTTCCTTAGACCTTTCTGGATGGGCTGTACTAGTATGTGATAGAATATTGCTACTGTTTTGTCCCACGGCTCTCGAGTTACAAGGCGCCAAAGCTCTTGAATCTCCTGAATGTACTGCACAAGGTCTTCGTCTTCCCTCATTTTCCAGGATGTAATCGCCCCAATGTGTCTGGGTTTTGTGTCCTTAATGCTCGCCATATAGCGGTCCTGCAGTTTGCAAACGGAAACCCATCTTATGCCGTGTTTTGTGTCATCAGCCCCGGGAACCCCACCCTCTTCCATATGTCATCTGTGGCATCCCCTAATATTGGCACTAGTAGTCTCTTTACGTCCCCCATAGCTAATCTATGTCTCGCTGTCATTTTCTCAATTTCATAAATCCACTTCCCAGCCCCTGCACTCAACGAAGGCAGTCTACACTTCACATTCTCCTAGTCTGCATGCTTCCATGATATATACGGAGGTCATACTCCTGCTCTTTCTAGTAAGGGCATTTGTGTGAACCCCTCCTCCTGCTCATGCGTTCTTCTAGTCAGTCTGACCTGCCTGTCCCCTCTCATGCTCTCAATGCCTGCACATATATCTATCGTTTCTAATATGGGTACCCGGATACTATCATTGTAGCTCCTTGTTAACCTTCCCCTTGAACAGACTAGAGCAGTTTCCCCCTTCCTTCGTCCTGGGAGATCTCTAAATCTATCGACTTATGTAGTAACGTCGTGTAGGGAGTGCGAGTCACACACCAGTCATTCCTGCTCATCTGAGCTGCCCCCTCCTGCTCCTTCCATGTGCGTGCTGTACTCCCACGTCACCCGTTTGTCTGGTCCTTGACTGGGGTCGATATTGCTCCCCCTTCTCATCCCCACTGTTTCTGTCTTCATTGTCGGACCCAGTGTCCATGTTACTACAAAAATCATCTGCGAAACTCAGTCTCCTCAATGTCAAGTCTGTATAAGGTTTCATGCTGAGGTCAATGTCCCTGAAGTTGTACCTACTTCCACCCCCCTAAGGCCCTATGCCTGCTCCATATCTTTCTGCTGTGCTCTTGCCTTGCAAGCACGTGCTGTCTGGATCTGTCCTTCTTTCCTCCTCAAGTCTGTTGCTTCCCCTGCCTATTGTCCCCTGTGTCTTCACCGCCCTTATTGCTCGCTCGTCCTCCTCTCTTTGTGCTCGTTCCCTTACCAGTCTATCCAACTACAACTTCCTCTGTTTCCTTTCAGCCAACTTGTGTTTTTCCTGCTCTGCTACTTCCCTTCTCCTCTCGATCTCTTCCACTTCCCTTATTTTTCTATCCTGCTGTTCCCACTCTGCTATTGTCCTTTCCTTGAGGTCCTTTTGGATCTCTCCTGTCTTTCCCTCTCCACGCGCTCCTTCTCCTCCTCCTTCCTTCATTCCCAAACCTCCCTCTCCAACTTCTTTTCTCTCCTCCTTTCCCTGTCCTCTTGTTCTAATTTCTCCTCCCATTCCTTCTCCCTCCTGTCTCATCCATTATCTCTGCCCAGTCTGATGCTTTGCTGCTTCCCTTCAGACCCTCCATTTTCTTAGTCGCCCCTTCTGCCTCCCCATCTGTTTTCCCTTCCAGCTTCAAAGGTATCTGCCCTCCTATCCACTTGTTCCTGGTATGCACCTGAGCCCCTCCTTCGTGCCCCTCTGCGTCTGTCCGTTTGTCTCTCATTCAATAGCTGGTTGTCTTGCGCCTTTCGGCCCCTTCTCCTTTGTGTATGGTGGTGGCTTGTATGTCGGATTTGAGTACCACACTGCTGATCTTAACTCTCGTATGGGGTATATCCCTTGCTCATCGGCTGCGTCATTGGATGCTACACTCGGAGGGACATGGGGAGGAGCAGAGGGATGAGACCCTGGCTACTTCACCACCTGCTGGCTCAGCATCCACCGACGCCTCGCTGCTTCCCCCTCTCCCTCCTGGAACATGCACCACAATTCAAATATGGCCATGTGTTTTGTTAACTTCTTCCCCTTATATGTACCCTGTATTTGTGTCAATAGTGATTGCTGCATTTCTTTGGAGAAACCTCTGCATGGTGACCACGGTTTAGTTAACTATGGTTTGCATTTACCCTGTGTGATAGTGGCACACCATATCAGACACTTCATTGATGTGGCATACACATTTGGCTATTGCGCATTTAGTGGTTCAATAAGGCACACCATTTTCTGATGGGCTCATGAAGGATTTGCCACAGAACAATGCTCCTCTGTTCTGTTGCAGACATGGCATCTGAAGTATTGCATTACTCCTGTAAATCCAAGCACCCAGTTTCCCCGTTGCACCCATGGCCCGATCATAGGTTATCAGTAATGCACGAAGGATATGATTATGTCCCCTTGTGCATTCACTTCGGCTGGTCTTTGATATGTAAGGACGGTGCCTATTTAAGATACAACAAGCAGAAGCAATAAGTCTGGTGCATGACCATACGACCACAACACGGAAGGCAGCATGGACACGCTGGGGTGACCTGATATGCTGTTTCAAGGACTTTCTGAAATAAGTCACACAAGACAAACCATTAACTTTAATGTTATAAGGTAATTGTGTATATTCATATAGTATTCCTCTGTATGCCTATGCATTTAGCCTAATTATGTCAGGTTGTCTTACCTTGTTTTTAGCCCAATTGTGTTAGTCAGCCATATTTTGCATTTTGCCTAATTGTGTCAGGTAGCCTTACCTTGCTTTTAGCCAAACTGTGTTAGTCAGCTTTATTTTGCATTTTGCCTAATAGTGTAAGGTATCCATATTCTTGCACAGCTAACCCATTTTCTCCCCTCACCGCACCTTTGTAACCTAGAGGAAGGCAGTCTCATTCCACACATCCTGCGCTCACATATAACACAAACACTACTGCACAACACCTCTGCCATTAGAATGGAGCTACCTTTAATGACCAAAATTCAAACTGTAGCTTCTCTCATAATTACCTCCTTAACACAACCCACCCCGGTCTAGTTCATAGTTTACCTCCGCTGCACCCATCCACACGCCATTCAGACATGGGTGACTAGCAGGGTCTTGGCCTCCCTCACATAACTTTAATGGCTAAAATGCACACATACATAATAGCACTTACCAACTTCTCCCACATTTGGACTCTGGTCCCTCAGAGGGCATTCAACCAACAGCACATTGGGACCATAATTGTGGTCAAAGGCATTATACCAATGACAAAATGAATGAATGTAGGTTCAAGCACTTGACCCCTAAGGTTAATATTCCGATATATATGTGCTATTGTACAGGCACTTTTCGGAGAAAGGCTTTTGTCATCTGCAAATGCACCATTGTAAGCCAATTCTGGTCAAAATTGACATCCTGTGAAAATAAACTATCCCCTCCCCACCTGGCCGCAAGGAAGCCTTTCGCAGCCCAATCTATGTAAGTGAACATTGATGCCTTTGCTAGCAGAAATTAATATGTTCTGCCAGTCAACAGGCTTCAGTTTCTAGTGTTTTCCATAAAGCAGCGTTCATCAAAGGTCACTGAGGCGCGTATTTTCTACAAGCTCTCAGCTCACGACTGATGCTCACGGCGCAGCTGAATTACAGCAGCTGGGCTTTAAATGCCGAGCCTGAATTGTGAAAAAAGACACCGCCAGCCAGTCCAGCCGTACCTCCCAAATGAAAGAGCTCCACACATGAAAATATGTCTCTCGCCTGCTCACTCACCGGTAACAGCGCGTACAGTCCAGGAGGGCAAGCAATTCCCGGAGATGGCCAGGACCCTGTACGCTGTCATTTGAGCAATGATTTTCAAGTCATCAAGGATTGTTAGGTTGGTTAGGCGCAAGTCACTGTGCAGAAACCAATCCTACTTTGAGGGGCAGCAGTGTGCCACACGTCTTTTCCGTCTGCTATGATAATGGTGCCTGGCCCACATACATCAACGCCTTGATGCCCCAGGGTTCAGTGCGCTTTACACATGTGAAAAGAGATAAATAACATACCATTAGCTCTAAAAGGGGAATGTGAGATGGCATTATACATTGCAACAACATACCTTTAGCTCTTCTGCATGGGGGGGATGAGCTTCTGCGCTACTGTGATGTGATGCATGTTATGCAGGAATGTGTTACAAATGCTGCAGTACAGTGGTAACTTCCCATATTACAAACACTTGCTTTATTTTAAAGTGTGAGAAGCTCCTGGACATCAGCTGAAGAAGCTACAGAGAATTCAATATGCAGTGCAAGACTGCCTCTATGTCCTGACAACAGAGATCACACCAACGCAGGATCGCTGCACTAGACTGCATGTCAGGGGATTAATGCAATACAGAGCACACTGCATCGCCCATCGGGCTATACATGGTGAGTTTCCGGTAGTCCAAATCACACCATGTAGAGAGAGAAGACCACGTGATCCAGCAACACAGTTTCCTGATTGTGCCTCACAATAGGAAGTACCAAAAAGGATCATCGCTCGCTTTTTGACCACTAGACTGTGGAAGTCATTGCCCAAAGGAATCAATATGCTGCGGGACCGCCTCGCCTTACGGAAGGCACTCAAGATCTGGCTGTCCATCAGGCATTAAGTCACATATCCCGTAGAAATGATAAGGCTCAATCCACCCTCAGTCAGCGAAATGCCCACATTCAGATACCTTCCAAGCAACTCCATGCACAGTGCACAGTAACTCCTGTGCAAGGGAATATGCACTCAAGAAGACACTGTATACATCGGAAAGACCCTGAAACAAACATGCAAGAGGCCAGTCAACTGACCAGATATCTCACCGACCTAGGGATAAGCAAGAACAAATTCTGATTGCTCAACAGATACGATACACAGAGCTACCTCAGCAAATCAGCACTCCCACCAATGGACCAGAACGTTGGAAGGCACCCGATGGCATTGTCTTACCCAAAGCCAATGCAAACAAGGCTTCCTGACACCACGCCACCTCACACCACGATAGTTTTCCATGGGAAACACCCACGAACCCAACCTCAAAGCCCCTAAAGATATCACCACACACACGCTTGATACCAATACATATGTACCCAATGGTTACACACTGGGCAACCCTGACCATACACCATGCCTCCAAAACACCTATGTGCTTACCAGCTCCCAGAGCACAGTTCCATCCGATCTGCATGCGTTAAAGCAATCACGCTCTCCTCCCTCTGCTCCTGCTAACTTTTCAACCCAACCCATCTCCTGCATGTTCTGGAGCACCAGGATTCCATGAAAATGGCTGTGCTCACAAAATATATAAAACCTAATAACGTTACGAAACATATCTCTATTTTCTTTGGATGCCATTTCAGTGGCGGCAGGGATGTGTGCAGATAATATGAGTCTGGAGGTTCTTATCTGCTGCACGCTCCACTTCACTACGTTCACATGAATTCAGTTTACCATCCCAGAACCTTAGATGGAATTATCCTGATGTGAAAGAAAACGTACATTTGAAGACATCAAACTAATGCTATGGTTTAGCAGTACAGACCCCAATATCATCTTCTCCACATATTTTGTAATCCTAGGATAAAGGTTCTGATAATGAATATCACATACCCACTGGCCAAAGGAGACAGCTTGCTTTGGGGGACCTTTACATATTAGGTCTATTTGCACTGCTGAGTGCGGCTTGTGGATTGACATGGTAACATTTTCAGCACAAGTTCGACTCACCCTAATTTGTGGGTGTTTCGAATTTGACTAAATCACGGAACCGTTGGATGATTGGACTGAAAAGGTTAGTCGTGAGGGCCTTAAGTGTTGGTGGAGAACCCCCTCAAGCCTGTTCGTCATATTTGTATTAACAACTTACCATAGAAATAAAAGATTACAATTTCTACACTGCAATCCCACGCCATGACCTAAATATTTTAAAAACACGAATTTCTTTTGTTTTGTGCCCTCCCACGGAGTTCAGGTCTCCGTAAGTTAGTGTTTCTTCATCTTTATTGAAACCCTGTTTGACCTGCAATACAAATAGTAGAAGTGCCAGTTTTCGCTGCTCAGGTCTATGCTAGCCTGACTTTCGCAAAGAGCCCTAAATAATACATACAAAAATATAATATAACCAAATGGTTTACTAAGTGGTCTATCGTGGAAGGAAGCAGCTGGAGTCTATCCTCTATGTTTACTCAAGGAAGGAGGGGCTTTCACAGAGAGTCTGCTTGCGAGAGGTTAAAACCTCCTTCACAGTCTGGAGCTCCGTGCTGGTAATCAAGTGGGTTGCTATCTTGGTCCGCCTTACTTTGACACATCTGACGTGTGTCGATATAAATGGCAACCACTACTTTGTGTTTTGGCCTAGAATTGACAACAGTGCTGTTTGGAGGCAGTAAGCCCAATCAAGCACGGTACGCTTTGACATGCTGTTTTACCTACACGCTTTGCTTTTGTTGCCTTTTGCAGCAGTTAACTCAACTGTAAAAATCTAACTGAGTACAAAAGAACGTTTGAAAAGAATGCCGGACAAGGCAATACATCATACTAAGGCTTACAACCATAGAATAACAAAACCATATTGTCATGATGCCTACCCCCGGAGCACCAGGCCAGGCCCAGCACCCCCGGGAGCAGGCATCACGCCCCCAGGTAAAAGCCCAGCGGCCCTTTATAGGGGCTCTTTGGACTCAACGGCGCCAGGCTCATGTTGGACATCAGTCCTGGCGCCATAGGCTCATAAGGGGAAGTGTTTGGTGCACTTACCTGAAGCAGACCATGCTGCATACTCACCTGATGCAGACCATGCTGCATGAAGAACCAAGCCAAATGAGGCTTAGGAGGGACTATTTTTCTGAAGGAACTATTTTGTTACTTGGGTGGGGCTGTGGAAGAATACTCACCTGGAACTTCTTCCAAGGCTATTTAAGCCACGCCCGGACAGCCACACGTGCTTCGCGTTGTTCTGCATCCCAGCAGCTGAACGCTCACAGTGTCAGCTCCTGCACCTGGACTCCAGCCACGCCCGCCTCGAACCTGGAACACCTCTAAGGAAAGAAGAGAAGAGAAAGGTGAAAACCAAGAACTTATTCAACCTTCTTACCTGCATCCGGAATCTTCACGCCAGCATTCCTTAAGGAAGACTTCCATTTAAAAGCACAGCGTTGCTCGCAGCAGCGCCGCGCTTCACTCACCTGTTCCCGAGACGCCGCCCGGCTCCATCGCGGCTCTCAGCACCGGTCGCCACATCCCTGTACCTAGGGGAGAGAAGAAGAGACAAAAGGTGAGCAAGGGAACACAAGAGGAAAGCCGAATTTTCAGCCATATTACTTACCGGCTTTTCTTGGTGAACCATTCCACATCTCGGGTCGGCGCCGCATCTTTGGCAGGTACCGCACCCCGGCCCCTATGGGGAAAGGACAAAAGACATTACTGGGGAATTATAAAGACATTTAGAGGGGTCGCCCTCAGCACTAACTCACCTGATTTTACCACTGGCAATTTAACCCCTCAACGCATCGCCTTCGTTCTGCACCTGAAATAAAGGACAGCTCACAGGTTAGGAAAAAACAACATAAAAGGAGGCTCACACTTGAACTTTTGCATCTTCATACTTACAGCTTATCGCTCAGAAAAGTCAAGTGGATTTGCCAGCGCCATTCTGAAAACCAGTGAAGTAACTGGACGAACGCGCGCCCCTGCACCAGAAGCAGGATGGAGAATTCATCCTTCCAAACCATAAGGTGAGCTTAAACCGGGGGTTTTGGAGGAAGTCGGAGAAGAACGAAGGGGAAAGGGGGGAGCAAGCACACTATTCAGCAGACAGTTAATCCCCTTTCTCATCTACAGAAGGATATTCCTGCGGGCCAGACAAGCAAGATTTGGGGGTCCTGTTCAATCGGTGGTCCGAATTCTGCGCATCACGCTTGAAGAGGCCACAGCAACCCATACCAGACCAGCGCCTCCGTGGGAGCCAGGTGAGCGTTACAGAACGCGAAGCCATCCTAGAAATTCCCACCCAGGCGCTATGGAAACTTCTGAGACTGACCAGTTGGCCCAACTACTGGGGGAATTACGGGCCGAAGTACACGCCGCTCGTCAAGAAACTAATGCTCTCAGGAGGGAAGTGATTGTAACAAAGGAAAGAGCTGATGACCTGGCTAGACAGCTTTTGCAAGGTCAAGCTGGACAAACCCCTTTACCCGGTTCCGGAGGGAACCCCGCTCCTGTGCTTTCCAGTAACCCGGTGCAGATTAATCTACCTGGGCACATGCCGCTGGCCCCACCCGAACGCTTTGCTGGGGACCCCAAACGATTTGCCGTATTCATGAATCAGTGTCGTTTGCATTTCCTGTGCAGACCTGGGGCCTTCCCTAATGACCAGACCAAGGTAGCCTTTGTATTGTCATATCTCAGCGGCAGTGCTGCCGATTGGTCAGTTCCACTGGTAACTCAAGATGACCCGATTCTTCGTGATTTTCAAGGATTTCAAGCAAGCATGGAAAGGTTATTTGCTCGTCACTCCCAGGGGCAGGCTCTAGATGACGAACTTCTATCTCTGCGACAGGGCAATCAAGACCTCCTTTCCTACATTGCAACCTTTAATAGACTAATTGTGGAAACTGGGTGGCCAAAGGATAAAAGAATCACGTTATTTTATCGACGTCTACGCGGAGAACTTAAAGATGTCCTGGCCCAAGTTGTAAATCCGCCCCAAGAATGCTCAGAATATATAGGCTTAGTGGTCCAATTGGATCACAGACTGCAAAACAGAAAAGCAGATCGGTCCAAGTTTGAGACCCGGGTGTTAGTCAAGACCCACGCTAACCTCAAGGGGGCTGAAGCCTCTGAGCCAATGCAAATCAGAGGAGTTAAAGGACCTTTAACTCAAAAGGAACGTGAAAGAAGATGGCAGATGCACTTATATCTTAATTGTGGTTCCTCTGGACACTTTCTACGAGATTGCCCGGCAAGGCCACCCAGGAAGGTGGTAGGAGCCGCTGATAAAATCCATGAAACCTCTGTATCAGGAAACGACCCCGCCCGACAAGCGTAGTGGTCCGCTTGCCGAGCTTGAAAACAAACTCTCAGACCTCGCATTTCATTGTGCCAATGGTCCTCGTAGATCCGGAACAGCCTAAGCGGTTGCATGCAATAAAGGCATACATCGATAGTGGGGCTATAGGAAACTATGTGGATCGTGAATTGGTCTCCAGGATTAACCTCCCTCTGCGTCCTAAAACCAGCAAAGATGTCATCACCACAGTTGATGGTACCGAAATTGCCTCGGGACCGGTAACACATTCCACAGCTGAGGTGACACTTGTAGGTCCGGACGGCCATCGGGAGGCAGTTGTGTTTGATGTAATCAAGGCTCCACAGTTTCAGGTTATTCTCGAAATCCCTTGGTTAGAGACACATAATCCTCGAATTGATTGGCGAGCAAAGAGAATAATCTTTCCGGAGTGTGCACGAACCTGCTACCCAGAAAATCTGAAGATCAGTCTAGCATCAGTAACCTCTGTCTCCATGCAACTACCTCCGGAATATCAAGACTTTCAGGACGTCTTCCAAAAGGAACAGGCCAACACGTTACCTCCTCACAGATCGTACGATTGCCAAATCGATCTGGTGCCCGGTGCACAACCCCCTTGTAGCAGGATTTATGCCCTTACTGAGCTGGAGAATCTGCATTTGAGACAATATTTAGATCAATACCTAGCCAATGGTTTCATTCGCCTGTCAAAGTCTCCGGCGTCCTCGGCTTTGTTCTTCGTGTCAAAAAAAGAAGGCGACCTTAGAACTTGTATCGATTACCGCGCATTGAACCAGATAACTGTTAAAAATTGTTAACCTCTGCCTTTGATCCCTGAACTCCTTGACCAGGTGAAGGACGCTTGCATATACACCAAGTTAGATCTCCGGGGGGCTTATCATCTGGTACGAGTAAAAGAAGGCTACGAATGGAAAACGGCCTTCCGTACAAAATATGGACTATTCGAATACCAGGTGATGCCTTTCGGGTTGTGCAACGTGCCTGCTGCCTTCCAATTCTTCATGAACGATGTTCTTCGGGAACTCATCGATGTCTGTGTTGTCGTGTATATCGATGACATTCTGGTGTACTCCTCTTCGGAATCAGATCACAGAAAACATGTCAGGGCCGTCCTTGAGAAATTGCGCCAGCACAAACTGTTTGCAAAACTGGAAAAATGGGTTTTCCATACCACCGAGGTTGAGTTTCTTGGATTCATCCTGACACCAAAAGGGGTCCGAATGGACTCACGGAAAGTGGATGCCATCCTCAAATGGCCATCACCTAGTTCGGTGAAAGGTGTCCAAAGCATGCTTGGTTTTGCCAATTTTTATCGCAGGTTTATCCCAGAATTTTCACGGGTGGTGCAACCCATCACTGCACTCTTGCGGAAGAATAAACGTTTTGAATGGACCGAGGAAGCTGAACAGGCCTTTCAGGAATTAAAAGCTAAATTTACGTCCGCACCTATTTTGAAACACCCGCGTCCTGATCTCCCTTATATAGTCGAAACCGACGCATCCAGCTTAGCCATGGGAGCTGTCCTGTCTCAGAGAGACCCCGAAACCAACCAACTGCACCCCGTAGCATTTTGGTCCAGAAAGTTTTCGCCGCCGGAGATAAATTATGCAATCACCGATAAGGAATTATTAGCCATTAAGTCCGCCTTTAAGGCCTGGCAGCATTATCTTCTTGGCGCCAGGCATACCATCACCGTGATCACTGATCACCGAAATTTACAATATTTAAAAACTGCCAAGGCTCAGTCTTCACGACAGCTCCGATGGGCTTTATTCTTTGCTGAGTTCGATTTTGTAATCACTTACCGTCCCGGCTGTAAGAATGGCAAAGCGGACGCGCTATCTCGAATTGGAATGGGAGAAATGGACACAAACTCAGAACCTGTGCCGATAATTCCCGAACAAAGAATCTTGGGGATAACCACTTTACAAACCCTTGAAGACATTCAAACACGGGTAAAACTATTCCTGGACTCTTCAGCCTTGCAGGATTGGATCAAAAGGGGGTCTGACTTTTCAATCAACGATGGCTTACCTTACTTCCAAGGACGTTTATTTTTGCCAGAAAAGGAATTGCAAGAACTGGTTATTTCCCGTCATCACGATACTCTGATGGAAGGACATCCTGGCATTGCCAAAACAGAGGAAAAAATTAAACGACAATTCTGGTGGCCGTCCTGGTGAAAGGATATTAAATCTTTCGTGATGTCCTGTGGAGTTTGCGCCCAAAACAAAGGTCAAAAAACAAAACCCGCCGGTCTTCTTCAACCCTTAGACATTCCACCAGCACCTTGGCACACCTTGTCACTAGATTTTATCACCGACCTGCCCTCTTGTAATGGATACAATACTATTCTGGTTGTGGTGGATTTATTTTCCAAGATGGCCCATTTTATTCCGTTGAAAGGATTACCTTCAGCTTTTGTTCTTGCCAAGGAATTCCTCGAAAATGTCATCCGTCTGCATGGATTCCCGTCCATACTAATCTCCGATCGGGGAAGCCAGTTTATTTCTCATTTTTGGAAAAAGTGTTGTCAACTGGCACAAATCGACGTAAGACTCTCAACCAGCCACCACCCACAGACCAATGGTCAGACGGAGAGAACGAACCAGACCCTTGAGCAATATCTACGATGTATGCTGCACCAATCGGAGGGTAATTGGAAGGATATTTTATGGGTGGCTGAATATGCATACAATAACTCGATACACTCTGGAACTGGTCAGAGCCCCTTTTACACCCTATATGGACATCACCCTCGTACTTCAGACTTGGACTCACCTTTGAGCCTCGAAATGCCCGCAGTGGACCATTTGCATTCTACGATTACTCAAGCCTTCAAGGATGCTACTGCACACTTACAACATGCGAAAGGGAAATACAAAAAGAATGCGGATCTGCATCGAAATGAGGCGCCTCCATACCAAATAGGGGATCAAGTATGGTTGGCTACCAAACACTTATCGCTCAAGGGACCTCGGACTTTTAATCCAAGGTATTTAAGCCCTTACTCGATCAAAGCTATAATTTACCCAGTGGCAGTCAAGCTAGATCTACCAGCTAACATGCGGATTCACCCCGTTTTTCATGTGTCGCTTTTGAAACCAGTGCAACCAGGAACCAGATTAATAAATCCACCAGAACCAATCCAAATAGATGGGGAGCCTGAATTCGAGGTGAAGAACATTTTGGACTCTAAGATCTCGAAATCAAAACTTTTCTATCTAATTGATTGGAAGGGGTACGGGCCTCAGGAAAGATCTTGGGAACCCAGCGACCACGTAAATGCACCTCGGCTAGTAAAAAGGTTCCATCGGAATTTCCCGAACAAACCGAAACCTCCTGAGGGAACGACCTTGGGAGGGGCCTTGGGGGGGAGTGCTGTCATGATGCCTACCCCCGGAGCACCAGGCCAGGCCCAGCACCCCCGGGAGCAGGCATCACGCCCCCGGGTAAAAGCCCAGCGGCCCTTTATAGGGGCTCTTTGGACTCTGTCCTGGCGCCGTTGGCGCCAGGCTCATGTTGGACATCAGTCCTGGCGCCATAGGCGACAGGCTCATAAGGGTAAGTGTTTGGTGCACTTACCTGAAGCAGACCATGCTGCATACTCACCTGATGCAGACCATGCTGCATGAAGAACCAAACCAAATGAGGCTTAGGAGGGACTATTTTTCTGAAGGAACTATTTTGCTACTTGGGTGGGGCTGTGGAAGAATACTCACCTGGAACTTCTTCCAAGGCTATTTAAGCCACGCCCGGACAGCCACACGTGCTTCGCGTTGTTCTGCATCCCAGCAGCTGAATGCTCACCATGTCAGCTCCTGCACCTGGACTCCAGCCACGCCCGCCTCGAACCTGGAACACCTGTAAGGAAAGAAGAGAAGAGAAAGGTGAAAACCAAGAACTTATTCAACCTTCTTACCTGCATCCGGAATCTTCACGCCAGCATTCCTTAAGGAAGACTTCCATTTAAAAGCACTGCGTTGCTCGCTGCAGCGCCGCGCTTCACTCACCTGTTCCCAAGACGCCGCCCGGCTCCATCGCGGCTCTCAGCACCGGTCGCCACATCCCTGCACCTAGGGGAGAGAAGAAGAGACAAAAGGTGAGCAAGGGAACACAAGAGGAAAGCCGAATTTTCAGCCATATTACTTACCGGCTTTTCTTGGTGAACCGTTCCACATCTCGGGTCGGCGCCGCATCTTTGGCAGGTACCGCACCCCGGCCCCTATGGGGAAAGGACAAAAGACATTACTGGGGAATTATAAAGACATTTAGAGGGGTCGCCCTCAGCACTAACTCACCTGATTTTACCACCGGCAATTTAACCCCTCAACGCATCACCTTCGTTCTGCACCTGAAATAAAGGACAGATCACAGGTTAGGAAAAAACAACATAAAAGGAGGCTCACACTTGAACTTTTGCATCTTCAGACTTACGGCGTATCGCTCAGAAAAGTCAAGTGGATTTGCCAGTGCCATTCTGAAAACCAGTGAAGTAACTGGACGAACGCGCGCCCCTGCACCAGAAGCAGGATGGAGAGTTCATCCTTCCAAACCATAAGGTGAGCTTAAACCGGGGGTTTTGGAGGAAGTCAGAGAAGAACGAAGGGGAAAGGGGGGAGCAAGCACACTATTCAGCAGACAGTTAATCCCCTTTCTCATCTACAGAAGGATATTCCTACGGGCCAGACAAGCAAGATTTGGGGGTTCTGTTCAATCGGTGGTCCGAATTCTGCGCATCACGCTTGAAGAGGCCACAGTAACCCAGACCAGACCAGCGCCTCCGTGGGAGCCAGGTGAGCGTTACACATATTAGAAGACTTGTGAAAATGTAAAATCCACAGAGGTTGAAACATTAGATACAGGCACTCAGATGCCTATCCCTTCTGAAACAGAAGACAGAATCTCTGTGCAGACAGAAAGACCAACTTGCGGTAAAATCACTGCATTTAAAATACACAGAGAAAATAGTAAACCAAAGGGTCCTTGCCAAAGATCAACCAAGCAGTTATAACTGCACCTGACGGAGGACCTTAGATAAACGTGTTGGAAAATACTAATTGTTCTTGTAACGTATCTTTGCTCAGCATTTACAACAACTCGCTTCTGGATCTTTGTTACACTCTACAGAGAAAAACGCAGTCTTTGCCTGCGATCGACTTGTTTGAGCATAAAATGGCCAGGGAAAATAATGAAAACATGAATGTGCAAGGAAACATCGAAGAGGCCACTAGCAGCACCCTGAAAGATGGCGACCAGAATCGAGACTCCCATTTAGAGGTGGAAACGGTCAAAGTCTATCCCTGCTCACCTACCAATCTTAAAACATGTAGGGAGAGACGCCAGGCTAAGAGTCTTGAACACTTAGCAGTACAAATTCCCCCAGTAGAACCAATATATGGAGTTATTTGTTAAAATTAGCCTCTTAATTCCATTGTAGTCTTGTCCTTTTATCTAAAATCAAAAAACAAAAAAGGAGAGACTCACGGAAGAAAAGACAACAAACGAATGCCGGCACACTAACAAGCTGGTTGGTCAAAGACAACAACTCAGTGCATACTTCTAACATAGCTGAAGTAATAAATCCTCACTGACATGAAGCTCTTCCTAAAATGACTACATGCACTACTCATAATGTGGCCGAGGCGGTAACAAAAATAAACTCAAAAAGGAGAAAAATCTAATAATGTCTCACAACAAACGTTGCCTAATATTGAGCTAGAAAGCCTGGACCCAAAATTATTACGTTTGGCGAGGTGACGATCTCGAAGGACCCTAGAAGATTGAGTCGACCTGCTTTCTTGAAGTTACCCGGAAAGATACCCACTTTAAGGATATTGAATACAAGCGATTTCGATTATGTTGAACAACTGAATCCGGAAGCAGATTGTGTGTCACAAATCCATTGCTGTCTTGTATAAAACCGCCACCATGATCACATCCCATGTGAACGCTATGAAAACTTTGGTCTATACCTTAGATCTTAAGGATTTAAATGCCATAACCTCGCCATGTTGCTCTGAAGGTTTGAGTGGTTTGAATGCCGGACCATCTATTGAAAAAAGTAATGTTGTTTTGTCACCTTTCAAAGTAGAGAACGAATGCGGCTGGGGACGGCTGAAGAGTTTCCTACCTAAGCCACAAATTATAAATAATTGATTGCTCAGCATTATTAGTTGGAGTACAAAAGGGCACACGCATATTTTGGCAGACGTATGCACTCTGTGCAAACTATTGGAGTATGATATTGTCATGCTCCAGGAGACTTGGTTGAATGCACCTATTAGTACAGATGGGAATTGCCGGTTCCAAGAACCTGTCAAAAAGAGCCCAAAGGGACGCCCTTCGGGAGGCATAATAACAGGGATAAAATTGACCCTAAATCCCAGTATTGTATTACAAGACGAAAGAAACAGTAATGTCCTTGCAAGCGAGGTAATATTGAAGTCTGGCTCAAAAAAGTAGGGACATGTTGTTAATAAATGTGTATGACCTGACCGGGCGTTATATACAGATGAACATTTTGTACACATTGATGTCCTATTCTCAGAGTAATTGTAATTGATTATTTATAACGTGCTTAGTACCCAGAGGTTTCTAAGCATGGACCCGGGGTTGAGCCTGTGTTGCTCCGCATTGTCTTGTTTACAAGACGAGTGCGTTGCCCCTGAGCTATCCTCCCGAGACAAGTGGGCAAGTAGCTCTGAACATGAATTACTAATTGTTGGCAGAGATATAAATGCTCGATGTTATGACAGAGAAATCTGTGCTGTTTACTGCAATGCTGTTGGTAAGTGCAAAAGAAGTCAAACAAACAGGGCAAACAATTACTACTTTTCTCAGAGAATGGGAAATGACACTGTAAATGGCAGTACTAGGAGCGATCAGCCTGGCCAAGGAACCTGGGGATGTGGTCAGAAATGGGCGACTCTTGATTATATTTTTGGGAGCAGCGCCGTATTGGAATTAGTTAATAGTGACCATGTCATACCCAACCTTCAAATGGAATTGCCTCTTAATAAACCAATGGCTTCGACATAGGAAGTATAATACCTAACCATGCAGGCAAACAATATTCTGAATATTCTGCCTTTTATTCAAACGGGCATCCGCATGGGTTCGTCCACGACACATAACATCAGACTTTTGGACCATCTGATCCATGGGGCAAGATTAAAAGAAATCCCTGATTTATACATTACGTACGTGGACTTCAGGGCAACCTTTGGCCAAGTAAATCAGTGGGTGCTATAGAGAAAAATTGAAAACCTAGGGTGCCTTGGATGGCTCCTTTCCATAGTCAAATGACTACACTATAAGATTTCTGCAAAGGTTTGCCTGAGTAATGAAGGGCAGATCACGCCATCTATTGAGATTAGCAGGGGAGTCAATCAAGGTTGTGTGCTGACTGCCCTACTTTTCAATCTATATTTGGCTGAGCTGCCCAAGCGGCTATCTTTTTATTTATTTATTTATTTACAATTTTACATACACCAAAAGACAAACCATTGAGCGGCTATCTAACTCTTCTAATTGGTCCCCTAAATTAGGTGTTACCAGAGTCTCTAGCATGCTATATGCAGACGACCTGGTAATACTCAACCATACCTACACTGGGATGAAATCTATGCTCCACAAACTCTTTAAGTAGGCTGACCAGAATGAATTATTGATTCCTATGGAAAAGACTAAGATAATGCTGATTACAACTAAGAAGATAAACAGAGTTGCTCTTATCACATTCCAAGGCCCCCTAGAGTATGTTAGGCACTACCCATATTTAGGTATAGAGGTGAACACATCTGCCGACTATGGCCACATAAAGGAGATAAAAATTAGGAAAGCTAAACAGTTTATCCTACTATTCAATAAATTAGCAAATTAGACAGCAGACTACTTGATGGAGGGAATTCTGAAGCTATAGCATCAATGCTTTTAGCCCGCTATCCTTAATGGACTAGAGGCCCTGTTTATGGGCAGTGTAGTTTGTCTAAACCGCCTTGAAGGTACGTTTTGAAAAACAATACTAAAACTGGGTGCCTCTACTCCAATGGAACATCTGAGATTGGAGTTGGGGCTGGTATCACCAAAATCTCAGTGGTATTGTATAATGTGTCCGGATCCATGTTGACAATTTTCTATCTGTGTTGTAAATCATGTAATTGTTAATTCATCAATGTTAACTTAAGCCTTGAAAAAGACCTTTATGTGTAGGTCGAAACACGTGTCTGCGGCATACCCCTTAAGGAAATCATGCACAAATATATTGTCGAGTTGTTGTGGTGTTCTTTTGTAATAACAACCCAATTCCTAGTGATGGATTGATTCATAATATATGGGGGATAGCGCATCAGGTCCCTTGGTTTCTTTTCCGTATTTTGAGTAATTTCACCCAGCATTAGTGTCAATTCCGGGTGGACAATGCTAGCTGATCACCTAATTCTTTGTTAGTCCTCCTTTAACTTTGAGATACAGAAATATTTCAGGTACAGAGCTCGACGTGGAAATAGCCCAGCTTCTCTCCAATCTTTACAGATATCACTTTATCGTCTATGGCTACAAATTGAAAAGCGTTTAAAGCCTTTACATAAATAGATTTTAGTGTAATGTTTCAGTGTAATGTTGTATTGTATACTAAATCTGTTTTTACATAGGCTTGAAGAACATACATATATATTAATTCAAAATTAATTGCTATCTAACTATGTACATGTATGTGTGTGTCTATTTTATTGTCTGGTGTTAAGTCGGATACTTATGTTATGTTATGTCATTATGCATATAAGAATATGATTGTATGTTTTTAAGAATTCTTTTTAATTTGTAAAAGTCTTAAATGACTATATACAAATAAATATTATTATTATAATTTTCATTTTTATTTTGAACGGCCCTGTCATGGAGGCAGGTAGCAGTTTTTGTAAAAATATATATATATTTCTGAGGCTTGTGGAATCTGCTTAGATTCACATGCTGTGCATAGGCCGACATCTAGTGGAAGCTGCGGAGTATTACAGTTTGTTTTTCGAAAGTCGAAAATGGGCGTCGACACAGGCGTGCCAGTAATACTATCCCTAGTGTGACGTCCACTGTACCCAAGATCCCTCACGCGTGTAGGATCCTCAGATTGTTTTTTTCCGCCATACTGGTCGGAAGCATCTTGCGGAGTTCCCTGGCCTTAGCCATACTTTTGCTGTTATTATAATTTTAATTCTTATTCATTCCCTTCCCCACCCCAACGTCGACCCTCAACCTCGACGACGGCTGGAGAAGTCATCGACCGTCGACTGCTGCACGACGGATCTGGGCCTCGGTAGGCCGCTGGCCTCGGCCCGGGCCTAGTAGGCCGCTGGCCTCGGCCCTTACAAGTAGGGAGAGTGGGGGGTGGTACATACTCTTCACTCTTGATATATAGTTACATTTATATATATTCCTACACTTAGCAGCCCGCTGCCTTAAGGTGCGTATGGAGGCTACCCCTTTTCAATTCTGCCCCAAGTGCAATCGCAAATACCCTTGGGTCGACAGGCACGCCACGTGCAATCTCTGCTTGCCGAGGGATCACCCCGAAGCGAACTGCAGAGCGTGTAGTAGGTTTAAACCTAAGACACTTAAGGACCGTTCGACAAAGCGTTGGGCCCACCACGCCAGGCAGGAGGCCATGGCAGCGGAGGGCGCCTTCAGCGATGGCAGCGACGCCGTACTTTCGGACGGCGAGGGCATTACGGCGTCGAAAGACAGCCGACGAGCGCAGGTCCCCGACCTCGGAAGGTCGTCCGGCAAGGCGGCTATGGGGAAGACCCCCGGCGACGCAAGCGCTACACACCTAACACACACTAAACACACTAAGACCAACCGGACCTCGACGACGTCGACTTCCCGGAAAGAGGCACAAAAAGAACGGTCCGACTCGGTGTCCTCTGGGCGCTCTCGATCGAGATCGCCTCACGACGCAAGGCAATCATCCACTCTTGCCAAGAGTGCCTCGCTACACACACTAACGGAAGTTCGATCGTCGGGAGACGAAGACGACTTCCACCCCCAGGCCGCGCTCCAAGATACCGAGACCGCGGTTAACATCAGTGAGGCCCCACGCCCGAAGCACACAGATACCTCTCCAGACCCTCGACGCCAGGCGTCGAAAGTCTCTGGGGCCCCCAAGGGACAGGGAAAACATTTTTCCACGCACGGAGAAGGGGGGAAACAGCGGAAAGCACAGCCTTCCACCCCTGTAAAGCCTAAGCAGACAAGCAAACACAAGTCTACCCTTAAAGTAATACCCTGTTCCAGGGAATGGTCCAGTGAAGACATAGACAGGGTTATGTCTAGGATGTCTTCCTTGGCTGATTTTTATGATAAGAACCCAGAACACTTTCTTTCATATAACCCTCAAGGGGCCACACCCTCAGGCTCCTCCGATCCTATCCCGCTAAGTAAAGAGCCCCGGGTCGAAAGACCTGAACCCTTCAAGGTTCAGCCTTACTCCACTCCATATTCTACTCCACTCCCCAGTTATCAGGGACAAGTTTTCCCTGAAGAGGACCAGGAGTTTGCATTTATGGAAGAACAAACCGGGACAGATTACTATGCAGAGGATGAGGACCTGGAGGAGGGAGAAGATGAGCAGGAAATTTACAGAGTAGATTCCCCAGTACAAAGCGAAGCCCCAGTTACTGACTCTCCAGTTGATAACCAGCCCCTCCTTAACGAGGTTCTCGCTCGAGCAGCGGAACACTTCCACATCGACACCCACGGTGTACAGGAGGAAAGGGACTTCGCGGAGGAGTTTGTAGGAGAGAGAAGACCGGTCGCTCAGACCATCCCTATCCTCAAATCCATCCAACGAAGAATAGATCCTTCCCTGGTGAATCCTAACCTCACCAGAGCTGTCAACCCCAGAATTGAAAAGATTTTCCGGGCAGCCCAGTCTGACCCTCTGTATATAAAGGGACATCTTAAACCAGATTCCCTAGTGGTGACCAACACTAGAAAGAGGGCTGGCACGCCCTTATCTTCATCAGAAGCTCCTCCCGACAAGGAGAGCAAAAAACTTTACGGGTTTGGCAGAAAGGTAGCCTCAACGTCCGCCTACCAAGCAAGGATTGCGAATTCCACCACCCTGTTGGCTAGTTACAATTGCCATCAATGGGAAGAAGTCGCGGCGCTCATTGCCTCTGCTCCAGAACCGTTAAAGGGCCAGCTGGCTCGGATCTCGGCAGAGGGGAGAGCCGTGTCTGGTTGCATTTTAAAAGCAACTTTCGACGCCGCTGACAACGCAGGGAGATTGATAGCAGAAGGTACTGTTATCAAGAGACATGCGTGGTTACGGCAGTCGGGATTCAAGACAGAAACCCAGGCTTCTTTAATAGACAAGCCAGTGGAACCCGACCTATTGTTTGGGAAAGCGGTCGAAGACGCACTTAAAAATGCCAAAGATGAATATGAGACTCTCAAATCCCTTGGCCAGCTTACCAACAAACCCCCTAACCAGAGGGGGAACAATAATTTTCGTCGCCCACGCGGCCAAAATTCACAAAGAGGCAACTATGCCCAGGGACAAGGTACACAATGGAATAACAACCAGCAGTCTACCCAGAGTTACGGCAGGGGTAACAAGAGAGGTCGTGGAAGAGGCAGAGGCAGCCCCAACAAGGGCGGGGGCACGCCTCCACCAAAACAGTGACGCTCAGTTCAGGGTCCCTTGCCACGCAACCCCAGTAGGGGGACGCATTTCCACCTTCACCCAGGCTTGGGAAGGGATCACCTCAGACAGATGGGTGCTGTCAACAGTATCCGCAGGATATTGTATAGAACTACTGCAGCGTCCCCGGAATCATCCTCCACGACAAAGAGTGCACTCCCTAGAGCATCAAAGGATCCTTCTCGAGGAGATCGCCATTCTGCTAGAAAAGGACGCGATAGAACTCGTCCCAGGACACCAGGTAAACAAGGGTATCTATTCAACTTACTTCCTTGTGCCAAAGAAAGATTTGACAATGCGCCCAGTATTGGACTTACGGCCTGCCAACAAATATGTCAAGCCCCAAAAATTCCGTATGACCACGCTACAAGAGGTAATCCCCCTCCTAAAAAAGGGGGATTACATGGCAACCTTGGATATGAAAGATGCTTATTTTCATATTTCCATGCTCCCAGCGCACAAAAAGTACTTGCGCTTCAAGGTGGACAGTCGCCACTACCAATTCAAGGTACTGCCCTTCGGGATAGCTTCAGCACCAAGGGTATTCACCAAGGTACTGGCGGTGGCGGCTGCACACCTACGCAGGGAAGCAATCCCGGTGTACCCTTATCTGGACGACTGGCTCATAACGGGGGAAACCCCAGGAATTTGCAGGTCAAACATTCAGAGGACTATCGACCTCCTCCACGAATTAGGCTTCTCCATCAACGAGAAAAAGTCAAGTCTGGTGCCAAGCACCTCAAAACAGTTTCTAGGAGCTATCCTAGATACTCAGAAAGGATTGACCTTCCCTTCGGAAGAGAGAATTCGGAATATACTTCTGCAAATTCCGCATTATCAGTCAGGTCAACAGATAACAGTACGCAAAGCTATGCGGTTACTGGGCATGATGGCGTCATGCATTTACCTGGTCCCCCACGCGCGTCTGCGCATGCGTCCCATGCAGGAATGGTTGGCGAAACAGTGGTCTCAGGCAAGTGGTCATTGGGACGATCTAGTGGTCGTTTCGCCAACACTCGTACAGAGCCTACACTGGTGGACAAGAGAGAATCTCGCAAAGGGGAAACCCTTTTACGATCCCGAAGTACAAGCCGTGGTGACTACAGATGCATGCCTGACTGGGTGGGGAGCTCACCATCTCCACCACACAGCTCAGGGTCTCTGGTCTCACTCAGTAGCCAAGAACCACATCAATCTGCTAGAGCTTCTGGCAGTATTCCGAGCGCTAAGGGCGTTCGAGCCCCATCTACTGAACTTGTCGGTGCAGATCAGGACGGACAGCACGACAGCCATGTTCTATCTGAACAAGCAAGGGGGGACTCGTTCGCCAAATCTGTCCAAGCTTGCCCAGAAAATATGGATATGGGCACTCAGACGGAACATCTTCCTGTCATCGCAACATGTTCCAGGGGAGCTCAATTCCCTAGCGGATGCTCTAAGCAGAAACTCCCTCCCAGAAGAACACGAATGGGTCCTTCACAGAGACGTAGTAGAAGATCTCTTCTCTCAGTGGGGTTTCCCCACTATAGACCTATTCGCCACAAGCGAAAACAAACAATGCCTAGGATTTGCATCCAGGTTCCCCCAGCCGGACTCCCAAGGGAATGCCCTGTGGATGAACTGGTCAGGGATGTTTGCGTACGCTTTTCCACCAACTCCTCTCATCAGGAAGGTGGTGTACAAGATGAACAAGGAATCTATGACGCTCATCCTAGTTGCTCCCATGTGGGCGAGACAACCATGGTTTCCACACCTACGCAGGATGGCGGTGTGCGAACCCATCAGACTCCCAGCCTGGTACAACCTACTGTCCCAGCAACAGGGTCAAACAGTGCATCAGGAACCCAACTCTATGAACCTAGCAGCATGGCTCCTGAAGTCATAGAGTTTGGACATCTCAAATTACCACAGAGGTGTATGGACATTCTAAAGGAGTCCAGGAAACCAAATACAAGGCACTGTTACTTTGATAAGTGGAAAAGATTCGTTATCTGGTGCCAGAATAAACAAATCAACCCGGTTGATTGCACTCCTTCCAACGTTGTGACATACATGCTCCACCTGCTGGATGCAGGGTTGGTTTTTAACTCGCTGAAAGTACACCTGGCAGCCCTCTCGGCTTACACCACATCCCATAACAAGGTCTCGTGGTGGAAAGTACCAGTGGTTAAAGCCTTCATGGAAGGAGTAAAGAGACTTCACCCTCCTATTTCGAACCCACCGCCAGGATGGGACCTCAACGTGGTGCTAGCTAAGCTCATGGGACCCCCATTCGAACCCATGCATAAAAGTAGTCTCAAACACCTGACTTATAAAACGGCCTTCTTAGTAGCCATTACCTCCATAAGAAGGGTCAGTGAAATTCAGGCTCTGTCAGTGCAGGATCCTTTCTTTACTATCCACAAGGACAAACTGGTTTTACGCACACACCCTAGGTTCTCACCTAAATTCATATCCAAGTTCCATGTAAACCAGTCCATCGAGCTTCCGGCTTTCTTCCAGAACCCGCAAAGCTCGGCTGAGGTGAAACTACACACCCTAGATGTGCGTAGGGCGGTCCTATACTATGTAAATAAAACCAGACCGCTAAGGAAAACAGATCAACTGTTTGTCTCCGTAGCTACAGGCAGAGAGGGGGATCGCGTCTCTAAGGGCGCTATCTCGAAGTGGATTATCAACTGTATACAGCTGTGTTACTCTCTTTCTGACAAGACTCTGCCTTTTACGCCAAGGGCCCACTCTACTAGAGGCATTGGTGCCACTCTGGCTTTCATTGCAAATGTTCCCCTCGACACCATTTGCAAAGCGGCTACTTGGAGCTCTATTCACACTTTTACTCAGCATTACTGCATTGACACTCATTCCAAGACAGATACACAAGTGGGACAAGCGGTTCTAAGACACCTGTTTGCTCATGACCCTTCTCACATCCCACCTCCTTCTTCTGGTACTGCTCGCTAATCTATGCACAGCATGTGATCTAAGCAGATTCCACAAGCCTCAGAAGGGATACATTACTCACCGTAATCGTATTTCTGATGCTTGTATCTGCTTAGATTCACATGCGACCCACCCTTCCTCCCCTCCGAGAGAAGGCGCATGATTGCTTGTAGTCTTACCTTTTCTGTCTATCTGCTTGGATTATCTGTACTCACGCTACTCCTCATGCTTCCTCATGTCAGAAAAAATACAATCTGAGGATCCTACACGCGTGAGGGATCTTGGGTACAGTGGACGTCACAC